>NC_134465.1:82212690-82522036 GCF_047948215.1 Lycorma delicatula
GATAGATGGACGGAGGTTCGCACTTTGGAGGGGGTGGTGAGATTTCCGGTTTTCGGTGGAGTTCTGCAGGGGTCTGTGTTAGGCCCCTTGCTGAGGAACATCTTTTACGACCGGGTGCTCCGGTTACCTTATCCGGAAGGAGTCGGCGTAGTCACTTACGCTGATGACATTGCACTATTGGTGGAAGATAAGGAAATCGGTGATGCAGAGGATAAAGCAAATCGCTCCCTCCAACTCATAGACAACAGGCTAATAAACAACAACATGGAGGTGTCCCCGGCAAAAAGCAAGTGTATCTCTTCACGGCTTTCGGGTCGTGATCCGTGGAGAGGTTATAACTGAGGTCAACGATACAAAATACCTAGGGGTGACAATAGATAATAGTCTCAAGTTTGGTGGGCATATAGAAAATGTGTGCAAAAAAGTAGAGCTCACCATAAAAGCCATCAAGAGATTATTCGTGGAACACACAGTACCGGGGGCCTCCAAACGGAAACTGATTGCGTCGGCGGCGGTGTCTGCGGCGTTATACGGGGCGCCGGTTTGGGCTGATGCAATCAGGATACAAAGAAACAAGGACAAACTGCGAAGAATGCACAGAACGGCATTGTTGGGAGTGGCGGCAGGGTATCGTACTCTGTCATATGAAGCTATATGTGTGCTTGCGTCGGTCCCGCCGATAGAACTTCAGATCAAGAGCAGGAAAGCGAGAGCGGAAGGGTGTAGCAGAGCTGAGACCGAGGCGATGACCCGACAGCGGTGGAAGAAAGTACGGGCAGAGACTAACGCTGCGGCCTGGACCAGAAGGTTAATAAGTGATTTGGACGCACGGCTGGATCGCCGACATGGCGATGTGAACTTTTACATAACACAGATGATGTCGGGTCATGGATGTTTCGGTTACTATTTAAAAAGATTCGGCAAGAGAGACACACCAAACTGCGACTACTGCCGGGAGGTGGACGACGCAGAGCGTACGATGTTCGAATGCCGAAGATGGGCACAATACAGACAATTCATAGCAGTCGATAACCTGAACGCGAATAACATAGTAGAGTGGTCGCTAAGACGGGAGCAGAACCGGAACGTTTTTAACAATTTCGCCGGTACGGTTCTTCGCACTAAGGAAGAGGAGGCGCGACGAAGGAATCATAAATAGGGATCGGTGGACAGCCCCATCTCTGAGAGCCTATATGCCCTGGCGTGCAGGTTTCGGTAAGGGGACGGGCACTCCGGGAAGATTTCGCGGGAATAAAATTAAAAGACCTAGACCCGGCCGGCGTGTCTGGTTTTGGGGGTGCGCGCGCTCTTTGTGCTGGTCGCACCGGTTTGAGGCAAACGGCATAAAGACCGAGACCCGGTTTCTGTCGGCAGGGGTGGGGAACGGCATAGTCGGGCTTTGCCCCTCGTCGGCGGGAATTAGAGGCAGGCAAGAAAAGATCTAGTACCGGGGCGGGAAGACCGCCTTAGAGTCAAAAGACACGTCTCTGGACCGAGTATACTTAATCGGATGTCCGGCCCAGGGATGTAGGTAAAAAAAAAAGGATTAAATCAAACATGTCCATGCGGGTCGACAATGATT
The DNA here is from genome assembly GCF_047948215.1 of Lycorma delicatula. Lineage (NCBI taxonomy): Eukaryota > Metazoa > Arthropoda > Insecta > Hemiptera > Fulgoridae > Lycorma > Lycorma delicatula. Next base: position 82,214,273 of record NC_134465.1, read on the forward strand.
GATTTTTGTGTAGTCTGATTTTAAGCAGAGGGTGTTTGATGCTTTCGATGATTTTTGCTACGTGCGACTTACATCAAGTGTTGCAGTGAATTTTTACGTTAAACTTTGGAAAAATTAAAAATTTTAGATGTTTCCTTGAAAATGCGAGGAAAAAGAGACTTGAACTCGTTTCAATTTGAGCTTTATTCTTCATACATTCACCATGACAATGCGTGAACTCTAATACTTCAATATGTCGCTGCAAATTTGTGATTTTTATATGACATGCCATTCCTCACACACTGGAATTGTTTGATCTAATTTTTGTTCATTTTATTTCCAAAATTGAAATTGCGATTAAAAGGGTAGAGAGAAGTTGTGACAGCTATTTAACACTTTGAGTGCCGCCTATACAGGAAGTAAAACGATTTTAATGGCCGATGTTTTTTTCTCATATAATTTCATTCAGTATCACAAAAAAATGAATCGGTAATAACTATCGTTCATTTGAGTAAAAAATACGTTTTTAGCGATTGTTTTCTTGGTGTGGTGATGCATTGGCTTTACACGGCCAGTAACAGTTAAACCGTTATCCGTTTTAGTTTATGTTCACAAATTGAGTTAGTAGTTTTTGAGTTACAAGTAATTCTGTGTTCAAGTCTGTGTTACTCTGCATTTACAATTTTTATATTACATATATCGGTTCTGTATTCAATCTTTATTATTCTGTATTTCGGTTTACGTGTTTTATTTATTGAAAAATGAACAGAAGTTATGAATCGATGTAAAAAGAATTACAAAAACTGTGTCAGGATTTGTTGTCTGATGGAAGTTTTCGGCAACGTTTACCTATCGGACGAATATCAGCCTTCAACTTCTGAGTCTGAAGAAGAGGAAGATGAACCACCATCTAAAAAGAGAATGTTCATTCAAAAAACAGGTCGGTCTAGTCCTACTATTACTACTGAGAAAATTGATAATAATAATCATCCCCTTTTGCGGAGATGATAAAGGTCAAAGTTCTGTTGCTACTAAAGTAACTACGGCCCTCGTGACCGATCTACTGGATAAGGGGCGTACACTCGGTACTGATAACCGGTACACCTCAATAGCACTAGCCCGTGAACTACTAAAACGAAACGCTCACCTGGTTGGTACTTTGAAATGAAACCCCGAGTGTAATTAAACAAAAAAAAACTTCAAAAAGGGGGAAATTTTGCTGTTGAAAGCAATGCAGGTGTAGTCGTGTTAAGATGGCATGACAGAAAAGATGTCCTAATGTTGACAACCAAACACACCGATGAATATGATAGAAGTTCAGAGACGAAACAATCCTGTTCAGAAACCGAAGTGTGTCATTAGAATACAACAAAGGAAAGGCATTCATCGATACTTCAGACCAAATCAAGAGTTATTGCTCGTCTTTGAGATGCGGAGAGAAGCGGTACAGAAAACTTGCTGTGGAATCGCTTCTTGGAACCTATGTAGTAAATGCGCTATACTTATACAATCGGCTTACAAATGGAAACATGCAAATCATCGCATTCAAAGAATCGACAGGAATCAACGTTAGTGTGCCGTTGCTCCTCCTCCTCCGACACCGGTAGACCAACCTCACCGCTTTGTCGATGTTGGCAGACAAGGAAGAAGGGGATGGCTTTAATGTTATGAAAAAATGTTAAAGAAAAGTCAAAGGAACGGATTGGAATGCAAAGTTGGCAGGAGTTTATATATTCTCCCTACGGATCGCAGAACCTGGACAGAGTCCCTTGCTGCAGGATGATTCTATCGGGCGTGTTTTTAAGGTTTATTTTTAAATGACGGGTCTAATTTTACAATTTTTGTCTTATTTAGTATTTTGTGTTTTAGGGACGGATTTAATTGCATTCCAATCCGTTGTTAAACCGGCGTTATCGAACCTATTTTATGGGCCGACCGCAGAAGGCTAGGCTTATGAAGCCTGTCCTTCCGATGTAATTACCCTTCAGACCGTCCACTGAAGTCCTTTTGGTGCTAACGCTTCATAGGCTAGCAAGAATACGCCATAACGGGGCACCGACTATCAGGAGGGAGCAATGCAAACCCTACTCCGGAGGAGTCAAACCAGCAATTGCTGGTTTATTTTAATTAACATGTAAGTGTTAAAGGAGAGGTCGGGTAGAAGTTCTTCATCCGCTTCTGTTACGGCTACCTTTCAGGATGCATCTCTGCTGGGCAAAGTCAAAGGCCGAAGGCAGGAAGATTGCCGTGCGAAAAACTACTCAAACCAAATATAAATGTGTGGTGTGTGAAAAAACACTTTTGCTTGGACTGTATTTTTGGTGTACATAAATATTTTGTCTGAAAAGTTATTTTTTTTATTTATTTTAAAGTTGAAATTTTATTATCTATATTTTATTTTCAAGCCCATTTTCTAGCAGTTACTTTATTATAGTTTTTGTCGATACAAATAACATCATATTGTAATACTGATATTCTGCATTATTTCATTACATTTATCGTAAAGTAATAACCAAGTGACACCACTGTGGGTGGACTCACTATCAACAGGCCAATAACAGTTTCATGACATACTGGCCGTGCCCTTTCATTTGAAATGTGTTTTAATAGGAACTGTGAATCCAGAGCGGAGTTACGCGGCCATATAACTAAACCTAACATGTGGTGACACATTTGAATCACGCGGCCATTAGATCTGTAACTCTGTGAATCCACGTTGGACTCACATGTCACTTAAAAGTGTTAAAAAAACTGTGTTCCAGAAGGAGTACATGTGAATGTGGAAGAGGTGTACAACGGAAAGGAGTGTTACTTTGAAGAAAATCGATTGAATAATGTAAATGTTCAATGAAATTAAAAAGAAGGTTTTGAGTAGACCTTGTTTTTTTGTATAACGTATTATTTACCGATCAAATTAAAATATATTTATATCGCTTGAGTTAAGCTTTTACTATTAAAATGGCGGTAGTTTTATTATTATATATATTTTTAAATGTACTTAAAGTTATTTGTCAATTAATGTCGTCTTAATTTCCGTTTCTCTTTTTTAGAAGAACTAATAAAGCGTATAAAATATTACATAAAACATGGCAAAGCTCTCCTGATATGATTGATCTATACGGTAATGCAGTGTCATCTTTACCCCAGATGCCGTATACTGTTGTGTTGGGTTCATATTTCTTGCGATATTTAGGAGAAATCAGACAAAATGATCTTATCGACAAGTATAAGGTAATCTCTTTTTATTTATTTGTTTTAATTATTTTTATTTCTCGTAATTCATCGGCTTGACCCGTTTCTATTCATTACTGAGGTAATTAATAGTTTTTTAATTGTTCATGTGTTTTGTATGTAATAATATTTATATTTTTGTTCGCATAATTTTGTTTAAATTATATATTCATAAGATTATAAATAGCTTATATAATGTAAAACTTATTCAGCCACTTCACAAAATACAGAATTAAAGAACATTCTTACCTTACTTTTTTTTTCATTAAAGCGCTTTCATACATAAACCCATCTTCAGTAATATATTTTTTTAATTTTCTTTTTTACATTTACACATTATATAACACGTTTTTTTTTTTTGTCTTCAGTCATCTGACTGGTTTGATGCAGTTCTCCAAAATTCCCTATCTAGTGCTAGTCGTTTCATTTCAGTATACCCCCTACATCCTACATCCCTAACAATTTGTTTTACATATTTCAAACGTGGCCTGCCTACACAATTTTTCCCTTCTACCTGTCCTTCCAATATTAAAGCGACTATTCCAGGATGTCTTAGTATGTGGCCACTCTTGTTTTAACTATATTTTTCCAAATGCTTCTTTCTTTATCCATTTGCCGCAATACCTCTTCATTTGTCACTTTATCCACCCACCTGATTTTTAACATTCTCCTATAGCACCGCATTTCAAAAGCTTCTAATCTTTTCTTCTCAGATACTCCGATTGTCCAAGCTTCACTTCAATATAAAGCGATACTCCAAACATATCCTTCAAAAATTTTTTCCTGACATTTAAACTAATTTTTGATGGAAACAAATTATATTTCTGACTGAAGGCTCGTTTCACTTGTGCTATTCGGCATTTTATATCGCTCCTGCTTCGTCCATCTTTAGTAATTCTACTTCCCAAATAACAAAATTCTTCTACCTCCATAATCTTTTCTCCTCCTATTTTCACATTCAGTGGTCCGTCTTTGTTATTTCTAATACATTTCATTACTTTTGTTTTGTCCTGGTTTATTTTCATGCGATAGTTCTTGCGTAGGACTTCATCTATGCCGTTCATTGTTTCTTCTAAATCCTTTTTACTCTCGGCTAGAATTACTATATCATCAGCAAATCGTAGCATCTTTATCTTTTCATTTTGTACTATTACTCCGAATCTAAATTGTTCTTTAACATCATTAACTGCTAGTTCCATGTAAAGATTAAAAAGTAACTGAGATAGGGAACATCCTTGTCGGACTCCCTTTCTTATTAGGGCTTCTTTCTTATGTTCTTCAATTGTTATTGTTGCTGTTTGGTTCCTGTACATGTTAGCAATTGTTCTTCTATCTCTGTATTTTAACCCTAATTTTTTTAAAATGCTGAACATTTTATTCCAGTCTACATTATCGAATGCCTTTTCTAGGTCTATAAACACCAAGTATGTCGGTTTGTTTTTCTTTAATCTTCCTTCTACTATTAATCTGAGGCGTATAATTGCTTCCCTTGTCCCTATACTTTTCCTGAAACCAAATTGGTCTTCTCCTAACACTTCCTCCACTCTCCTCTCAGTGCTTCTGTGTATAAAATTCTAGTTAAGGTTTTTGATGCATGACTAGTTAAACTAATTGTTCTGTATTATTCACATTTATCTGCCCCTGCTTTCTTTGGTATCATAACTATAACACTTTTTTTGAAGTCTGACGGAAATTCCCCTTTTTCATAAATATTACACACCAGATTGTATAATCTATCAATCGCTTCCTCACCTGCACTGCGTAGTAATTCTACAGGTATTCCGTCTATTCCAGGAGCCTTTCTGCCATTTAAATCTTTTAATGCTCTCTTAAATTCAGATCTCAGTATTGTTTCTCCCATTTCATCTTCCTCAACTTCCTCTATATAACCTATGTTTGTTTTTTTGTAACTGTATATAGTAGACGATGGTTATGTTAAACATAAAATATTTCTTCTATTACTAACAAATTTCCCTTTTATTCTTATGTATTATTTTTATAAATTAACTAAAATTGATTTCTGCCGACAGTCATTAGAAATCAAATTGTTTGACATAATTTTCTTATAATATATACATTGTTTCTTCTATTATTTGAATTTTGTTCCAATAAAAAATTACAATACTTAATTTTATTTTTTTTCTAATTTAGGATTTCCCTGTAGGAATAAGAAACATTTTCATTATGAACATATTTTCGAAAAAAAAAAAAAAGAGTGTAAATGTCATAAGGTTTCAGATTTATTTGAGGGAACTTGGATGATTATTCCTTTTAGTAAGAATGCGTGAACCTCTTTTATTTAATTTAAAATTTTTTAAAGATATAATGGATCATTCCGCTTCAAATTAACAAGGTGGATGGATAGTCATTCACAACCCTGCCGACTGAGATTTTAATGAAATTTGTTATGAACATTTGGATTTTCATACCAAATACCATAACCATATGAAAATCCAAATTTTCATACCAAATTTCATGAAAATCCAAATTAATTTTATTGTACGTCAAACGTAAAAAATGTGTTTTTTTGACCCTATTTTTGGCGTTTTACACGGGATGTCTTAGAAACTAAGAGAGATACAGTTCTGGGACCTTTTTTTTTAATTTTCCAGCTCAAAAACCATAAGAAATAAATAAATTTGCCCCTTAATTGACCTTCCCAGAATTTCAAAAAGCCTTAATTTACCCGGAGGAACTGAAACTCGGGTGAAATCTTTCAGCCTGTATAAATCGCTAACGAATCGTTCTTCTTGGACGTATATGTATATGAACTTTTTTCTTATTTTTAGCCTCTAGAATGAGTTGTCAAAGTATTGCCCTATCCTCCTGAATCACTCTGTATATATTATTACTATGATATTATAATGTATATAATTATATATTCTTTTCGTTTCTTTTTCTTTGTACCAGAAGTTAACGTAATGTTATCGATGTAGATGATGAACTTATATGATTGATTATCACCTGTAGTAATTGCTGAATGGGGAAAGCACAGGATCAATGAAACCAGAAAACTGTTGTTGTACTGGGTAATGGCCCTTTCAGGTCTTCTTTTTTTGTATCATTAACCAGCCCGGGGGTAATCGGCATCACTTTTCAGCATTACGTCAGGTTACGGCCCGAGTGTGACGTGGAAGCAGATTGCCCCACCCGCTTGGCCATAGTCTTAAGCCCCTCATCGGGGTCTTTCGTGTTTCATCGAGACATTCGAACCTCCGCTTCTGGATGGTCCCGATGCCTCTCCACGGGAAGCTACCCTACCCCGTCCCTAAACCTGCCAGGTTCCAGACACGCGTTCCACGTGCCCTCCCCCAACACGCGGCATCTCAAACCTTCAGGGTCCTTCGTGTCATCATCAGAAGCAGCCCGACACTCCAGTTCTTGCACGCTAGTGAGCTCGGCTGTCCTAAACAAGAAGGATGCCTGCCTGGCCCTAATCGTCACCACGATTCATATAAATTTTTTTTCCCCCTTTGCAACTGCTCGCTTTACTCCGCAAGCAGTTCCCCACGTTTCATCCGTATGACGTCCCTCTCATCTTGGAAACAACAATTCGGGTGCTAGGCCCCCCAACTACCTTAAGATTAGAGGTATAACATTTAATGTCGAATATGAGATGTGTTCCTCGCATACCATATTCATCAAATATTTACTAGTACAAAAATAAAAGAAAAACCTATTACACAACCAATTATACCCAATTACTAGCATCCTTTTATTCCATCTGTTTGTTCCGGAACAAACCATGTGGTCGCCGCACCTTACAATCTTAAGACTACTAGTTACAACATACAGCGATGAGAATAATAGAAAAGAAATGCAAAGACCATAAACGTAACTCGCTATACATAATACAGCTTCCATAATGCCCCCTGATCCTGTCATCCCTGTGATTTGTTCTTCGTCTAAGAAGCAACATGCCGGATGCCAAACCTGGCAACCTTACAATTGTCATTCACACATACAATATTGAATATAAGTAACAAGCACTAAAAAAAATACCTTAACCTAACACGTAATACATATATACAGCTTCAGAGCATCCTACCGTTATCCTTATAGTCTGACATCCCATCCTAGGGGTAGCAACTCGGGTGCCAGACCTAACAAACCTTATGATTAAGCAACACTAATACCTAGAAAATGCATGTAATATGTACGAGTAAAAGGAAAATTAACCTCGCATACAATCCACGAGTCCGCCGTCCATGATGTCATAATACTACATCCTTGTCACCTGCCGCCTGACCCCGTGAATGATCTGTTCAGGGGCCAATTCTAACTACCTTGTATGTAATATAGCTACCGGTTACCAAGGCCGTTCACCTATACAACAGCTAAAAAATCTTAATCTAACACATTATTCATACATATACATCAATAATATCCTAAAGCTATAGTTATACCCTAATTCAGATTGCTCTGACGAGTCCACCTACTTCACTCCCCAGTCGTCAACCTCCTTCTCCTTAATTTGAAGGATCCTTGTGACCAGTCCTGTAACCTGATACCATTGCTGCCTTCTCCGGAGCATGTATCCTATTATAATATACGGCGTCGGCCGTTTCAGGTCTGAAGTTAGTGTTCCTAACCCGGAGATGTTCAGGAGTATTAATCTAATGACGGTTTTAACTTTCAACCGAATCTGTTTCTGTGTTTTAGAAATCTATTTTAATCTACAAATACATTATGTTAATGATTTTTTTTTTACATGAATTTAAAGTTTAGTGTACTTACTTAACTGTATTTTAATATTTTGTTTTAGGTCAGCCTTTTAGAAGTATTTATAAAGATCGGTGTAAGCTGTAAAACTCAGCCACCTTTGTTTATGTTGGAAGAAGCACGCCCTTTATTGTTACGCATCGGGCATAATGAGTTCAGAGAACAGCTTTTACCGGCTATGCAAAAATCGATGTTAAGAAATCCAGAAATTATTTTACAATGCGTTGGAAAGATCCTTAATAGCTTGTCATTAGATTTATCGCAGTATGCGTTTGATATCGGGAAAAATTTAACCAGTAAGTTATTATTTTTTTAATGTATTATTAATCTTAGTTATCTGACAAAGTTTTAATTAATATTTGCGAATGCACAAGTTCAGAATCGAGCAAGTTAGTACAATCATGTTTTGTTTTGTCGGGTAAAAAATGCTCCAATCTCTCGTGGAGTGCAGGATTGTACTGGAAATAATCCAGCAAATGTACGACAAAGTTTTGGTTATTATTTGCCATTTCATGAACGGTATATTCCAAAATAAAGAAGACACTGGTTTGCAGGAAAAAGGTTTTTATTTCATAACATAGTCCGACGATGCACCGATCTCTCGTGGAATGTGGAATACAGAATGCAGGATTGTACTAGAAATAATCCAGCAAATGTACGACCAAGTTTTGATTATTGTTTGCCATTTCACGAACGGTATATTCCAAAGTAAAGAAGACACTGTTTTGCAGGAAAAAGGTTTTTATTTCGTAACATAGTCCGACGATGCTCAAGGATTTTTTATCCTGTTTTTAGAGTACGATTTATTAAAATCTTCAAAATACATAGCAATACTTTACCGTTTTGTGTAAATCTCTTTCTAACAAGCTACTTCTTTATACTTTGAAATCATTAATAGTCCAAATGCGCTAAGTCTGGTGAGTAGGTGGATTAAAGAAGAATTTCCATAATGTGCGTTTAGTTCAAACAATTTGGTTGTTGCAATCGCAGAAGAAAAAACTATTTTATTTTCTTTGTAAAAAAAAACCCCTTTTTTTGTTTTATCAAATGCGTTCATTTTTTCTTCCCTACTTTTATTGGTTTCAGGTTGGTAGCGATGTACTGAGGTTCTTTCAGCTTGCATAAAGTTATATGAGGCAGTGCAAAAATTCCTCTCGATTGTGTTGAAACTGTGCTTAAATGTTTTCCAGTCTAAACTTTCGGTTTTTAGTTGTGAGCAAATGTGACATCCACATTGTGGACGGTTTTCATATATCTAAATTTACGGTTATCATAAAAGAATGGTGCGGTTTTGAACACGGTTTAAATTAAAACAGAATTACTTACAGTTTAAGTTTTTTATTTTTCAAATTTGTCTCAAACATATTTTTGCATAATTAATAAATTTCAATACGTGCGCCCTTAGTCGCTCGACAAATGTCCAAACGATACTCGACTTCTGTCCAAACATTAGTTAACATTTCTTTGTTAACGGTTGTCATCGCTTTATTAATCCTGTTTTTTAAGCGGTTTAGGTAGCGAATTTTATGTGTATAAACAACGGTTTTGATGTACCCACACAAGAAAAATCGCAAGGTGTCAGGTCTGGACCCCTTGGAGGCCAAAGTATGGGTCCTTGCCGGCCTATCCATCGATCTCTAAATTTTTTGTTCAAAGCGTCCGTGACCGATGCATTGAAGTGCGTGGGAGCACAATCTTGTTGGACATGAAGTCGATGAATGTTTTCGAGTTCATCCAGCTGAGGAAAGAAATAATCGGTTAACACGTCAAGATATGCAGCTCATTTAATTGTTTTTTCAGCAAAGAAGAAAGGCCCTATTACACGATTTTTCATCGCACCACACCAAACATTAACTTTAGGCGAATCGCGTTGTTTCTCGATAATTGCGTGTGGGTTTTCAGAGCCCCATATTCGTGAAATGTGTCTGTTAAAGCATCTATTCGCATGGAATGTAGCTTCTTCTGTAAAAATTATATCGTCTAAAAATGATTTGTTTTCACTTATTCTGTCCAACATTTCAACAGCGAAATTGTAACGTTTTACACCATCATTGGGCTTCAATACCTGCAGTATCTGGATTTTATAAGCGTGTAATTTCAGGTTTTTATGTAAAACTTTGTTAACTGTTCATTTTTGAATACCTAATTTGACGCTTCGACAGGGGATGGACTTCTAATTGCCGATCGTCTAATTAGTTCAATCGTTTCGTCTGGTACGCTTGGTCTGCCGGTTGATTTTTGTTTCTTAACCGATCCGATTTCTTCAAATCGTTTCGACCAACGTGTTATGTTACTTTTGTGTGGCAGATCTCTTCCGAATTCACGGGGAAACACACGTTGAACTAAAATTACGAATTTTAATTCGGCCATCAATAAAATACACTTTTCTTTGTCTTTATCCGAGAACATAGTAACTCGCTAAACTCACCGCAACAACAATAAAAGAACTAACGTTGTGGTTACAACTGCTGGTTGGAGGCTTTCAGGGATACCAATATAACATGTAGAAATTTCCCTACAATCTTCCTATGAGTTACTGAAACCGCACCATTCTTTTATGATAACCCTGTATTGGTGTAAAATTCAGTACGTTTGAAAAGTTGCCATGCACTGTAATTATAGAAGTGTAATAAAAAAACTTTTTTAATTACTTAGTACTTTTATTTCGTTATTTTATAGAAACAGATATTACAATAACTGGGGAATAGTTTAGAAAAGATTTTGAAAATGATCTTCTCCAACATCAGTACAACACTGGACGCATCGCAATTTGTTTTCAAACACTAACCGGCTCTGATGTGTTGGAGCATCTCGTGCATATTCTATTATTGCAGATTTTAGTCTGTCAGTTTTAATCTGTTGTGATATACTGCTTGTTTTTTGCCCCCCCCCCTCCTCGAAAAAGTAGTCAGATCAGAGAGTCAGATCAGGCGATTGTACAGGTCACAAACCTCTCAAAATTATTTTTTTGCCAAAAACGTTTGTAAAAAAATTAAGTGACTTGGTAGACATGAGAACTGTGGTCACTATTAACTGTTTTATGAAAATCAAATTGGATCTACAATGCGCATTCTACTTGCATTGACCTAGACTCCAATTTTTGCTTCGTACAATGATTGTTCATGTAATTAAACGGGGCCAACCACAGTTGTGTATTTTGTGAATTATCGTCACAGATAAAACCGTGTTTCATCTGTAATAAATGTAACGTTGAGGTTACCTACAGAGTTTTGCTCGCTTTTTTGTCTTCAGTCATTTGACTGGTTTGATGCAGCTCTCCAAGATTCCCTATCTAGTGCTAGTCATTTCATTTCAGTATACCCTCTACATCCTACATTCCTAACAATTTGTTTTACATATTCCAAACGTGTCCTGCCTACACAATTTTTTCCTTCTACCTGTCTTTCCAATACTAAAGCGACTATTCCAGGATGCCTTAGTATGTGGCCTATAAGTCTGTCAATTCTTTTAACTATATTTTTCCAAATGCTTCTTTCTTCATCTATTTGCCGCAATACCTCTTCATTTGTCACTTTATCCACCCATCTGATTTTTAACATTCTCCTATAGCACCGCATTTCAAAAGCTTCTAATCTTTTCTTCTCAGATACTCCGATCGTCCAAGTTTCACTTCCATATAAAGCGACACTCCAAACATATACTTTCAAAAATCTTTTCCTGACATTTAAATTAATTTTTGACGTAAACAAATTATATTTCTTACTGAAGGCTCGTTTAGCTTGTGCTATTCGGCATTTTATATCGCTCCTGCTTCGTCTATCTTAATTAATTCTACTTCCCAAATAACAAAATTCTTCTACGTCCATAATCTTTTCTCCTCCTATTTTCACATTCGGTGGTCCATCTTTGTTATTTCTACTATATTTCATTACTTTTGTTTTGTTCTTGTTTATTTTCATGCGAAAGTTCTTGCGTAGGAATCAATTATGCCGTTCATTGTTTCTTCTAAATCCTTTTTACTCTCTGCTAGAATTACTATATCATCAGCAAATCGTAGCATCTTTATCTTTTCACCTTGTACTGTTACTCCGAATCTAAATTGTTCTTTAACATCATTAACTGCTAGTTCCATGTAAAGATTAAAAAGTAACGGAGATAGGGAACATCCTTGTCGGACTCCCTTTCTTATTACGGCTTCTTTCTTATGTTCTTCAATTATTACTGTTCCTGTAAATGTTAGCAATTGTTCTTCTATCTCTGTAGTGTCGTATTGTAGTGTTGTATCGTTTTACCTCGTGAGGTAAAACGATAGTTTTCTTTCTAATCCTGAGGTTGCCAGTTCAAATGTGGCTTAAACCGGTGCGTATTTTAATTTGATTTTTGACTTGCAAATTTTTTGTTTGCCGTAATAGTTTTATTTTTCAGCAGACATTACTGTGGGAGTATGGTATTTGATTTCTTTATTTAGCTATCATTTTTGTAATTATTGTTTCCTGTGTTAATGTGTAAAATTCTAACATAATAGTAAACAGACTTGAGGAAATTGAAGTGATATTTGGCAATTCTCATTTGTGTTATATACTTACGCAAGGTAAGACAGCTTACTGTTTTGACTCTTAAAGCACAAACACAGTTTTAGTAGAAGATCAGAGTTCAGTAATTTACTGTAGAAACCTAATGTTATTGATTTGTAAAGGAATAAAACCGTGTTGACCGTGTTGATAAAAAAATTGTGTTGACATTAAGAAATTTGGTGAATTGCTACTAGTCATGCATCAAAAATCTTTACTAAAATTCTATACAGAAGAATTGAGAGGAGAGTGTTTCAGGAAAAGTATAGGGACAAGGGAAGCAATTTTAGGTCTCAGATTAATAGTAGAAGGAAGATTAGAAAAAAACAAACCGACATACTTGGCGTTTATAGACCTAGAAAAGGCATTCGATAACGTAGACTGGAATAAAATGTTCAGCATTTAAAAAAAATTACGGTTCAAATACAGAGATAGAAGAACAATTGCTAACATTTACAGGAACCAAACAGCAACAATAATAATTGAAGAACATAAGAAAGAAGCCCTAATAAGAAAGGGAGTCCGACAAGGATGTTCCCTATTCCCGTTACTTTTTAATCTCTACATGGAACTAGCAAACATCTTTTTTTCCGCATAGTGTCAGTAACAGGGTCTATTTCTCGATACACCATCTCATTTGGCACAATCCACCATCGGCCTTCTTTTTGGTGTTTTTTATTGATACACGTTCTGACAATTCTCCTCTCTATTTTCAGAATTTTTTCAATTCGGTTTTTCTGAGTGATTTTGAAAAGGGTCTCGCTTCCGTAGGTGACTTCTGGGGCTGAACTACAGTTTTATAATGTTTAAGTTTTGTTTTAGCAGAAAGGCATTTTTTGTTATATGTTGACCGAGTTAATTTTTGGGATTTAATCATTTTATTTGTCCTGTTTTGCCATGTCACTTTTTCATTTAAATTATAAGTTATTATTTCCCCTAGATATTTAAATTGTTTTACTATTTTAATTTTCTGATTATTTACTGTAATGTGCTTACCAGAGGATCTATGGCCATTAGTTCAGTTTTTTCGAAAGAGATATGAAGCCCTATCTTTTGTGCTAGGTTTTGAAGGCTCATGATTTGTGTTTTGGCTTCTTGAATATTATTTGCTAAAAGATCGAGGTCATCTGCGTTTATATATATATATATATTCATTTTCAGTATTAATTTTTTCAACTATTTCCAAATTACCTTCTAAACTAAATAATAGTTTTAAACTAAATAATAATCAAAATTATTATAAAATTTTCAGCAACATTTGAGAAAACTATTATTCTATTTTTAAATGATTTAAAATGTTCATTAAGTTTATCTTTAAGATAGATTTAATGAAAATTAAATCTAAATAGGTCATATTACCTATTTGTTTTATATATCTTTTCATAATTGTTCCATTTAATTTTATAAATACCAGAAGACCCACATTTATTTTTTACTTTTTAATGTTTTATTATTATTATGTTTTTGCGGCCAACATGGGTCCACTTAAGTCAATTTTAGTTGGATCTTTTCTGAGAAAAGCCTGTTATTTTACTCTTCCAAGCTGCCCAGTATTTCTTCATCCGTTCAGATCTTGCTTTCTTTTCTTCATCCGTTCAGATCTTGCTTTCTTTTCTTCATCCATTCAGATCTTGCTTTCTTTTCTTCATCCGTAAACACTTCGTTGTATTTTGTCGTTTGTCTGTCTTTTGTTTAAATCGAATGCTTTTGTCTTTTAGCTTTGTAATTTTTCCAGTTTTATTCTGTAGGTCAATCAGGGAAATTCCCAATTCTTTCATATCTTCTCTAATTTCTTTGATCCATCCTACTTCTAGCTTTTGGAACCAAAGCTTTTCAATGATATTTCTTGACAGTCTTGTTTCCGGCGTCCTTATGAGATGACCAAAGAAAGAGATTCTTTTTTCCGCATAGTATCAGTAACAGGCTCTATTTCTCGATACACCACCACATTTGGCACAATCCACCATCGGCCTTCTTTTTGGTGTTTTTTATCTATACACGTTCTGACAATTCTCCTCTCTATTTTCAGAATTTTTTCAATTCGGTTTTTCTGAGTGATTTTGAAAAGGGTCTCGCTTCCGTAGGTGACTTCTGGCTGTACTACGGTTTTATAATGTTTAAGTTTTGTTTTAGCAGAAAGGCATTTTTTATTATATGTTGACCGAGTTAATTTTTGGGATTTAATCATTTTATTTGTCCTGTTTTGCCATGTCATTTTTTCATTTAAATTATAAGTTATTATTTCCCCTAGATATTTAAATTGTTTTACTATTTTAATTTTCTGATTATTTACTGTAATGTGCTCTATTACCAGAGGATCTATGGCCATCAGTTCAGTTTTTTCGAAAGAGATATGAAGCCCTAACCTTTTGTGCTAGGTTTTGAAGGCTCATGATTTGTGTTTTGGCTTCTTGAATATTATTTGCTAAAAGAGCGAGGTCTGCAAATCCTAGGCAATTTAGTGTGATGGAGTTTTTCTTAGTACCCATTTTTATATTTTTGGGATTTATTTCATACCATTTTCTCATGACAAATTCGAGGGCGCAGTTAAAAAGGAGTGGTGAGAGGCCGTCTCCTTGCCTCAATCCAGTTTTCATGTAGAAGGGTTGAGAGAGTTCACCTTTGAATTTCACTCTGGACTGGGTATTGGTAATACCTATTATATAACTGGGTAATATAACTCTATTATATTACTACTTATTTCAATTGGATTATTGTAATTAACTCCTTTTGTACTATAATATTATTTTGGCCTTTTTCTACGTTAAACTAGAATTACATTTTTATATTATTTAATGCTAAGTTTGTTGTTTATAATCAGGAAAGCCCAGTGCCAATTAAGATTTACTGTAATTTATTGTTCTAAGTTAATGACATTTGTTCATTGCTAATTTTTCAATATTACAGTATATTTCAGTAACGTAATAGTTTTCCAGTCATGCTATGTTTATTGATGTTTTTTTTTTCTAATTATATAATTGTAAATCTCATTTTAATATTATTATTACTGATTTCAGTTGATATCCTTATGTATCATTGTTATGTTAATTTCATAATTTCTTTTTAGTTTTTAAGGTTATGATTTAACATAAGTTCAGTTGTTTTCTTTCTCATTAAAGTCCAATTTCTTTTGGCAAATACAAGCTGTGTTTTTTGTTAACTTTACCCAACAAAGAGCTTAATTACAGAGATATTATCGACGTTAAAAAGGAATAACAATTAGGTACTTACGTATTAATACCACCGCAGCTACAGCTGCTGTTTAAGGTTATGTTGACTTCGTGTACTGACAAATCGTACGTATATCAAAATAACCTAACTAAATATAACCTACGCTCGCTAACCTCTTATAATTAACATTAAATATGCATAATATATACAACTTATTAATAATATAACCTTAATGTTATAGCACCAAAATTCAATTAATGTTAATCCACCGAAATCCGATTGACTACTTTGTTTTTAAATAAAGCTGTAGCTGCAGTGGTGTTAATACGTAAGTACCGTTAAAAGTTCAGTATTTTATGTGAAGTAATTATATGTCTACTTATAAAAAAGACTTTGTTCACTTCTTAATCGTACTGCAGAAGTGCAAAGTTTTTTTTTTTTTAATTTCACAAAGTATAAAGTTTCATTTATAGTAATAAACAATGATAATTAGACAAGATTGTCCCGGGATCGTGTCTTTGCCTTTATTTTGAACTGTCATCAGGATGTTCTTTGGTCTATATAATATCTCTGATATAAGTGAACAGTATTTCATTTTTTTATTTTATTTGACAACTAAAGTTTTTCATGAATTAAAAAAAAGTGTTAATTAGATGCTGTTTTTCAGACTTGTCAAGTGTTTACATTTGCCCGATTCAGTTGTAAAACCAGATTATGTAGAAAGACGGGCAAATAAGAAAAAGTAAATTAGGTACTTATGTATTATCGCCACCGCAGCTGCAACTTTATTTAAAAACAAAGTAGTCAATCGGATTTCGGTGGAAAATGGGCCGATATAGAGTTTAACATAAGTAAATATTTATTTTATAAATATAATTTAACCAAACTTAACCTACGCTTCACTCCCTTCACTCGACTTCACTTGACTAATTAACAAAAAATACTCAAAAAATTATGGTTTTTTGAGTATTTATTTAATAACAATTACAATTATTTATTATTTTAATAATCAAATTGCGATAATTACTGAATTTATTAAATAAATACTCCAAAAATTACGGTGTTAATTAGTCAAGGTTAGCGAGCGTAGGTTAAGTTTGGTTAAATTATATTTATAAAATAAATATTAATTCATTTATGTTAAACTCTGTATCGGCCCATTTACCACTGAAATCCGATTGACTACTTTGTTTTTAAATAAAGCTGTAGTTGCGGTGGTGTTAATACGTAAGTACCAACAATTATAAGCAATATTAACAACCGTTGTTAATATAATTTAGATATAAAAGGATTTTTTTGGTTGATTGTTCAACAGAACAAAAATAGAACACATTTAACCACCTCTCTTTCTTTCTTTTTTCTGTTTAGTCTCCGGTAATAACATTTAACCACCTAACTAGACTAGAATATCAAGCTGGTCTATCAGGTTAACTTGTCATTGCAAATCAGCCGTGTTTGAAGTCGAGAGTATTCAGGTTCAAATGCTAATAAAGGCAGCAGTTACTTTTATACGAATTTGAATACTGGACTGTGGATACCGATGTTTTTTGTTGGTCAGGTTTCCAATTAACCGCACAACTCAGGAGCGGTCAAACTGAAAATGTACAAGACTATACTTCATTCACATTCATACATATCATCCTCTGAAGTGGTTCATCCACTTTACGGTGGTTCTAGAGGCTAATAGACAGAGAAATTGCAGAGACCGTTTTTTTTTTGTCCATAAAATGAAGTGGATCCGCAATTAATAAATTCTTGAAGACTGACAATGTAACTTTTATACGCTTAATTTAATTATAATAGAATTGAATGAACGTCACAGTTTTTTTTTTTAGGACGTATAACTTCTAACATCTTTCGATAAACGGGATAAATTAATTTGCCTGATTTACATTATACGTCCCAGACTTTCTTAAACACATGAGAACAAGATGCAGTAATCAGTTGCCTTCTTTGAAAGTAATGTTGTAAAAATATACGACTTTGTTTATGAATAGAGTGAACATGTCTCCTTCATTTCAATCGGCTTGTATTCCAGAAAGGATCCTGGAATAGACGGAATACCTGTAAAATTACTGCGCAGTGCAGTGACGAAGCGATTGATAGATTATACAAACTGGTGTGTAATATTTATGAAAAAGGGGAATTTCCGTCAGACTTCAAAAAAAGTGTTGTAGTCATGATACTAAAGAAAGCAGGAGCAGATAAATGTGAAGAATACAGAAAAATTAGTTTAACTAGTCATGCATCAAAAATCTTAACTAGAATTCTATACAGAAGAATTGAGAGGAGAGTGGAGGAAGTGTTAGGAGAAGACAAATTTGGTTTCAGGAAAAGTATAGGGACAAGGGAAGCAATTTTAGGCCTCAGATTAATAGTAGAAGGAAGAATAAAGAAAAACAAACCGACATACCTGGCATTTATAGACCTAGAAAAGGCATTTCATAACGTAGACTGGAATAAAATGTTCAGCATTTAAAAAAAATTAGGGTTCAAATACAGAGATATAAGAACAATTGCTAACATTTACAGGAACCAAACAGCAACAGTAATAACTGAAAAACATAAGAAAGAAGCCATAATAAGAATGACAAGGATGTTCCCTATCCCCATTACTTTTTAATCTTTACATGGAACTAGCAGTTAATGATGTTAAAGAACAATTTAGATTCGAGGTAACAGTATAAGGTGTAAAGATAAAGATGCTACGATTTGCCGATGATATAGTAAATCTAGCAGAGAGTAAAAAGGATTTAGAAGAAACAATGAACGGCATAGATGAACTCCTATGCATGAAAATAAACAAGAACAAAACAATAGTAATGAAATGTAGTAGAAATAACAAAGATGGACCATACGAGCTGTGTTTTTTGTTAACTTTACCCAACAAAGAGTTTAATTTTTTATTTATTGAAATCTATTGCGATAAGTGGCTTGTAATTGTTAAAAGTTTTGTATTTTGTTACTTTAAAATAATGAGAATTTTTTCTTTTTAGGGAGCTGGTAATCTAAGTTTTAATGGAGTTACTGGTAATAGTGTGCAATCATTGGCGTTATCTGCTGCCGAACATTTCATTAAAGTTCTTGAAACTGAAGGTTTGTATGAAATTTTTAATTTAATACTAATCGTTAAAACACTATGAAA
Organism: Lycorma delicatula; assembly: GCF_047948215.1. Classification (NCBI taxonomy): domain Eukaryota; kingdom Metazoa; phylum Arthropoda; class Insecta; order Hemiptera; family Fulgoridae; genus Lycorma; species Lycorma delicatula. Next base: position 82,233,053 of record NC_134465.1, read on the forward strand.
AAAATTGTTTTACCATGATGTTTTACTACAGGGTGATTTTTTAGTCCTGTTACCTAATTGTTAATGTCTGGTAATTTTTTTTCTAAGAAAGGGAAATTTTGTTTTGTGACACGAAGTCGGTAGCGCTATTCAACCGGTATAGATACGGCAGTGTGAGTTGATTCTCCTTTACCTGTGTAAACTTTTGTGCCGTTTCAGGTCGTGTTACGAACAGAATGTCTTTTACCATAGAACGAGTTTTCATTCTTGAAAAATATTTTGCTACGAAATCATACACAAGTATAAAAGAATCATTTCAAATTAAATTTGTCTGTGTTCCTCCACCACAAAAAATGTCAATTTCTAGGCGAGCAAACCGATATCGAGGGACAGGTAGTAGTGTTTGCGACAGAAAACGTAGTGGTCGACCAACTCGCTTGACAGATGATGTTTTAGAGAATGTGAAAACAAGATTGCTCAGTTCTCTACGGAAAAGTTTACGAAAACTTTCCACGCAAGTCGGTTTGTCATATTCGAGTGTTCAGAAAGCTGCTTAAAAAATGGAAATTTTATCCGTATACCGTACGATTAGTCTAAGAGCTTCAGCCTCCAGATTTAAACAAGTGATTGCAATATCGCCGTTGGTTTAGGTCTCTCGTAAATGATAGCGAAATTGAATTTTTAAACACAGAGTTCTTTAGTGATGAAGCTTGGATCCATCTTGTCGGTTATGTGAACAGTCAAAACTGTCGAATTTGGACGATTTAAAATCCTAACGCTTTACAAGACAAATCTTTGCATCCTGAAAAAATTGGTGTGTGGTGTACGATATCTCGTCATCGTATAGTCGGACCCATATTCTTCGAACAGAGTGTAAATCATTGATTCCCAAAGTGGTCCAGGTGGACCCCTAGGGGTCCATACGAGACTCGACGGGGTCTACGTTGGCGTGACAAAAAAATGGAGGTTCACAATTCGTAAACAGGGTCCATGAAAATTCATTTGGTTTCGATAGTTAAGAACCAAAATGTGTGCTTGACTTTGCGTATCAATGTAGGCAGATAATGTTTTAAGAAGCTCAGCGACTGTTACTTGTAAAAACTTGCATATTCAGTACAATGAACTTGTCAAGACTTGCAAAGTGCCGCCGTCCGCAACGGTTGTTCAGACATGCAAAGGGACGAAATACGACTTGTGGTGTGAGCTAGCAATCTTGGATGAACTTGTTTGATTCTTCACTAATATAAATACGATTGCCAAGGATAAACGTTACTCATTTGTTTCTGGAATTTCGAAAAGAAAAGTAAAGCGAATAGATGTTAGCGTTTGCCAGTGTCGGAAAAAGTAGTAAGTACTTACCTACACGGGGTCCACCGGAACCAGCAAAATTTTCAAAGCGGTCTATGAGAAAAATAAGTTTGGGAACCTCTGGTGTAAATGGTGGCATATACGGGAATATTGTTCGCCAATGTATGTCCCTCCTGGAACCTCAAGAACGGTATTGCCGGTTTCAGCAAAACGGCGCTACATGCCACACGTTTCGAGAAACCGTGGATTTTATGCAAGAGTTCTTTGATGATCGAATAATAACCCAGGGCTTATGACTTCCAGGTCCCTAGACCTCATATCTCCTGACTACTTTTGTGGGGCTATATTAAGTCCGAGGCCTTCTAAAACAATCCTCACACTATTGACGAACTTAGTCAAGTCAATATTACAGACTTAATCACGAATATTTCCAATGCGACTCTTAAAAAGGTTTCTGCTAATATGCTGAAAAGAGTCCGTGCATGTATAACCGCAAGGGGTGGGCATTTTGAGCATATTCTTTAACAATTATGTAAGTAATAGCTTTTTATTAAATCTCTTTTGTAAGTAACAAATACATTTTTTTATTCCACCTAAATTTCCCTTTCTTAAATTACATTTAAAATTTGGGTAGTACTTCAGACAATTTTGAATTCTAAACAAGCAGGAAAAAATTTGAATTAAAAGATAAGAAAATAAGTGTTGAAATAATAACTGGACGTGGTAGATAACAGATCCACAAGCTTTTTTTTTTTTTTTTGATTACTAGACATGCGTTAACTATTTGGTAAAGGAAAATGATCGATGACATTTTTTGTGTACTATTCTATAATGAAATTTTTTGTAGTTTTGTAGTCGTTAAAAATTAATATTTTAATTTTATTAAGTACGTTTATTGTAATGTGTTTCAGTGCATGAAAAGACTCTTATTCAAGCATTGGAAATGTTTTCTATTTGGTGTTCAAAATTTACGATACAAGTTCCTCCAAAAGTTCTCAACTGGTTGACGGTAAAAAACATAGTTGTTTTTTTTTTATTATTTTTTTCTATTAAACTTATTCGATTTAAAATTAATAGATAGAAGTAGTGATATAAACTAGTGTTAACTAAGTATAAATAGTGAAAAATTAAATCGATTCAAATGTGAAACTAAAACTTACTTTTTCACAAGTTCTTAATGTATGTATATTTGAAAAGGAAATACATTTTTTAAGAGAAATTTATCATTTTTAATTAAAAAATAAGCCTTAGCAATTTGAATATATTTTCTGTTTATCGTTGTATTGTCATGCGGCAAACTTTTACCGTAAGATTTAGTCTTAAGATGATTACTTAAATGATGATTTATTTCTTGTATAATAATTACGAGTGTCTTAATTTTCTTTTAAAATCTTTGAAAGTGCATTTGATTATTACTTTGTAAGAAAATAAATAAAACTGCTATCAGTTCTTTAAAACTTACATTTTAATGTAAATCTATAAAGACGTATTGCCTGCAGGTCCTGTTCTCATTTATTCCTACTGTTTTCATATATAGCATTCGTTTATAATCTTAACTTATAAATTTTGTTTAGTACAATGCAGTTAACATTTAAGAAAAATAAAAAAAAAAATTAGGGTTCAAATTGCTAACATTTACATCAACAGTAATAATTGAAGAACATAAGAAAGAAGGAAGTTGAAGAGGATGAAATGGGAGAAACAATACTGAGATCTGAATTTAAAAGAGCATTAAAAGATTTAAATGGCAGAAAGGCTCTTGGAATAGACGGAATACCTGTAGAATTACTGCGCAGTGCAGGTCAGGAAGCGATTGATAGATTATACAAACTGGTGTGTAATATTTATGAAAAAGGGGAATTTCCGTCAGATTTCAAATAGTGTTATAGTCATGATACCAAAGAAAGCAGGGGCAGATAAATGTGAAGAATACAGAACAATTAGTTTAACTAGTCATCCATCAAAAATCTTCTCTAGAATTCTATACAGAAGAATTGAGAGGAGAGTGAAAGAAGTGTTAGGAGAAGACCGATTTGGTTTCAGGAAAAGTATAGGGACAAGGGAAGCAATTTTAGGTCTCAGATTAATATTAGAAGGAAGATTAAAGAAAAACAAACAGACATACAAGGCATTTATAGACCTAGAAAAGGCATTTGATAACATAGACTGAAATAAAATGTTCACCATTTTAAAAAAATTAGGGTTCAAATACAGATGTAGAAGAACAGTTGCTAACATGTACAGGAACCAAACAGCAACAGTAATAATCGAAGAACATAAGAAAGAAGCCGTAATGAGAAAGGGAGTCCGACAAGGATGTTCCTTATCCCAATTACTTTTTAATCTTTACATGGAACTAGCAGTTAATGATGTTAAAGAACAATTTAGATTCAGAGTAACAGTACAAGGTGAAAAGATAAAGATGCTACGATTTGCTGATGATATAGTAATTCTAGCCGAGAGTAAAAAGGATTTAGAAGAAACAATGAACGACATAATTGAATTCCTACGCAAGAACCACTGCATGAAAATAAACAGAAACAAAATGAAAATAATGAAATGTAGTAGAAATAACAAAGATGGACCACTGAATGTGAAAATAGGAGGAGAAAAGATTATGGAGGTAGAAGAATTTTGTTATTTGGGAAGTAGAATTACTAAAGATGGATGAAGCAGGAGCGATATAAAATGCCGAATAGCACAAGCGAAACGAGCCTTCAGTCAGAAATATAATTTGTTTACATCAAAAATTAAGTTAAAGGTCAGGAAAAGATTTTTGAAAGTGTATGTCTGGAGTGTCGCTTTATATGGAAGTGAAACTTGGACGATCGGAGTATCTGAGAAGAAAAGATTAGAAGCTTTTGAAATGCGGTGCTATAGGAGAATGTTAAAAATCAGATGGGTGGATAAAGTGACAAATGAAGAGGTATTGCGGCAAATAGATGTAGAAAGAAAGAAGCATTTGGAAAAATATAGTTAAAAGAAGAGACAGACTTATAGGCCACATACTAAGGCATCCTGGAATAGTCGCTTTAATATTGGAAGGACAGGTAGAAGGAAAAAATTGTGTAGGCAGGCCACGTTTGGAATATGTAAAACAAATTGTTAGGGATGTAGGATGTAGAGGGTATACTGAAATGAAATGACTAGCACTAGATAGGGAATCTTGGATAGCTGCATCAAACCAGTCAAATGACTGAAGACAAAAAAAGAAGAAATTTATTGAATGTAAGATTTACGAATAACTGAGCAGAGCGAACCAGTTGGTTTCCTACATGGTAATTCCAAGAGAGGTTATAATAAAAACTACATCTAAGAACTTCAGTAGTTCTGGCGCTTATAAAATTGTGAAAAAATATTTCTTCTTATTTAATGAAATTTATTAGAATTAAGTCGTAGAAATTTTCTAAAGAAAGTTAGAATATTAAAGTAATTAAAAAATTGTAATTGTAAAACCATATTCGAAATACTTTTTAGAAAAAAAAAAGAAATTTATAATTACTTCTTTGCCTGCTTAGTTTAAATGTTTGCGTATGTACTTATATTCTTTTGTTAACAGATTTATAATAAATTTTGTTTCTTTTAACAGAAAGGCATCGGTTTAAAAACTTCTACTGCTAGTGTGCGTACAGCTTATATAGAATGTATGTCATCTTGTTTACACGGAAACACTTTACATCAAGGATTAGAACTAATACCATTATTGGTGAAAAGTGTCGAAAAAGCTGTCTCTCAACCGACTCAAGTAATTTTAATTTTGTTTATTACATTTATTTTGTATTTGTATGTATATACAGGATGATTCAGATGGATAGGACAATACTTTGACAACTCATTCTAGAGGCTAAAAATAAGAAAAAAATTAATATAAACATAAATCCGAAAAAAAACGCTACGTTAGCGATTTACAAGGTGAAAGATTTCACCCGAGTTTCAGTTCCTCTGAGTAAATTAAGGCTTTCTGAAATTCTGAGAAGGTCAATTAAGGGGCAAATTCAATTATTTCTTATGGTTTTCGAAAAAAATAGGTCCCAGAACTGTATCTCTCTTAGTTTCTAAGATATTCCATGTAAAACACCAAAAATATGGTCAAAACACACATTTTTTTACGTTGACGTACAATAACGTTGTTAAATTGGCGATAAATCGTACATTTTTAAAACGTAAATTGTAAAGAATTTAATTATAAGAAGATTGATGTAAATAATGTCAACAGAAAAGAAATAAAATTTTAAACATGTCGACTCTTATTAACAACAAAACCGACGAAAACTTAGAAGAAAATGTTACAAAAAAGGAAATAGATGTGTCTAGTAAACCCAATGGGTTGGTCTAGTGGTTAACGCGACTTCCCTAATCAGCTGATTTAGAAGTCGAGAGTTACAGCGTTCAAGTCCTAGTAAAGCCAGTTATTTTTACATGGATTTGAATACTAGATCGTGGATACCGGTGTTCTTTGGTGGTTGGGTTTCAATTAACCACACATCTCAGAAATGGTCGAACTGAGAAAGTACAAGACTACACTCATACATGTCATCCTCTGAAGTATTATCTAAACTGTAGTTACCGGAGGCTAAACAGGAAAAGAGAGAGGCATATGTACCCTTAGTATATATAGCTACTGTACAAAATATCTATTTTTAAGTCGTGCAGACTTAATCATTCTTTACATAAAAATTTCCATTATCGTTCTTTATCTTACTGCTTGCTCTTGTAATTGATGTCATGCAGATTAATGGCAAAGATTTACGCTCAGTTTTGAAATTATCTGAATAATGAAAACTCTGGAAGCCGATTTAAAATAACAAGATTTTCATCTCGTTAATGATAGTTTAAGTTAGAATCTATTGCGATTAGAAATTTTGTGAAACCACCTCGTGTATTCTACTGTTATTAAGGCATTCATGTAGAGTTTGGCTGCCAACATCCATGAAAGGTTGGATGACTATATTTATTTGAATGAAAAAAATCACTTCTTTATAATAATATTGTTGCAAAATCATGAAAATTTTAAGATTCGTGGTACTATTATCCATGTAATGGATAAAATATGTCAAAATATCCATTTTGACTAGTTTCATCATAGACGTACGTACATACTGTCGCTGAATGGATGGCTTCAACAGCAAAAAGCACCTTAAAACCTTATTGTAACCCTGACAAGAGCTGTTTGCAGTTTCTGAAGCGGTTGCCCTGAGAAGGGCCGTTTTTGCGGCACAGAAGGGTACAGAAGCCAAACCCCACCAGGTTGGTCTACTGGTGAACGCGTCTTCCCAAATCAGCTGATTTGGAAGTCGAGAGTTACAGCGTTCAAGTCCTAGTAAAGCCGGCTATTTTTACACGGATTTGAATACTAGATAGCGGATACCGGTGTTTGGTGGTTGGTTTTCAATTAACCACACATCTCAGGAATGGTCAAACTGAGAATGTACAAGACTTACACTTCATTTACACTCACACATATCATCCTCTGAAGAATTATCTAAACGGTAGTTACCGGAGGCTAAACAGGAAAAAGAAAAAAAAAAGATGTGTCTAGTAGTTACAATAATTTTAGACCTACGGAAAACAAGTTGGCAACACTGATTTTTTCATCACAATTTGTTTAAATACTACTCGTTGTTGTCGGTTAATTGTGGTAATGTGTTAAATAATCTTTCACTCATAAATAACCTTTCAATTTATAAAAAATATCAATTTATTGTAATTTCTACACAGCAACAGTTTCGTCAGTGCCTTAACTTTGAGTTATCTAAAAATCTCGGTTTCAAAACAGTCAGACTCCGTGTTAAAAATATTAAACTGGTTACCTGTACTGTTTACAGGTAAAAATGTATTTTGTCTGGTTCTTTATCATTACCCAACAAACCATGAGAAAGTGACCGTACTTTGTTTCTCTTTTTTTTATTACTGTTATGTTTTTTAGTCAAATAATCACATGCAGACACAGTCAATTGTCTTGTGTGTATATATAGTAACAGAGACTGCTCATTATTCATCTCCCTAATTGTAAGTCTGTAGTCAGAGTGCACTAAATTGTGAACTTTCAGAATGTTTTCATTTGTTTTTGAAATGAAAGTTCAGCTGGACTCTGGTGGGGGGGGGGGGTTTCATATCTGCAGATTCGTGGCCTTTGTTGAATTTGTTAAATGAATAAAAACATTTGATCGGTTCAGACATTTATTCCTGAAAGCTGGTTATAAGAGTTCATAATATTCTGAAGTTTATTTCCAGATTTTTAAACAAAATTTGACGTAAACTTATTCTGTTTTTTCATCCATCTTGCAAATTGAATAATCTGTCACTGTAGCTTTGTACAGTGACGGTTTATTCACTAACACATGTACACTCAAAACTTAGTTTAAAATAATTATCATTTATTTAAATATAATTCTTTTTGTTTATTTAAATGAATGATTAACGTGCACGAGCGTACTGTATTTATTGTGGGGGGGTACTAGCATCCGAATTTATAGGGGGAACACACCCACCTTGTGATATTACCAGTTGGCGCACCACCCCCTCTGTTCCAAACCCTGAGGGGGGCTTTACCGGAGGTCCTCTTTAGACCCTCTAACTGAGTACATCTCGGTCATCAGCCAGGCCTCGGTCAGGATGCCACCGATGTAAATGCCTCGGCAGACATTTGCGTCAGTAAATACGTATCAAATTTCGCCTTCACATAGGCCTTAAATGGACATCGTCACATCCGACCTAACATGATTACCTCAAACTAACTAAGTGAAACTGCGGAAGCGCGAACCGCGCGCCTAGTACAGATTTGATAATACCGTTCATGAGTGTGAATGCCTCAGAAGATGAACGAGTTTAACCTTATCCTATCACAGTGATCCGCGGTTGATTAGCGCTCCGCGAAAATATGTTGGTATCTGATTGCATCCCTTCATAGTCTTATGCTACCCTCTTGTGAAAAAAATTTCAAAAAATTACAGTATATTAAAGAGATTTAAAAGATTCTGACAAAAAAGCCATTAAGATTGGATATTTTTTATGCCTGTAACAAAAAAAAAAATTGAAACGTTACAAAATTACGATAATTTAATTGAAGAATATTTTTTGCGAGAGTGGGAGAGAGTGTGATGGAGAGGGTGGGAGGGGGAGGGAGAGACAGAGAGACAGAGAGAGAGAGAGAGAGAGAGAGAGAGACAGAGAGAGAGAGAGAGAGAGAGACAGAGACAGAGTGAGTGAGAGGGAGATATATATATATATAGAGAGAGAGAGAGAGAGAGAGAGATAGAGTGATAGAGATATATAGAGAGAGAGATAGATACATACACACACACACACACACACACACACACACACACACACACACACAGAGAGAGAGAGAGAGAGAGAGAGAGAGAGAGAGACATAAACACACACACACACACACGCACGCATGCATGCATACATACATACATACATACATACATACATACACACACATACACACACACACGCACGCATGCATGCATACATACATACATACATACATACATACATACATACATACACACACACACACACACACACACACACACACACACACACACACACACATATATGCACACAGACACATATATATATATATATATATATACGCATACATGCATATACACACAGTTGAACGATACGTAGACCTTCCTCAATCTAATTGTAATCATTTAATTACTATTTTGGAGCATCAAAAGTATTTAGTCTTCATAATCTCCAGGTAGATTTACTATGGCGCTTCCGGGCATGAAACAAATAATCTTAGGACCTCAGGGAGATTTCCATATGTATTCAAGTATAGTAGATGGGATCAAGTAGAAGCAAGAGTATAAAGAGTAAACGTCCTACTGAGGGATGTGTATGTGTAAGACTTCTTACAGCCCAAAGTGTGTGCTTCCATAATGCTTCATTTAGGGATTTTATTATTGTGTAGGAGCAGGTCTTTATACAAAGTTAAATCTCACATAGATGAAGCCCTTTGCACCGTTTACTTTTAATTACTTTGTTTGTACAGGAGACTGTATAAGCATCTGTTTCCATGACTGAACTGGTAAAGATAGAAGGTTATTTTAAATTCCAGAGTTGGAAGTTTTCTAGTTAAAATGATCGCAATAGATTACTCTCTTATAGAATCTTTCACTCTGGAAGGTATATGTAAATTTTTCTTTCTTGTGGAAAAAAAAAATAAAATTAAGATAATAGCTTGGGTTTTTCCGAAGAACACGTTTTACTCTTTCTTGTACATCAGTTTGTAATGAATTAACGCACTGTAAATGATGATATAGTGTTTCAAAAATAATTCTATTATTGAAGTGCTATTTTGTTATTTTTTTAGGTTGTTATTGTGAGTGAAGGCCTTACTGCAGTTTGTTTATTATTAAAATTAGCAGCGGTTGAAACGAGCGACTCGAAAATGAATACGCTTTGGAATTTAATTATCAACTCAGAAAAACAGATATTCGTTTCCGAAAAATTTCTTACGCAAGCTTCGAATGAAGGTAACTTAATGATTTTGCTTTTTTCTTTGTTTATGTTCATAGTATGTTTATAAAAGTGCAAATTGTATTAGCACTTAAAGGAAAAATTTGAGGATTGATTAACGATCTAAGAAAAAAGAAAATAAGAACGTTAAGATGTTCAGTGATGTGGTTCTTTAGTTTAAAATGTTATATAAAGCTTGACCTAAGTTTACCGTAGTTATTAGATTAAATTGATTAAGGCTGGATGAAGAAATGAGTAGAAAACTATCAATAGATAGCCTTAATAGATAAGAAATTGTTGTATGAAATCTTAAAAGATGGATTTCATTAGAAATAAATACTTAAAAAACTCTCTCTCTCTCTCTCTCCCTTTCTTTATTTCTTTCTCTCTCCCTTTCTTTATTTCTTTATCCATTTCTTTCTCTCTCTCTCTCCCTTTCTCTTTCACTTTATTTATTTCTCTCTCTCTCTCTCTCTCTCCTCTCTCTGTCCCACTATCTCTCTCTCCTCTCTCTCTCTCCCTCTATCTCTCTCTCCTCTCTCTCTCTCGCCTCTATCCCTCTATCTCTCTCTCTCCTCTCTTTCTCTCCTCTCCTCTCTCTCTCCTCTCCTCTCTCTCTCTCCCTCTATCTCTCTCTCCTCTCTCTCTCTCGCCTCTATCCCTCTATCTCTCTCTCTCTCCTCTCTTTCTCTCCTCTCCTCTCTCTCTCCTCTCCTCTCTCTCTCCTCTCTCTCTCTCCCCTCTCCTCTCTCTCTCTCCTCTCTCTCTCTCTCTCTCTCTCTCTCTCTGTGTCTTTCTCTCTCTCTCCTCTCTTTCTCTCCTCTCCTCTCTCTCTCTCTCTCTCTCTCTCTCTGTGTGTCTTTCTCTCTCTCCCCCCTTTTCTTTCTTTATTTCTTTCTCTCTCTTTCTTTATTTCTCTCTCTCCCCCCCCCTCTCTCTCTCTCTCTCTCTCTCTCTCTCTCTGTGTGTGTGTGTGTGTGTGTGTGTGTGTGTCTTTCTCTCTCTCCCCCCTTTCTTTCTTTATTTCTTTCTCTCTCTCTTTCTTTATTTCTCTCCCTCACACACTCTCTCTCTCTCTCTTTCTCTCTCCTTTTCTTTATTTCTCTCTCTCCCTTTCTCTCTCCTTTATTTCTCTCTCTCCCTTTCTCTCTCTCTCTCTCTCATTCTCTCTGTTTATCTCTCTCTCTCTCATTCTCTCTCTATTTATCTCTCTCTCTTTCTTTCTCTCTCCCTTTCTTTATTTATTTCTTTCTCTTCGTCTCCCTTTCTTTATTTCTTTCTTTCTCTCTGTCTTTCTTTCTTTTCTCTCCCTTTCTCTTTCTCATTCTCTCTCTGTCTTTCTCTCTCTCACTCTCTCTCTGTCATTCTCTCTCACTCTCTCCCCCTTTCTTTATTTCTTTCTCTCTCTCACTCTCTCCCCCTTTCTTTATTTCTTTCTCTCTCTCACTCTCTCCCCCTTTCTTTATTTCTTTCTCTCTCTCTCTCACTCTCTAATGCTTCTAAGAATCAGGTAAATAGTTTTGTGATTATTTACGGTTAGTTATATTTGATTTATTAACATTTGATAATGCAATTTTTGAAGAAATTACTTTTTTAATTTCCGTTGCTGGCATTGTAACAACTGCTGTTACGATTAGCAGTTGGTATTGTTTAGTATCAGGCTGATCACTCATAAAATCAAGGTTAATTGAACCCAAATTGGCAAAGAATCTTGAAATTCTGGGTATTCATATCTAGTTAAACATTTTTTTATTTACTGAACATTACAGATTATTTTGTTTTAAAAAATGCTATTTTTTTTATTAGTTAAATGTAGTTTTTTTTGTATGTAGTTAGATATAATATCAGGAGAAATGAATGTAAAAAAAAATAATTTTTATTTGTAACCCTGTTTTTGTAACTAGTTACAATGTAGTTTTTTCAAACTAATAAATGATTTCTTGGATGAATGATTAATATTGCTTTTGAACATCTGTTAAATTTTGATACAGAACATGATTTAATCTCCTGTAAGGTGTAATTATTATTTTTTTATTTCATTGTGTATCATTAATGTAATGTTGCATTAGGAGCCAATTGCGCAAGAATCCCACCACGACCTCGTCATCTTCAAATCGTATAGAGCTTCTTTAAGCGGCCGATTTTTTTTTTTTTTTGTTCTCAGTCATTTGACTGGTTTGATGCAGCTCTCCAAGATTCCCTATCTAGTGCTAGTCATTTCATTTCGGTATATCCCCCCCTAACAATTTGTATTACATATTCCAAATGTGGCCTGCCTACACAAATTTTTCCTTATACCTGTCCTTCCAATATTAAAGCGACTATTCCAGGATGCCTTAGTATGTGGCCTATAAGTCTCTCTTCTTTTAACTATATTTTTCCAAATGCTTCTTTCTTTATCCATTTGCCGCAATACCTCTTCATTTGTCATTTTATCCACCCATCTGATTTTTAACATTCTCCTATAGCACCACATTTAAAAAGCTTCTAATCTTTTCTTCTCAGATACTCCGATTGTCCAAGCTTCACTTCAATATAAAGCGATACTCCAAACATATCCTTCAAAACTTTTTCCTGACATTTAAACTAATTTTTGATGTAAACAAATTATATTTCTGACTGAAGGCTCGTTTCACTTGTGCTATTCGGCATTTTATATCGCTCCTGCTTCGTCCATCTTTAGTAATTCAACTTCCCAAATAACAAAATTCTTCTACCTCCATAATCTTTTCTCCTCCTTTTTTCACATTCAGAGGTCCGTCTTTGTTATTTCTAATACATTTCATTACTTTTGTTTTGTTCTGGTTTATTTTCATGCGATAGTTCTTGAGTAGGACTTCATCTATGCTGTTCATTGTTTCTTCTAAATCCTTTTTATTTTCTGCTAGAATTACTATATCATCAGCAAATCGTAGCATCTTTATCTTTTCACCTTGTACTGTTACTCAGAATCTAAGTTTTTCTTTAACATCATTAACTGCTAGTTCGATGTAGCGGTGATAGGGAACATCCTTGTCGGACTCCCTTTCTTATTACGGCTTCTTTCTTATGTTCTTCAATTATTACTGTTGCTGTTTAGTTCCTGTACATGTTAGCAAATGTTCTTCTATTTCTGTATTTGAACCCTATTTTTTTTAAAATGCTGAACATTTTATTCCAGTCTACGTTATCGAATGCCTTTTCTAGGTCTATAAACGCCAAGTATGTCGGTTTGTTTTTCTTTAATCTTCCTTCTACTACTAATCTGAACACTAAAATTGCTTCCCTTGTCCCTATACTTTTTCTGAAACCAAATCGGTCTTCTCCTAACACTTGTTCCACTCTCCTCTCAATTCTTCTGTATAGAATTCTAGTTAAGATTTTTGATGCATGACTAGTTAAACTAATTGTTCTGTATTCTTCACATTTATCTGCCCCTGCTTTCTTTGGTATCATGACTATAACACTTTTTTTAAAGTCTGACGGATTTCCCCCTGTTTCATAAATATTACATACCAGTTTGTATAATATATTAATCGCTTCCTCACCTGCACTGCGTAGTAATTTTACAGGTATTCCGTCTATTCCAGGAGCCTTTCTGCCATTTAAATCTTTTAATGCTGTCTTAAATTTAGATCTCAGTATTGTTTCTCCCATTTCATCCTCTTCAACTTCCTCTTCTTCCTCTATAACACCATTTTCTAATTAATTTCCTCCGTATAGCGGCCGAAACAAATGAAAATCTCACGGCGTTACTTCCAGGCTGAAGGGAGGATGATCAAGTTGTGTCCAGTGCATTTCTTGTAGTTTAGAGACTGTTAGAGCTGCAGTATCGGGTTTGGTGTTGTGGAGGAGGATAACCAGTTGAATCAGTTGGTCTCGTCTTTTGCGTCGATATGCAGCCGTCACCTTGTTCAACAGCTTGCAGTAGTAACAATCTCAATTCCTGTCCGAGGGGAAGTGAACCATTAGTGGATTTAGCGTAGGTCTTCTTTTGCCCTCAAACTGATCAGTCATCAGTTCGGCCTTAAGAGCAGCATTGATTATGTGTCACTCATGCAGAAAATGAATGAATAGAATGCATTGTCTGTAAAAAAAAAAATGGTTGAAAGAACTTTACCAGCTGACAGTCGAGTCTTGGCTTTCACTGGGGCTGCCTCCCTTTACCATCGCCACTCCATACCAGCTTGTTTCGACTGGGGAGTGTAGTAGTGGACCCATGTTTCGTCGCAGGTGACGATCTGACCCAAAAATGCGTCACCTTCTTTCACAAACCTTGCTGTAAGCCTACTGACAGACCTGCAAACATCTTAACTTCTGATCCACGGTCAGAAGGTAAGGGATCCATCTGCCACACACTTATGGAAATGTAGGTCGTTTGTGACGATTGCTTGATAGCTCCCATATATTATTCAAACCTGTTCTGTAATTTTGGATATTCTCATCTGTCGATCGTGTTTAAAAAATGTCTCAAACCACGCTAATGTTTTCGTCTAATGCTGGTCTGAGGACGGCAATTGTGTTCCTGATTTTCCCCTTGTTTTCTTTCTTCCTTATACTCTTTATGCCAGGCAAACACACAAGTCCTTGACAATGTTTGGGCCCTGAATTGTGCAGTCGATCTCCAGAAATTTTCCGTCCTTCACGAGCAGGAAATTTTATAATTATGCATCGAGTAGTGGAGGGGTGCACCTGTTGCTTCGACATTATGAACGTTACTGACGAATCGGTTGGGAGTGTGGATTGGCCGGCTCTTCCCCGACTTCTAATGACTCCACCCAAAGATACTAGAAGCGCAGGCCCAGTCCTACCAATTGTAGACGCTTGGGGGAAAAAAATTTCTTTTATATTTAATTTACTCTTCTATTATGATATAAGCTTTTCTAGTATTTATTGCTTAGCTACTTGTTAGTTTCACTTATTTTTTTAATTTTTATGAACACATGTGTGCTTTCTTATTCTGACTTTCATCAATACTTAATCAGGTAAGTTGTATACTGAAATAAAAACTTGTAAAAAATATTATTTTTAAATTATTTGTATAGAGATTTTGCCTTTCAAGCAGAGAAGACAAATGTCTGTTCCACTTGAAAAGCTGCAATGTCTCTTTTCCAATATTTTAAAATTAGTAATTCATTAACTTTTTTTTTCTTTTTGTATAACTCGTATGCTAAATCAGTGATGAAAGTCACTGTTAAAAAGCAGTCGTGAGAATATAACAATAAAAAATTGCAGTATGTTATTTATTAATAAAAAAATAAAAATTTTAATATTATATTAGCACTGTGATTTTTTATAATAAACAGTAGGGTTTATCTGTTAAGCAAAAAACATTTAGGACAAAATTTTTTATTTTATGTTGAGTAGATATGTTAGCTTAAATAAAATAAGGAAAGTGAGGTATGTATAATTCTTACATGGAGAGATTAGCTGTCGTATAAGATTATTTCTTTTACATTACCATAAAATCTGATTTCACTAGTTAAGAAAAAAACCAAATTTTTCTTTAGCAAAAGTCAATCGTTTTCTGTGAATATAATTTTGTAAAATTTAATTAAAAAATTAAAAAAGCAATAATGGAGGCGCCTTCCTTGGTAAAATATTCCGGAGGTAAAATAGTCCCCCGTTCGGATCTCCGGGTGGGGACTACTAAGGAAGGGGTCACCAGAAAAGTAAAAAATAACATTCTACGAGTCGGAGCGTGGAATGTTAGAAGCTTAAAAAAGGTTGGTAGGCTAGAGAATTTAAAAAGGGAAATGGATAGAGTAAACGTGGATATAGTAGGAATTAGTGAGGTTCGGTGGGAAGAGGAAGGCGACTTTTGGTCGGGTGACTTTAGAGTAATTAACTCAACATCAAATAATGGGCAGGCAGGAGTAGGTTTCGTGATGAACAAGAAAATAGGGAGGAGAGTGGAGTATTTCAAGACGCATAGCGATAGAGTCATTGTAATAAGGATAAATTCAAAACCTAAACCGACAACGATTGTTAACGTCTATATGCCTACAAGCGCCCATGATGATGATGAGGTAGAATGTGTATACGAAGAGATTGATGAAGCAATTAAACACGTAAAAGGAGATGAAAATTTAATAATAGTTGGAGATTGGAATGCAAGCATTGGAAAAGGCAAGGAAGGAAATATAGTGGGTGAATACGGGCTGGGCAAAAGGAATGAAAGAGGGGACCGACTTATAGAGTTTTGCACGAAGTATAATTTAGTAATTGCCAACACCCAATTTAAAAATCATAATAGAAGAATATACACTTGGAAAAAGCCAGGCGATACTGCAAGGTATCAGATAGATTATATCGTGGTTAAGCAAAGATTTAGAAATCAACTCGTGGACTGCAAAACTTACCCTGGAGCAGACATTGATAGCGACCATAATTTGGTGATAATGAAATGTAGATTGGGGTTTAAAAACCTGAAGAAAAGGTGTCAGATGAATCGGTGGAATTTAGAGAAGCTTGAGGAAGAGGAGGTAAAGAAGATTTTTGAGGAGGACATCGCAAGAGGTCTGAGTAAAAAAGATAAGATAGAAAATGTAGAAGAAGAATGGGAGAATGTTAAAAAGGAAATTCTTAAATCAGCAGAAGCAAACTTAGGCGGAATAAAGAGAACTGGTAGAAAACCTTGGGTTTCAGACGATATATTGCAGCTGATGGATGAACGTAGAAAATATAAGAATGCTAGTGATGAAGAAAGTAAAAGGAACTATCGGCAATTAAGAAATGCTATAAACAGGAAGTGCAAACTGGCGAAAGAAGAGTGGATTAAAGAAAAGTGTTCAGAAGTGGAAAGAGAAATGAACATTGGTAAAATAGACGGAGCATACAGGAAAGTTAAGGAAAATTTTGGGGTACATAAATTAAAATGTAATAATGTGTTAAACAAAGATGGTACACCTATATATAATACGAAAGGTAAAGTCGATAGATGGGTGGAATATATTGAAGAGTTATACGGAGGAAATGAATTAGAAAATGGTTTTATAGAGGAAGAAGAGGAAGTTGAGGAGGATGAAATGGGAGAAACAATACTGAGATCTGAATTTAAGAGAGCATTAAAAGATTTAAATGGCAGAAAAGCTCCTGGAATAGACGGAATACCTGTAGAATTACTGCGCAGTGCAGGGGAGGAGGCGATTGATAGATTATACAAACTGGTGTGTAATATTTATGAAAAAGGGGAATTTCCATCAGACTTCAAAAAAAGTGTTATAGTAATGATACCAAAGAAAGCAGGGGCAGATAAATGTGAAGAATACAGAACAATTAGTTTAACTAGTCATGCATCAAAAATCTTAACTAGAATTCTATACAGAAGAATTGAGAGGAGAGTGGAGGAAGTGTTAGGAGTAGACCAATTTGGTTTCAGGAAAAGTATAGGGACAAGGGAAGCAATTTTAGGCCTCAGATTAATAGTAGAAGGAAGATTAAAGAAAAACAAACCAACATACTTGGCGTTTATAGACCTAGAAAAGGCATTCGATAACGTAGACTGGAATAAAATGTTCAGCATTTTAAAAAAATTAGGGTTCAAATACAGAGATAGAAGAACAATTGCTAACATGTACAGGAACCAAACAGCAACAGTAGCAATTGAAGAACATAAGAAAGAAGCCATAATAAGAAAGGGAGTCCGACAAGGATGTTCTCTATCTCCGTTACTTTTTAATCTTTACATGGAACTAGCAGTTAATGATGTTAAAGAACAATTTAGATTCGGAGTAACAGTACAAGGTGAAAAGATAAAGATGCTACGATTTGCTGATGATATAGTAATTCTAGCCGAGAATAAAAAGGATTTAGAAGAAACAATGAACGGCATAGATGAAGTCCTACGCAAGAACTATCGCATGAAAATAAACAAGAACAAAACAAAAGTAATGAAATGTAGTAGAAATAACAAAGATGGACCACTGAATGTGAAAATAGGAGGAGAAAAGATTATGGAGGTAGAAGAATTTTGTTATTTGGGAAGTAGAATTACTAAAGATGGACGAAGCAGGAGCGATATAAAATGCCGAATAGCACAAGCTAAACGAGCCTTCAGTAAGAAATATAAGTTGTTTACATCAAAAATTAATTTAAATGTCAGGAAAAGATTTTTGAAAGTGTATGTTTGGAGTGTCGCTTTATATGGAAGTGAAACTTGGACAATCGGAGTATCTGAGAAGAAAAGGTTAGAAGCTTTTGAAATGTGGTGCTATAGGAGAATGTTAAAAATCAGATGGGTGGATAAAGTGACAAATGAGGAGGTATTGCGGCAAATAGATGAAGAAAGAAGCATTTGGAAAAATATAGTTAAAAGAAGAGACAGACTTATAGGCCACATACTAAGGCATCCTGGAATAGTCGCTTTAATTTTGGAAGGACAGGTAGAAGGGAAAAATTGTGTAGGCAGGCCACGTTTGGAGTATGTAAAACAAATTGTTAGGGATGTAGGGTGTAGAGGGTATACTGAAATGAAACGACTAGCACTAGATAGGGAATCTTGGAGAGCTGCATCAAACCAGTCAAATGACTGAAGACAAAAAAAAAAAAAAAAAATTAAAAAATTAAATTCCAATTTTTTGATATAATTAAAAAAATTGTTACGAATTAGTTAATATATTAAATAGATTAAATGTAAATAAAGACTAGAATGGTTAATTATGATAAAACTAAGTAACCTAGAAGATCCAAAATTTATTAAAGGTATAATCCACTAATATTAGAAATATATGTCGACAAAACTGTTTTGAATTTAATAAGAAATACAGTATCTTTCATAAGTTTAAGGACAAGTTAAAAATAACTGAAAAATCAGTATTTCATGACAAAATCTTTATTTTATACAAGTAAAAATTAAAAATAAAAATAACAGAGATAATGCTACATCACTTTTTAAATGTTTAGTATTTTGTATGACCTCTATACGATTTTAGGCATGCTGCTACTGTATCGGGCATTGATTCAATCAATTCCAGACATTTTTCTTTCGTCCCTGTTGCCACAGACTTGCGATTTGAAGACGTAACTCAGCCTTATTTTTAGGTTATCTTTTTGCAAGTTGCAGTGCCATCTGATTCCATAAATTCTCAATCGGATTTATGGTCAGGATTACGAGCAGGCCAGTCCAAAAGTTCCACATCATTTGCATGAAACCGTGCCTTGGTAACTCATGATTTACAACAAGGTGCATTGTCTTGCTGGAAGATGAAATTCTCACCTGACAGGTTATGGACACTAGGAAGCACGAATTCTTCTGTTGTTTTTATGTAGTGTATGCTGTTTATTGTCCTGTCCATTATTCTAAGGTGTTCAGCGCCGTCTTTCCTTTCTTTTTCCTGTTTAGCCTCCGGTAACTACCGTTTAGATAATACTTCAGAGGATGAATGAGGATGATATGTATGAGCGAGTGTAAATGAAGTGTAGTCTTGTACATTCTCAGTTCGACCGTTCCTTAGATGTGTGGTTAATTGAAACCCAACCACCAAAGAACACCGGTATCCACTATCTAGTATTCAAATCCGTGTAAAAATAACTGGCTTTACTGGGACTTGAACGCTGTAACTCTCGACTTCCAAATCAGCTGATTTGGGAAGACGCGTTAACCACTAGAACAACCCGGTGGGTTGTCCAGCGCCCTCTGAAGTTATGCAACCCCACACCAAGACAACATCTCCACTTTGCACAGCAGGAACGATGCAGGCCGGTAGAAACTTTTCAGTTTTTGTTCGCCTGACCGTAATTTTTCTGTTTGAATAAACCTGGAATCTGCTTTCATCAGAAAAGACAACCCTTCGGCAAGTTTCTTTCAACCGGTTCTTCATTTGCTTGCAAAACTGACGACGCTTTGACTTGTTGACAGCGCTTAAAAGAGGGTTTGCTAATGCGAAATGCGATTCCATTGCAGATTCTTTTAAACGTCTAGAAAGAGTGGCGGTAGTAACCTGAATTCCATGATTTTGTGCTACTTCTGTTGTTATATCAGGCAAACTAGCAAACCGATTAAGTTTTGATTCCTTTATAATTGCTCTGTCTTGCCTCATTGACGTTTTTCGTGGTCGACCAGATAGTAGAAGATCAATGACAGTTTCTCTTGATCACGATATTTTTTAACGACTTGCTGTACACATGTTTTTGATATTTTTAATCGTTCAGCAATGTCTCTGTATGTTTTATTTGCTTTCCAGAGACTGATTACTTGTCATTTTACTTCTACACTAACACTTTTCTTACCCGTTGTTAATAAAAAAACTTTTTTCCGACCTAACCTCAAAGAAACAAATGCCAATTCATCACTGTTTTCATGGGAAACAGCTGATAATAGTCCCAACTTGACATTTTTAATTACTGTTGGTGTACCTGACACTTAAAGTGATTTGTACATTTTTGAACATTACTCTCTTAAAAACAAAAATTACATGAAAATTATAAAATCACTTAAGTTCTTTTAACTCAAAAAATAAATTTTTTAGAATTTTTTTCATTACTCTATTGAAAAACTCTAAATCACAGCTTTAAAATGATATCACACTCATCAGCCTAGGTTACATATTTTTTACGAGAAATAGTCATTTCTTTATATAAAAAAAAAGTGCTAAATTTAGTTCGTTTAAAATATTTAAATGACTCCATAAAATTTGAAGTATCTAACTTAGAAGCTTGCGGTTTTTACCAAAAGATGTACTTTTTAAAGCTGTTTCTTACAGACCTATAAGATTTGTATGTAGTTCATAAGTTTAAAGACAAACTGACATAAAGTCATTTTTTTTCTAAGGTGTCCTTAAACTTATGAAAGATACTATATATATAAAAAAAAACCTTAAATGTGAGATTATCCATTATTAGCAGTTATGTCAGAAATATACTTACAGGATTTTGAGAGTAAATCAGTATACGGCATCACACATAAAGTCTTAATAATTGACGTTGTGTGTTGATATTTTCATTATACAGTATGATTCAAAGAAACGGGAAATTTTTAAAATTAAATAACGTTAAATAACGTAATTTTATTTCATGTAAATTGTACAAATGTTGCCATTGTAGTATACATACATTTTAGTTTATTTTTTTAAAGATGACATCTTGCAGGTGACCTACTTTTCTACGTAAACACTCATTAAGTCTCTTTGTTAAATTGTTCACGGTTTGACGTAACATCTCAACTGGAATTTCCGCAATTGCTTCTCGGATCTTTGCCTTCAGTTCTTCCGTTGTAGCAGCTCTACTGTGGAATACTTTGCTTTTAAGGTGACCCCGCAAAAAGTAATCGCAAGGTGAGAGATCAGGCGATCTGGGAGGCCATCTAATGTCACCATTTCGTGAAATGACACGTTGTCCAAACAATCAGCGTACAGCTGCCATCGATATTCATGCAGTATGTGACTTTGCTCAGTCTTGTTGAAACCAGGCTGTGTTAAGAATCTGTGGAAATCTTTTTTGTTGTTCCACAACAAAGGTTTCAAACACGGCTACGTAACGACCCGATCTCCCTATAATCGCAAGACCGTTGTCATTCTCAAAAAAATAAGGGCCTATTAACACTATAACACCTGTAAGATGACATAGCACACCACACGGTCAATTTCTAGCTGTGCAATAGATGCTGGTGTAGCTGCGTAGGATTTTCTTGTGCCCAGTATCTGAAATTTTTTCTCGTTAACAAATCCACTGAGGTGGAAATGCGCTTCGTCTGACATCCACAGTTCGTGAACAAACTCTTCGTTCGTTATCGTTTATCTTCTGAAGCATTACATTACAGAATTGTGCTCGCACAACTGCATCGTTCGGTTTCAGTTCGTGGACGATCTGCAACTTGTACGGATGGCATTACAAGTCCTTCACTAACACTCTTCGAACACTTGAACTATGTGATTGTAAAGATGCTGAGAGATGACGGATTGACCGATGTGCACTTCGCGTGACAGCATCTTGAAAAGCTTGAACATTCTGTGGTGTACGGACGGTTCGCTCACGGCGTGGAGGTTTCTTTTTCATCGCCGAACCGGTTTCCTCAAAATTAGATATCCATGTTTTAATTGCAGGTGCTGATGGAACACGGTTGTGCCGTCCCAGATTGAAATGACGGCGAAATTCTGTATGCTCTCCCTTTACACTGTCATTGTTTTTGTAAAACGCTTTGATAGCAAATGCACGTTGCGCACCACTCCAAGGATCCATGATAACTAAATGGCAGGTTAGGTTAGAGTGCTGGCGCCACTTATCAAGTGGTACCAATCGCCTACAGGTACTAACACAACTTTCAAAATTTCCTGTTTCTTTGAATCACCTTGTACATAACTCTTTAATAAACAGTGAACCATTTCATAATATTAAACAAATTAAATTCTTAAGAATGTAAAATTAACATTTGAAATCTGTAATAATAGAATGTGTAATTATTTAGATATCAATAAATAAAATTTTTTCAAAAAATTAAAAATTTCAAAAAATTTGAACACACCTCTTATGAAATACAAACAGAATGTCAGTTTGATTATTCACCAGCTGGTACTGTTTGAGGGAGTCTTGTAATAAAAACTGCTACAGATAGCAGCACTGTTGTAAATTAATATGCAACAATTTTCATTAATATTTTTATTTTGCTATAACAGAAGTATTTCAATCTGACTGAGAACGTAGGACTTCGTGATAGTTCTTTTATGACAAAAATTGACAAAAAAAAAATGACAGAACAGCTAAGATAACGTTTTATCTCAACTGTGGTCTTTTTTTTTATTACTTTTAAGACCATAATGGATCACATTAGTTCATTTTTGTTTGGCAAGTTCTTTCTTTTCTTGCTGATTTGTTGTTTTTCAGTTTTCTTTTTTGCCAGTAATCTCTAAGGGTTTCAGATGTTCTTGCCCTTTCTTGTTCAGAGTGTTTTCTTGGGTTTTGATAGGAATCTTGTTTCTTTATTTTTTAATTTCTCATAGTTTCCGGTTTTCGTTTTTAGGTTTTCACGGGTTACGTCTAATTCCTCCATGTCTTTCTGTACTTTGTATAACCGGTTCGGTCTCCTTTTCTTGTTCCAGAAAAGTTTGATAATCCGTCTGATAAGTCTGGTCTCTTCCGTTCTGAAAATACGTCCTAGAAAGGAAATTCTCTTCTTTCTAAATTTATTAGTTATCGGGATGATAGTTTTGTAAATCTCTTCGTTTGGAATAATTCGCCAGATCCTGTCTTTCAATCTTTTCCAGTTTGTCGGTAAACCTTGTCTGGTACGGCCCAAATATGGTTTCACATCCGTAAAGTATTTCCGGTCGGATAACCGAGTTATAATGTCTTATTTTTGTTTTTATTGACATGCGTTTTTCGTTATAGATGTTTTGTGTTTTTATTGCGGCTTTGATGAGTTTATTTATTCTTTCATTCCAGTTTGGATTTTCTTGGAGGTTGTGTGTGATGTTTTCTCCCAAATATTTAAGTTTTCTACTAGTTCTATGTCATTATTGTTTATTTTTACTTTGCTTATGCATAGCGGGTCTCTCACCATAATTTTGGTTTTTTCGTATGAAATTTTTAGACCGATTTTTCCTGCAATCTCTTCCAGTGTTGACAGTTGGTATCTGGACTCTTTTATATTTTGGAATAGTAGGGCTAAATCGTCCGCAAAGCCTAGGCGATTTACTGAGATACCTTTTCCAATTTTAACATTGTCTTTATTTAATTTTTTTCCAATCCCATATTATAAATTCAAGGACGCAGTTGAATAAAAGCGGTGACAGTCCATCTCCCTGTCTCAGTCCTGTTTTGATGTCGAATGGATCAGATATTTCTCCCCTGAATTTAACCTTGGATTTGGTATCCGTTAGTGTTAGTCCGATGATTTTGACTAGTTTTGGGTGAAGCCGTAAATTTCTCAGGATTTTTAGCAGGGATTCTCGATGTACACAATCATATGCTTTCTTGAAATCAATAAAAGTTACTACCAGTTTTTTATTCCTTAGTTTATGATACCCTATAATTAATTTTAAATTTAGAATTTGTTCTGGGCAGCCTTGTAATGGTCTAAATCCCCCATGGTATTCGCCTAGTTCTTGTTCCAGTCGGTCTTTGATTCTGTTGTAAATTATTCTCGATAGAATTTTGTAAGTGCAATCTAGTAAGGAAATTCCCCTATAGTTGTCAGGGTTAGCTTTTATGTAAAGGGTGGATTATTACGGTTTTCCATTCTTCCGGAAATTCCTCTTTGTACCATATTTTTACCATTTCTCTGTGGAGATTTCTATGTATTTTTTCTTACGCGTTCTTCCATAATTCTGGAGTCAGGAAATTTTCTCCACTTGCTTGGTTTTTTTTTTCTTTTGCTTCAGAGCTATCTTTACTTCTACTAATGTCGGTGGAAGGATGTTTCCTCTTGGTGTTTTAATCTGGGTATTTGTGTTTATTTCCAGTAGTTCTTTTGGTTCTTCACAATTTAGTAGTTTTCTAAAGGTTTCTCTCCTGATGTTGGCATTTTCTTTATCAGTGTGTGCCCGATTTCCTTCTGAATTTCTTAACGTTAGTGTTGGGGCATTAAATGTAGGGTTCTTCAGTTTAAAGTGGTTTATTTTAAATAGATTTTAAATAAAAAAAACGATACATTTTGAAAGTGTTGCAAACGATATGGAAAAAGTATAATTTCAATTGATGATCTTTGTTAATGTTAATTATTTTTTCTCATCGTAAATTTTATTAATTTTATAAATAGGTGATTGACACCAGTAAATCAGAAAAAGAAAATCGTGAGAGCTCAGACCAACAAACCGCCGGTTCTAACGAATTGCATCCTAAAGTCCTAATTGATACGCTGGTGACATTTTGTTCTGGAACTAATTTATCAAAAGAAGATGCTGAAGTTCTTGCTTTAGAATCTTTACTTCCTGCTCATCATCCTTTACTGGGTCAGTTATTTATTATTATTATTATTATTTTAAAAACTGTCTCTCTCTCTCTCTCTCTCTCAGAGAGAGAGAGAGAGAATTTTTTAAAGGCTTGTGTGTTTAACAAAATTGTTAAAATTCATAAAATTCTATTTATTTATTTGTATGTGGCGTCTTATGATTTTATACGTTTTAATAATGATGTTTTACTTTTGTTTTTTCAGTTTCTGCTTGTCCAAACTTGTGGTCTAAAATGTTGAAACATTTTAAGTTAGACCCAAAACAATTTATCACTAATTATAAGGATGATCTTATCAATTTATTGGTTAAAAACTATAAAGTTTTAATGGTATGTTTTTTTTATATAATTAGAATTTTATATTCATGTGTGTTGTGTATTTCATTTTTCTTGTTTTATTTTTAATTATTGCATTTACTGGATTAAATCATTTTTATCCTTAATCTGGACCCGGGGTCGGCAACCTGTGGCTCACGAGCCACATGCGGCTCTTTAGTTCCATACGCAAATATTATTTATTTTATAAAAAAAAAAAAAAAAAAAAAAAAAAAAAAACATTTAAAAATCGTTCTGAATTGATTAACGAGGATTAGGCACCGATTCGATCTCTCTTTGCCACTTGTACTTGCTTTTCACCGCACCCCTCCCATGTGACACACGTCGTCAGTCCATCAGAAGCTCTCAAATGATGCCGTCGTTAGATGTTTCTATGTAGATTTTAATTCGCTTTCGACGCAAGACAATTTGGCATCTTCACCAGTGCTTTGGCTGTGACGTATTGTTTGTTGTTTCAAGTAAAAGAGTTAGAAGCGAAATATATTTTTAAAGTTATGTATGTATATATATATATATATATATATTACTATTATTATTATTATGCTTTTACGGCCAACATGGGACAACTTAAGTCAATTTTTAGTTGGATCTTTTCTGTGAAAAGCGTGTTATTTTACTCTTCCGAGCTGCCCAGTATTTCTTCATCCGTTCAGAACTTGCTTTCTTTTCTTCATCTGTAAACACCCTCTTCGTTGTATTTTGTCGTTTGTCTGTCTTTTGTTTAAATCTAATGCTTTTGTCTTTTAGCTTTGTAATTTTTACAGTTTTATTCTGTAGGTCGGTCAGGGAAATTCCCAATTCTTTCATATCTTCTCTAATTTCTTTGATCCATCCTACTTCTAGCTTTTGGAACCAAAGCTTTTCAATGATATTTCTTGACTGTCTTGTTTCCGGTGTCCTTATGAGATGACCGAAGAAAGAGATTCTTTTTTTCCGCATAGTATCAGTAACAGGCTCTATTTCTCGATACACCACCTCATTTGGCACAATCCACCATCGGCCTTCTTTTTGGTGTTTTTTATTGATACACGTTCTGACAATTCTCCTCTCTATTTTCAGAATTTTTTCAATTCGGTTTTTCTGAGTGATTTTGAAAAGGGTCTCGCTTCCGTAGGTGACTTCTGGTTGAACTACAGTTTTATAATGTTTAAGTTTTGTTTTAGCAGAAAGGCATTTTTTGTTATATGTTGACCGAGTTAATTTTTGGGATTTAATCATTTTATTTGTCCTGTTTTGCCATGTCATTTTTTCATTTAAATTATAAGTTATTATTTCCCCTAGATATTTAAATCGTTTTACTATTTTAATTTTCTGATCGTTTACCGTAATGCGCTCTATTACCAGAGGATCTATGGCCATCAGTTCAGTTTTTTCGAAAGAGATATGAAGCCCTATCTTTTGTGCTAGGTTTTGAAGGCTCATGATTTGTGTTTTGGCTTCTTGAATATTATTTGCTAAAAGAACGAGGTCATCTGCAAATCCTAGGCAATTTAGTGCGATGGAGTTTTTCTTAGTACCCATTTTTATATTTTTTGGATTTATTTCATTCCATTTTCTCATGACAAATTCGAGGGCGCAGTTAAAAAGGAGTGGTGAGAGGCCGTCTCCTTGCCTCAATCCAGTTTTTATGTAGAAGGGTTGAGAGAGTTCACCTCTGAATTTCACTCTGGACTGGGTATTGGTTAAAGTTAATATATAGTTATATATATATATATAAACTATATATATATATATAAACTATATATATATATATATATATATATATATATATATATATATTTTAGTTTCTATAATGATAATTATATTTTGAGTTTCTTTATTAATTTTAAGAAATGGTTATTTATATTTATTTATATTATAAATATAATTTAACTAAACTTAACCAACGCTTGCTTCGCTCGTTAACCTTGACTAATTAACACCGTAATTTTTTGAGTATTTATTTAATAAATTCAGTAATTATTGCAATTATGTAAATAATCAAAACACTCCTGTTAATTAGTCAAGGTTAGCAAGCGAAGCGAGCGTAGGTTAAGTTTGGTTAAATTATATTAAAATTAATAAAGAGACTGTTTTGAATCTATGTGTTTTAACTCTATATCGGCCCATTTTCCACTGAAATCCGATTGACTGCTTTGTTTTTAAATAAAGCTGTAGGTACAGTGGTGTTAATACGTAAGTACCAAAAAACCGAAGTAAAGATAGGTAACATAATAAATATTATATTTGTAAAATACATATTATACATATTTTTTTCCAAATAGGATACCTAACTACTTTTTTGAAGTCAATAAGAATTGTCAAAAAAGAAATAAAGTACTATTGTTGGATATTACCGCGAAAGTGTTTTTATTAAAATATATATTTAATAAATTACTTATTTTATTATTTATCTATTTTATAGCTTTTATTATTTAAAAGTTAGAGTTAAAATAATAATTTTAAGTGTAACTACCTATGAATTATTATTTAATAAACCTATTTTCAAAAACATTTTGTGGCTCTTTAAAAATGTTGAAATTTTGTAAATTGTAATTTTTGACTCTTCTGACTTAAAAGGTTGCCGACCCTTGATCTAGACATATTTAGAAAGAAGTACTGTTGGGCTATTAAAAATAATGTTTATTTTTAAAAATAACTTTATTATTACGTTAAAGGCTTTAACTAATTTTAATATTCCACAATCTTAAAATATTCATTGTTATTTGAATGAATTTCTGATAATTTTCTTTTATTTATTGATAAGTGGCTGCTGTCTGTACCTGTCAAGCATGTACTTTATTAAATTGTCGTAAAATATTTTTTACTATTCCATTACTCTCCACATTTTCACTGTAAATTTTATTTATCATTAAATGCAGTTGCCGGTTCACAAATCTTACATTCAGTAAATTGACAATTATTTTAAAATGTACACTTAAAATATACAAACCTTAACCGGAAAAAACTTCTATGATTGTAAATGCAGCAACCTAGTATATAAAAAAGCTCACAGCATGCATGAATGCAAAGACAAGTGATTGATGTATGACTTGTCGCTTATAAAAATATTTTTTTTATCACACACGCACACAAACAGACACACACGCATGCACACACACACACACACACAGAGAGGGAGAGAGAGAGAGAGTGTGACAGAGAGACAGACACACACACACACAGAGAGAGGGAGAGAGAGTGTGAGAGAGACAGACAGAGAGACAGAAGCATACACTAAGAGAGAGAGAGCGAGAGAGAGAGAGAGAGAGATTGAGAGAGAAAGAGAGAGAGAGAGAGACACCCACCCACACAGAGAGAGAGTGAGGGGGAGAGATAGAGAAAGACACACACACACACACACACACACACAGAGAGAGAGAGAGAGAGAGAGAGAGAGAGAGAGAGAGAGAGAGAGAGAGAGAGAGAGAGAGAGAGAGAGAGATAGTGAGAGAGACAGAAGCATACACACACACACACAGAGAGAGAGAGAGAGAGAGAGAGAGAGAGAGAGAGAGAGAGAGAGAGAGAGACCCACCCACACAGAGCTAGAGTGAGGGGGAGAGATAGAGAAAGAGAGAGACACAGACACACACACAGAGAGAGAGTGAGGGGGAGATATAGAGAAAGAGACACAGACACACAGAGAGAGAGAGAGAAAGAGACAGACACACACACACACACACACGAGAGAGAGAGAGACTGAGAGAGAGAGAGAGAGAGACACACATACACACACACACACACACAGAGAGAGTGAGAGAGACAGACACATACATACATACATACACACACACACACACACACACACACACACACAGAGAGAGAGAGAGAGAGAGAGAGTGTGAAAGCGAGAGACACACACACGATTACAAATCATTAATCTCATCCTCTGAAGCAATACCCTGACGGCCTTCGTGCTTATGTGATATTGCTCTAACAGATTTTTCTTAGTCCCCCAACTCTGAAATCAGGAAACTGGATGATTAGTAACAAATATATTAAGAAAAGTTGCAGATCGATCTATGCCCAATCATGAAGGAGATGTTACATGCTGTTTCCAAAAGTTGCAGAGTGGGTTCATGCATTTCTAATTTACATAAAAATAATTTTGGCACTTTGATATAGACTTTGTGTATCCATTACCCACCCGTACACTTATTTTTTCGTGTCCGAGTGATGAGATTTAAAACTTTTGCGAAATACACTAGTATTGTGCCACCGAAACACCAGAAGCATTTCCTTGCCACAGATCTTCTAGCGTGCATTTGGTCGGGCAGAGGGTGCACTTTAGGAGATGTTCAGAGTCCTGAATCTCACCGCACTCGCAGTTCAGGTCGTTAGGCTCTGTTTGACGCCATCTAGCGCGTTTAACTCGGGTCGGTGCCATCCCAGTTTGAAGCCGGTTTAAAGTTACCCACGTTTTCCAGTCCAGATCATGTCCTGGAGGTGTCGGGCCCTTTTTGGGAATCATAGAGGGGGCTCGATAGATGTGTGTTGAAAACTTCCTTTCTTGATTTCAGTCTTGGAGGGGGTGGTCGATCCATCTGGTACATTGTATGTCGTGTATCGAAAGATTGTCTTTCACACAAACAAATAGCAATCGGGCGTGCCCTGGGCAACGTCAAGTGTTTATTCTTGACGGCGGATCGTTTCACCATCGAGCATAGAGACAATCTTTCGATTCTCATTAAATCCATTGTCATACAAAAACCGTTCTCATTTGAAATTCTTTATTTCGATATTAGATGTAAAGGCTTGGCTGTACCTCTTGGTTGTTTGTTTTTGGGCATCCGCTAACAGAACAGCTTGGACTAGTCCGACCGAATTGCAGAAATTATAATTGTAATTCTGTTTAGTTCCCTTTATAGTTTGCACAGATCGTGGCCCCAAGAAAGGGATTAAAAGCGATAAGGAAGTCTACTCGCAGAGAGATCGTGCGGGAAAACAAACTTAAAATACAAAGTCGTATACATCAACGACTTTATAGGCAGTGTGCTCATCATTCTTGCAATTTTCGAAGAGCATATCTTCATTCAGGATAGGTTAACAGATTACCGATAACAAGTTTGAAATAATGAATTCTGTGCATGAAATTGCTTTTCTCCGGCTGCTACAGATATATGCCTTAAAGAAAATGTTACTCGGCCTAAAAATTGTGTTTACCTGAACATATCCAAACGAATATAGGACTGTTCGTTAAGTCAGTCTGTTTGAAGGCTTATTAGGTATATATTGTGCAGTTAACAACCTTGCTTGAATCATTCAAAGATTGAAATCATTAATGGTGGTGTTTGATGTAAAAAATAATTGTTAAATTGTAAGCAAATGTTAACCGTGTTTATTAACTTTACAAATTAACAGATATATTATATTGTTTGATGATAGCCGTTGAAAGCATTTAGATAAATTACAAATTACATACTTATAGATTGAATTTGATTTGAATATAAAATATAACGCGATTGTAATAATTGAACGCGTTTAAGAATTGCTATGCACGAATAAATTAACATGTTGCTGTAATGTGTGGAGAAAGCCGACTGAATTAAGTGACTGTAGAGGCAGAAACAACCTAGTGGTCAGTAAGAAAACTAATGCTTTTAACTGTCATCACCTTAATATAATTCTTAGTGTGTTCATAGAGTTCCTTTAATTTTTTAAAGTTCAAGAGGAAAAATTATTTTTTTTTTTTTAATCAGGTAAAGTAAGTAATTTTAATCTACAGTTTTAAAGAGATGGAAAGGAATATTAGTTATTTGAAAATTACCTGAAGTTTCCAGCATTATTTGAAAGTATTTTTGATTTCAGAACGATGCTAAAAAAACGTAATATAGTAAAAAAAAAAAAAAATTGAACTACATAATTAATACTGATGAAACTGAAATTAGATTTTTTTTTTAATAAAAAAGAGTATTTAATAGAATAGAAAACTAATGAAAAGGAAACATATTTTTATTTCTGTTATTCTTCTACATTATGTTGTACAGTGGATTTTAGAATAAAAAGACTAATTACGTTGATGAAAGCAGAGTAGAAGAAATATTCCTCTGTAGTAATGTTCATGAAAATTATTTTCATTTTTTTTTGTCTTCAGTTATTTGACTGGTTTGATGCAGCTCTCTAAGATTCCCTATCTAGTACTAGTCGTTTAATTTCTGTATACCCCCTACATCCTACATCTCGAAAAATTTGTTTTACATATTTCAAATGTTGCCTGCCTAGACAATTTTTTCCTTCTACCTGTCCTTCCAATATTAAAGTGACTATTTCAGGATGCCTTAGTATATGGCATATAAGTCTGTCTCTTGTTTTAACTATATTTTTCCAAATGCTTCTTTCTTCATCTATTTGCCGCAAAACCTCTTCATTTGTCACTTTATCCAACCATCTGATTTTTAACATTTTCCTATTGCACCGCATTTCAAAAGCTTCTAATCTTTTCTTCTCAGATACTCCGATCGTCCAAGTTTCACTTCCATATAAAGCGATGCTCTGAACATATACTTTCGAAAAATGTTTTCCTGACGTTTAAATTAATTTTTGTAAACAAATTATTTTTCTGACTGATGGATCGTTTCGCTTTGTGCTATTTAGCATTTTATATCACAACTGTTTCGTCCATTTTTAGTAATTCTACTTCCCAAATGACAAAATTCTTCTACCTCCGTAATCTTTTCTTCTCCTATTTTCACATTCAGCGGTCCATCTTTGTTATTTCTACTACATTTCATTACTTTTATTTTCTTCTTGTTTATTTTCATGCGGTAGTTCTTGCGTACGACTTCATCTATGCTGTTCATTGTTTCTTCTAAATCCTTTTTATTCTCGGCTAGAATTACTATATCGTTAGCAAATTGTAGCATCTTTATCTTTTCACCTTGTACCGTTACTCTGAATCTAAATTGTTCTTTAACATAATTAACTGCTAGGTCCATGTAAAGATTAAAAAGTAACGGGGATAGGTAATATCCTTGTCGGACTCCCTTTCTTATTACGGCTTCTTTCTTATGTTTTTCAATTATTACTGTTGCTGTTTGGTTCCTGTAAATGTTAGCAATCGTTCTTCTATCTCTGTATTTGAACCCTAATTTTTTTAAAATGCTGAACATTTTATTCCAGTCTACGTTATCGAATGACTAATCTAGGTCTATAAATGCCGTATGTTGGTTTGTTTTTCTTTAATCTTTCTATTACTATTAATTTGAGGCGTAAAATTCTTCTCTTATCCCTATACTTTTCCTGAAACCAAATCGGTCTTCTCCTAACACTTTTTCTACTCTCTACAGAATTCTAGTTAAGATTTTTGATGCATGATTAGATTAATTTTTTACTTATCAATCTTATTCAAGAGATTTAAAAACGATAAGAGTTTAAAGATGGGTGCTCAAATTGATGAAGTTAACGAAATTTAATTTTAGAAAATATATATGATAAGTTTAATTTTTGTTTGATATGTAATTTTATATAAATATTATGTATGACCGATGATACGGAATCCCATGAAAGTGTTTTCGTAAATAATTATATATAAAAATAAGGTAATTTGTCTTATTGCTGTACTTGGGTGGATTATGTCGGGATTTACTTATCTGTTTATATTAAATAATATTGAAGTAGAATTTACTTGTTTTTCTTCTTTTTTTGTAGAGTTACCAGAACGCATTGAGTTGTGTGATAAAAATTAATGCCAATATCCTATTACCACGTTTGGTAGAACGTTCTTGTAGTCTTTTAAGAGATAATAGCTTATTGCGTATTACGAAAGATGAATATTTCACCTATCTAACTCCTTCCGGTGAATCGTATGATAAGTCTGTGATATCTGGGTGAGTTGACTTATATATATAAGTAAATAAATGTAGAGATTGTTGTGTATTATAATATACTGCTGTGATTAAAAATAAGTGGTAAAATTAAAAAGATGATATGTGAACCACGGATTCCAAACTAGTGAGTCGTTAAGTTAATTATTTTTTTATTACGCCTTTATAGCTATGCAGCCTTCCAGGTCAAGCAGTGAATTTAATATTTATGTTTGTCGTTTACTGTGCTTATTATATTCTCCTACGATATCGTCATCGCATCCTTTTGTTCTTGTCTACCTGTAGTTTTATGGCCTTTCCCGGGAATTACCATTTAGGTATTACTTCAGAGGATGATATGTACGAGTGTAAATGAAGTATATAGTCTTGTACATCGACCGTTTGTGAGATGTGTTGTTAATTGAAAACCTACCACCAAAGAACACCGGTATCCACGATCTTGTATAAAAATCCGTATAAAAGTATTCCAAATCAGCCGATTAGGGAAGACGCGTTCATCGCTAGACAAACCCGGTGGATATTTTTTTTTTGGTTTATCTCGGTCTCTTTTCGGGTTATCTTACGCTCAAAAGAGTCGCTTCTTGCAACTCGTTTCCAATTATGCACGTTACCGGTCAGATTACTTAAAATGTGGTAAATTACATTTTTAATTCTCTGTTGTGGCGTTCGGAAACAGTCTCAGTACCTTTGAATATCATATAGTACGGTAAGGAAATGCAGTATCTGCTATTTGCAGGTGCCTGTAGTTGAAGGCTTAGGAAAAATGTTATAACAGTTGTAGTCTATTAACAAATTTCGGATGCAAGGTGCTATGATACTAACATTCTGCGCTAAAATCTATATTAATAAATTAGCACGTACTAGATAAGCATACAATCTGTGTGCAACAGGCCCTCATTTTCTATCTTGTGGACAAGAAATGAGAAATGTCTTACAAAGTAAGAATTTGTGAATAAGAAATGTAATCGTTAATGTTTCAGTACAGTATTTTTCAATAATTTTAACTATTGAAACACATCAACAGCATAATGTTGGTAAAAGAATGAGAGATAGTGAGAGAGAGGGAGAGAGACACACACACAGAGAAAGAGAGAGAGAAACACACACACACACACAGAGAGAGAGAGAGAGACAGACACACACACACACACACAGAGAGACATACACACACCCACACAGAGAGAGATAGGGAGTGAAACACACACACACACACACAGATAGACAGCCAGACACACACACACACACACACACAGAAAGAGAGAGAGAGAGAGAGAGAGAGAGAGAGAGAGAGAGAGAGAGAGAGAGAGAGAGAGACATACACACCCATACAGAGAGACACACACATACCCACACCGAGAGAGAGAAAGCGGGAGAGAGAGACACACAGACACAGATAGAGAGAGTAAGAGGGTGAGAGAGAGACAGAACACATACACACACACAGGGAGAGAGAGAGAGAGAGAGAGACAGAAACACATACACACACACAGGGAGAGAGAGAGAGAGAGAGGGTGAGAGAGTGACAGACACACACACACACAGAGAGAGAGAGAGAGAGAGAGAGAGAGAGAGAGACATACTCACACATCATACAGGGGAGAGAGAGAGAGAGAGGGGCACATACACACACACACACACACACAGGGAGAGAGAGAGAGGCACACACACACACACACACACACACACACACACACACACACACACAGATAGAGAGAGAGAGAGAGAGAGAGAGAGAGAGAGAGAGAGAGAGAGAGAGAGAGAGAGAGAGAGAGGCACACACACACACACACACACACACACAAACACAGGGAGAGAGAGAGGAGAGGCGCACACACACACACAGATAGAGAGAGAGAGTCAGAGAGACAAGAAATGAGAAATGTCTTACAAAGTAAGAATTTATGAATAAGAAATGTAATCGTTAATGTTGCAGTACAGTAATTTTCAATAATTTTAACTATTGAAACACATCAACAGCAGAATGTTGGTAAAATATTATTAATCGGAATTATTATGGGTCGTTCAATAAGTCCTTTTGAAGTAGATAGAAAAACAAATTATTTTGTGTAGATTTTGTTTTCTCAACATAATCTCCTTTTAACTCTATATACTTTTCCAAGCGTTTCTCCGACTTTTCTAAGCCGTCCAAAAAGTAGGTCCTCAAGCATCCATAAGTAGGTCCATAAGCATCTATTTGCGACTAACCTCCTCGTTAGACGTGAATTGTTTCCCGCCAAGCCATTTTTTCAGGTTTGGAAATAAAAGAAAATAACTGGGGGCAAAATTCAGTGTATATGGTGGATGTTGTTATAATTCGAACATTAATTCCATAATTTTAGCCATCAAAACTGTGCAGGTGTACACCCGTGAATCTTTTTCTTTTTCATACGAGGATGTTTTTTCTTTGTTCAACCGGTACAATAATACTCTTCAGATATTGTTTGTCTCTGGAGTGTACCCACTGTTTCGTCTGTAGTTATGTATCGACGCAGAAACTCGTTTGGATTGTGACGGAAAAGCACCAAAACAACTTCAGAGTCGACCCTCACGATTGTGTTTATTCTCCAGTGACAGCAAATGCGGCACCCATCTTGCGGAAATTTTTTTCGCAAGTAAAATCGAAAACAGTGTACCTTGTGTACATCTATGGCTTCAACTATTTAGTGCGGATTGATTCGTCGATCACTCAATAACCGTATCGTGAATTTTGTCAATCATTTTCGGGGTGGTCACTTCCATTTGGACGTCCCGAATGATGTTCATCTTTAGTGGATGTACGGCCACGTTTAACCTTTTCCCATCACAATGATTCGCGGTTGGTTAGCGCTCCGCGAAAATATGTTTGTATCTGATCGCCTCCCTTTATAGTCTTATGTTACCTTCTAGTGAAAAAATTTCAAAAAATTACAGTATATTAACTTAATAATAATAAAAGAAATTACCTTATTTATATATGAGCAACCTTAAAAATAGTATAATCTGATAGACCGAAAAGAAAATAACAATTATAACAATAAAAAAAAATAAACTCCCACTAAAAACTAACTTCATGGTGTGTTACTTTGGTGCACGCAACTTCTATAACTTGCTGAAAATACACTCTGATCAGTTTATCCTAATGCGCCGAAAGAAGTATAACTTCAAAAAAATTAAAAGTTTTATTCCTCTGTTTGTTTAATTGTTGACTGTTATAAAGAAACAGTATTTTTATAGTCGGTTACAAGGCAGTAGTTAATATTAAAACTGTATTAATTTATCAGTTGTGTAATAGCGCGCTGTAAAACATTAATAATCGAGCTAGGTCTTTCAGTTTTTAGATCAAGCTAAGTCTTGATTCTCAGTTAAACTATACATTAAAGTAAAACTTTTTTTTTTGATAATTTTATTTCTAAGACAGTTCACAGAAGATGATGTTTTTACCGCTTCAAGTTTTTACTATGAGGGACATTCAATAAATAAAGAGACAAATTGATGTAGAAAAAAACATGTATATTATTACAAAATGAGACTTTTTCTACTTCTCAACATAATCTCCACCGATATTAATTCACTTGTCCCAACAGTGAACTAGTTTTTTTTATACCTGAGGCAAAGAAGTCTTGTTGTTTGAGCCACTTTCCCTCAAATTTTTTGACCTCCTCGTTGTTGCTGAACCTTTTGTTTTCATGTAATGCCTCCTTGGGGGTGACCAAACAAATGGAAATCTGGGGGAGCCAAATCTGGACTGTAAGGAGAGGATTTGGTACTATCTCCCAACCCATTTTTGCAATGTTTTCTTGGGTCAGCTGGAGAGTGTGAGGGCGAGCATTGTCGTGTAGCAATATCACACCTTGAGATCTTCAGCTTTCTTCTCTAATTGCTAGCTTGTACTTTTTTCATTAGCATGTCTGAGTAGTAGACTTCGTTTATTGTATGCTGATTTTCCAAATAATGAGAAAAGACGACACCATCGGCATCGCAAAAGACAGTCAACATGACTTTTCGTGCTCGTGCTTACGTTCTGAATTTCTTTCGGACAGGTGAACCAGTGTGTTTAGATTATTTGTCTTTTGGACTCCGGTTCAAAACGGTGAACCCAAGTTTCGTCGCACGTTGAAAAGCTTGTTTAGAAAAGGGGGGCGACCTTCCATTTCATAGCGTTCTTTCTTCGGCATCGCACAAGACGGTCAACATGACTTTTTCTGCTCGTGCTTACGTTCTAACTTTTGGACAGGTGTGTTTCCATTCTTTGTCTTTTGGACTCCGGTTCAAAACTGTGAACCCAAGCTTTATCACATGTTAAAAGCTTGCTTAGAAAAGGGTGACCTTCCATTTCATAGCGTTCTTTCTTCGGCATCGCAAAAGACAGTCAACATGACTTTTCCTGCTCATGCTTACGTTCTGAATTTCTTTTGGACAGGTGAACTGGTGTGTTTACATTCTTTGTCTTTTGGACTCCGGTTCAAAACGGTGAACCCAAGTTTCGTCGCATGTTAAAAGCTTGTTTAGAAAAGGGCGACCTTCCATTTCATAGCGTTCTTTCAAGTCTGTACACTCTTTGAATCATGTTTTCTTGTGTTGTTACATTAATTCTTTTGGGATCCGTTTTGAATTTGTTTTCCTGTACTTGATGTTGTTACGTTATGAACTGTGCCGACACTTACCGCAACTGTTTTTGCTATATGATAAACTGTAATCTGTCGGTCTTCATGAGTGTCGTCGATGCGGGTTTCAAGTAAAGGAGTTGATACTTCCACTGGTCAGTCAGGATGTTTGCTCGTCAGTCACTGATGTTTGACTGTTTTAAAACGGTTTGAACCCGATTATAAAAATTTTTGCGGTTCATACAACTTTCACCGTACTGTAAAATCGTTTGAGAAAAGAATTTAGCCGGTTTTTCGCCTTTAGAAAGCAAAAAATGGATCGTTGAACATCGTTCAACTAATATGGAACATATTAGTACACATGTCGTCATTAAATGCTATATTGATGTTATAAACGAAACAATTTTTATCCGTCAGCTGTTCACAGCTTATCCCAGTGATGCCAACTTAACGTCATGAAAGTATAAAACTTGTCCTACAAAATGTTTTATTTCTACATCAGTTTATCTCTTTAATTATTGAAAGTCCTCTGCCCTCTGAAAGTCCTCTGGTGTTAACTCGCTTGAAATATCTAGTTGATTTAGTGTTTGTTTCTTGCTATGACTTCTAGATTACTGCAAAAAAAAACAAAAATAGATAATATATTTAATAATAGTAAATTTTACGATTACAGTAAAGACGAGAACACACTGAATGTTAAAAATATGAAACGAGAAAGTAAAGTGTATTCATATAAGGAACAGCAGGAGGAATTACAGCTAAGACGTGAATTAGAAGAAAAAATGAGAAGACAAGGCAAAGTAAAGGATCCAGAATTAACTCCAAAACAAAAAGAAGCGATTAGATTACAGCTGGAAAAAGAGTCTGCTATACGGGATAGATTAACTCAGGTATTTAATAACTTGTTTTATATATATATATAAATCTGAATAGATATGTGTTATTTCAATATTTTGTACTTTATGATTTATTTAATAGAACTATGTATAATGTAACAGTAGAGAGGAATAATGTGGTTCTTAAAAAAAGATTTATTTCATTAAAATATTTATACGTACCAGGTCTGTAAATAAAGTAATGAGTCTTATTTTTTTTTCTAAGCTAAAATGGCAAAATTATTAGTAAATATTTGGTTATATGAACAGGTAATTTATATTAGGTATTAATAATAAACAAAATGTTTCGTGAAATGAGTTTTTGTTGTGCGTTAACAAAAATGAGTGATACTGATTTGAATGGTGTTATAGAGGAAGTTGAAGAGGATGAAATGGGAGCAACAATACTGAGATCTGAATTTAAGAGAGCATTAAAAGATTTAAATGGCAGAAAGGCTCCTGGAATAGACGGAATACCTGTAGAATTACTGCGCAGTGCAGGTGAGGAAGCGATTGATAGATTATACAAACTGGTGTGTAATATTTATGAAAAAGGGGAATTTCCGTCAGACTTCAAAAAAAGTGTTATAGTCATGATACCAAAGAAAACAGGGGCAGATAAATGGGAAGAATACAGAACAATTAGTTTAACTAGTCATGCATCAAAAATCTTAACTAGAATTCTATACAGAAGAATTGAGATGAGACTGGAAGAAGTGTTAGGAGAAGACCGATTTGGTTTCAGGAAAAGTATAGGGACAAGGGAAGCAATTTTAGGCCTCAGATTAATAGTAGAAGGAAGATCGAAAGAAAAACAAACCGACACACTTGGCATGTATAGACCTAGAAAAGGCATTCGATAACGTAGACTGGAATAAAATGTTCACCATTTTAAAAAAATTAGGGTTCAAATATAGTGATAGAAGAACAATTGCTAACATTTACAGGAACAGTAATAATTGAAGAACATAAGAAAGAAGCCGTAATAAGAAAGGGAGTCCGACAAGGATGTTCCTTATCCCAATTACTTTTTAATCTTTACATGGAACTAGCAGTTAATAATGATGTTTAGATTCGGATGAAATTTAGATTCGGAGTAACAGTACAAGGCGAAAAGATAAAGATGTTACGATTTGGTAATGATACAGTAATTCTAGCCGAGAGTAAAAAGGATTTAGAAGAAACAATGAACGGCATAGATGAAGTCCTATGCAAGAACTATCGCATGAAAATAAACAAGAACAAAACGAAAGTAATGAAATGTATTAGAAATAACAAAGATGGACCGCTGACAGTGAAAATAGGAGGAGAAAAGATTATGGAGGTAGAAGAATTTTGTTATTTGGGAAGTAGAATTATTAAAGATGGACGAAGCAGGAGCGATATAAAAGGCCGAATAGCACAAGCTAAACGAGCCTTCAGTAAGAAATATAATTTGTTTACGTCAAAAATTAATTTAAATGTCAGGAAAAGATTTTTGAAAGTGTATGTTTGGAGTGTCGCTTTATATGGAAGTGAAACTTGGACGATCGGAGTATCTGAGAAGAAAAGATTAGAAGCTTTTGAAATGCGGTGCTATAGGAGAATGTTAAAAATCAGATGGGTGGATAAAGTGACAAATGAAGAGGTGTTGCGGCAAATAGATGAAGAAAGAAGCATTTGGAAAAATATAGTTAAAAGAAGAGACAGACTTATAGGCCACATACTAAGGCATCCTGGAATAATCGCTTTAATATTGGGAGGACAGGTAGAAGAAAAAAATTGTGTAGGCAGGCCACGTTTGGAATATGTAAAACAAATTGTTAGGGATGGTAGGATGTAGAGGGTATACTGAAATGAAACGACTAGCACTAGATAGGGAGAGCTGCATCAAACCAGTCAAATGACTGAAGACAAAAAAAAAATTTATTGCACTTCTTTATGGGCAGTCGTATAAAAAAATTGGATTAACCAAAATTTTTGTTAGTTTAAAAAGTTTTCTTTCTTATTTATTATTAAATATTTCACAATTTACTTTATGATGGAAGGTAACATTTGTTTATTTTGATATCGTTTGTTTTTCTGATTTCAGTTAAGTTCAGATGTATCACAGAGTGTTTCAATGTTGACAGCTGCTGCACAGGGTGCCGGTGTAGAACTTTCATTATGCTTTAAGGATTTATTACCATGTTTACTTACTGCATTACAATCTCCTTTATCTGCTCCATCTGTCGCGGAGTTATTTGTTTCGCTGCAGAATTGTGCGTTCTTTAAACAAAATAAATTCAATTTATTATCAGATTCTATCGCTCATGTTACATTAAGACTGCAAAAACCAAAATGTGATTTAGATCCTGCTTGGGAAGGTGAAAATTTAGGTAAGTATTCTCGTTAAAAAAAAAATTAACGTGTAAAATAATATACATGCTCATTTACTAAACACGAAATTTATTAACTTTTACAGATCATTTAGCCTTGGAACTTGTTATGTACGGTGTCAGTTTTAAAACGCTTTTACAAAATCATTTTATATGGCATCTAAGTCTGTTATTTTTTTTTTTTTATATTCACAAACGAATCGGTTTTATTACAAAATTTTAACAATGTTTATATGATGTAAAATGTTTTCTTTAGACTAGAAAGAATACGACCATTTTTTTCTCAGAAATGTGTGTGTGTGTGTGTGTGTGTGTGTGTGTGTGTGTCTGTCTCTCTCTGTCTCTCTCTCTCTCTCTCTCTCTCTCTCTCTCTCTCTCTCTCTCTCTCTCTCTCTCTCTCTCTCTCTCTCTCTCTCTCTCTCTCTCTCTCTCTCTGTGTGTGTGTGTGTGTGTGTGTGTGTGTGTGTGTGTGTGTGTGTGTGTAAGTATGTGTGTGTTTGTAAGAGTGTGTGTGTGTGTGAGAGAAAGTGTGTGTGGGTGTGTGTGTATGTCTGTGCAAGAGTGTGTTTAAGTGTTTTTAAGTGTGTGTGTGTGTGTGTGTAAGTATGAATGTAAGTGTGTGTGTGTGTGTGTAAGTATGTGTATGTGTTTGTACAGAGTGTGTGTGTTTGTAAGAGTGTGTGTGTGTCTGAGAAAGTGTGTGTGGGTGTGTGTATAAGTATGTGTGTGTGTGTGCATATGTGAGTAAGTG
Source organism: Lycorma delicatula (assembly GCF_047948215.1). Classification (NCBI taxonomy): domain Eukaryota; kingdom Metazoa; phylum Arthropoda; class Insecta; order Hemiptera; family Fulgoridae; genus Lycorma; species Lycorma delicatula. Next base: position 82,274,387 of record NC_134465.1, read on the forward strand.
TGTATATGTGTGTGTAAGGGTGTGCATATGTATGTGTGTGTGTGTGTGTGTGTAAGGGTGTATATATATATATATATATATGTGTGTGTGTGTGTGTGTGTATGTGAGTAAGAAGTATGTGTGTATATATATATATATATATATATATATATATATATATATATATATATATATATATATATATGTCTGTGTGTATATATATATGTGTGTGTATGTGTATTTGTAAGTAAGTGTGTGTGTGTGTGTGTGTGTGTGTGTGTGTGTGTGTGTGTGTGTGTGTGTGTGTGTGTGTGTGTGTAAGGATGTAAGGGTGTGTGTGTGTGTGTGTGTGTGTGTGTGTAAGGATGTAAGGGTGTGTGTGTGTGTGTGTGTGTGTGTGTGTGTGTGTGTGTGCCTGTGCCTGTGTATATGTGTGTGACTTGTGTATTATAATTGCTATGAGGGTTACGGATTTATTTATTATTTACAAAACTAGCTTATTATATCAGCAACATAACGATGTATTGAAACACATAATAAGTTATGTTATACGACACACAAAAAAAAAGAATTTGTTTGAGTTTTTCAGTTCCTCCGGGTAAATTAAGGCTTTCTGAAATTCCGGGAAGGTCAATTAAGGGGGCAAATTCGATTGTTTCTTATGGTTTTTGAGCTGCGGAAATTGAAAAAAATAGGTCCCAGAACTGTATCTCTCTTAGTTTCTATGATATCCCATGTAAAATGCCAAAAATAGGGTGAAAAAACATATTTTTTTACGTTTGACGTACAATAACGTTGTTAAATTGGCAATAAATCGTATATTTTTTAAACATTAATTGTAGAGAATTTAATTATAAGAAGATTGATGTAAATAATGGCAACAGAAAACAAATAAAGAATTCTATGTAATACTGCAAACACGATTGATCAGCGAAAGGTTATTTATTTAACACACTACCACAATTAACTAAGAACAATGAGTAGTATTTAAACTAATTGTGATGAAAAAAATCAGTGTTGCCAACTTGTTTTCCGTAGGTCTAAAATTATTGTACCTACTAGACACATCTATTTTCTTTTTTGTAACATTTTCTTCTAAGTTTTCGTCGGTTTTGTTGTTAATAAGAGTTGACATGTTAAAAAATTTTATTTGTTTCCTGTTGACATTATTTACATCAATTTTGTTATAATTAAATTCTCTACAATTTATGTTTAACTTTTTCAGATCAAGTAGCCTCGGAATTGGGTATGTACGGCGTCAGTTTTAAAACGCTGTTTTTTTTTTTTATATTAACAAACGAATCGGTTTTATTACAAAATTTGAACGACGTTTATACGATGTAAAATGTTTTATTTAGACTAGAAAGAATACGACCATTTTTTTCTCAGAAAGTGCTTGTGTATGTGTGTGTGTGTCTCTGTTTGTATCTGTGTGTGTGTGTGTATTTGTAAGAGTGTGTGTTTTAAGTGTGTGTGTACAAGTGTGTGTGTGTGTACAAGTGTGTGTGTGTGTGTGTGTGTGTAAAGGTGTATGGGTATATATATATATATATATATGTGTGTGTGTGTGTGTGTGTGTGTGTGTGTGCATGTGAGAAAGTGTGTGTGTGTGTGTGACTTGTGTATTATAATTGCTATGAGGGTACTACAAAATTTGAACGATGTAAAATGTTTTATTTAGACTAGAAAGAATATGACCATTTTTTTCTCAGAAATATGTGTATGTGTGTGTGTGTGTGTGTGTGTGTGTGTGTGTGTGTGTGTGTGTGTGTGTGTATGTGTGTGTGTGTGCGCGTGCGTGCGTGAATTTATTACTTGAAAGCTCAAAAAATTTCGCTTCAATATGAATTTAATATTAAAAACCACCGGTGGTTTGACATATTTGTTAACGTAATAAAATTTCTCTCAGTAGTATTGAAAAACATATCGACTCTTGCATAAACCCGACGAAATAGACTAGATATTATTTTTGTATTACGGGAATGTGTTTCCAGTTTTCCCTGTAATTTGCTTTATGCTTATGCTGTTTAATATATGATGGATTTATAATTACAGATAAGGCAATGCATCGAACAATGGCTGCCATTCATAAGGAGACTTGTGTCAAAGATAAAGGTGGAGGCAGCGGTGGCGGTGATAGATTGACAGGACCGGCATTTTGTTATTGTTTTCCATCGGTCCGTTCATCGCTTTTATCAGCAATCAGTAAACAAGATGATCCGTTATTAACTTCTGGTTTGCAAGTGATATCTGAACATTCGCAAATGAGAAGTAGCGGCAATGTTCCTGATCTCAGTCATCCGGAATTGTTACCTAGAAGACAAATGTTTGAGCTTCTAATCGATATAATAAGTAAGTTTACATTTGTGTATATTTTTAACGCCTAGACTTGGTTTGTGTCAGTTGTTATTTAATAATATAAATTCATTATACAGGGTCATTCACGGGAACCCGATGTTTTTGAAGTGAGTTGTACTCGGGCGTTCGTGGTGGGAGGGGCACGTGTCTGGTGTCTGACGTTTCCTTTGTTCATAGCATTTAGATTTTACTCGTTGAGATGGAGCCGTGGACGCTAGACCAACGCCTGTACGCGTATGACAGTTTTGTGCGAAATGACGAATCCGTAACTGCTGTTCAGCGAGATTTCCGCCGTCAGTTTAATATCCATCGTAATGCAAGCATCCCTTCTCGTAACACAATATTGCGATGGATAAACAATTCATTTTTCATCCCCGAGTTACGAAACCGGGGAATCGATTTTCAAAATGTGTTATTCCAGCAGGATGGAGCTACAGCGCACACAGCGAGGGCAACGATGGCTGTTCTCCGTAACTTGTTTCCGGGACGGATCGTTTCCAGATTCGGCAACATTCCTTGGCCCCCTCGGTCCCCCGACTTGAGTAGTTGTAATTTTTTACGGTAGGGGTTTCTGAAATCGCGTGTGTATGGCAATAAACCGCATACTTTGGAGGAACTAAAGATCGCAATTCGTCATCACGTCATCCAGATTGATGTAGTCATGTGCAAAGAATTGAGGCCAGTTACCGTGAAAGGCTACAGCAATGTATTGCCCAAAATGGACATCACTTGCCGGACATAATTTTTCGTTCATGAGTAATTAACAAATGCTTTGATTTAACAAGTGTTTCAGTACCGATAAAATTTTTTATGAATATTTTAAAAATATCCGGTTCCTGTGAATGACCGAAATAAGTATTTTAGTCCCGTTATTGGCTCTGTTAATATGAAGTTAGTTTTAATGAACGTTAAGTGATAAATATACAAGTAACGTTTTTGTAATTAAGGGTCATTTTAACTCTGCTGTCGAATTATATTTCAGAAAAACATAACTCTTGCGCAACACATTTATCTGTATTAATAGTGAATCTTTAGTGTTAAGTTTAATGCTTATTTTTCCATTACTGCCATGCATAATCCAATTAAAATGAGCGCTAAAATAAAGGGTTATCATAAAACAATGGTGCGGATTCAGTAATTCATAGGAAGATTGTAGGGAAATTTCTAGATGTTATATCGGTATCCCCGAAAGCCTCCAACCCAAAAATTTGTTTATCAGCAGTTGTAACCGCAACGTCAGTTCTTCTATTGTTGTTGCGGTGAGTTTAGCGAGTTACTATGTCCTCGGATAAAGACAAAGCAAAGTGTGTTTTATTGATGGCCGAATTAAAATCTGTAATTTTAGTTCAACGTGCGTTTCGATGTGAATTCGGAATAGATTCGCCACACAAAAATAACATAACACGTTGTTTCAAACGATCCGAAGAAACTGGATCAGTTAGGAAACACAAATCAACCGGCAGACCAAGTGTACCGGACGAAACGAATCGTTTTTAGACGATATAATTTTTACTGATGAAGCTATATTCCATGTGAACGGATGCGTTAACAGACACAATTCACGAATACGGGGCTCTGAAAACCCACACGCAATTATCGAGAAACAACGCGATTTGCCTAAAGTTAATGTTTGGTGTGGTGCGATGAAAAATCGTGTACCTTTCTTTTTTGCTGAAAAAACAATTAATGGAGTCGCGTATCTTAACGTGTTAACCGATTATTGCTTTCCTCAGCCGGATGAACTCGAAAACATTCATTGACTTCATTTCCAACAAGATGGTGCTCCTCCCCTGCACTTCATGCATTGGTCACGGACGCTTTGAACAAAAAATTTGGAGATTGATGGATACGCCGGCAACGACCCATACTTTGGCCTCCAACGAGTCGATACCTGACACATTGCGATTTTTTCTTGTGGGGCGTTGTTTATACATAATAAATTTGCGACCTAAACCGCTTAAAAAACAGAATTAATGAAGCAAGGACAACCGTTAACGAAGAAATGTTAAATAATGTTTGGAGAGAAGTTGAGTATCATTTGGACATTTGTCAAGCAACTAAGGGCGTACATATTGAAATTTATTAATTATGTAAAAAAATGTTTGAGACCACAAATTTGAAAAATAAAAAACATAAACTGTAAGTAATTCTGTTTAAATTTAAACCATGTTCAAAACCACACTGTTCTTTTATGATAACTCTGTATAAAATCCTGTGAACGGCAATATTTGAGCGCTTAAGTTTTCTTAACGGTGAAAAACAAATCTGGTGTTGAAATCTTCAAAAAAATTTATATTGTTTATGGACCAAATGTTTTGCGTAAAGGTTAAAGTATGTAAAAATATGGCACACTTATCAAGAATTAAAGCGATCTAATGATTGTCTTCCTTCGATTAAAACAAAGGTCCCCCATTGCAGAGGTTTGAAAATTATGATTGATAAGTTACTGAGCAGGTAAATCAGTTTGATGGTTTTATGTTTTTTTGAAAATGTGAATTTCATAGCATTGTTGAATAATGGGTCTTATATATATATATATATATATAATATTTGTGTCTTATAAATATTGTGTTTTGGCTGTGTATACAGAATTTTCCTGAAATAACAATTAAGTTATTTTGTCAAACATGTTTTAATAATGATTTGCTCAAATATTTAGATATGATAATGAATTTCTTGAAATACTGTGGAAACCAAGCCTTTTATAATACAAAGTCAAGAAATTATGGAAGACTAGCTGGTCAGAGGTAGCTTCATTCACTGTTCCTGTCTAGCTGGAGTTCAGCTTCCTACACCCTTGTACTTCATAGTTATGAGAATAATAATAATAGTAAAGCCTGGAAAGTTCTTTTTCTTTCAAAGTTTCCCTCATTCTTTTTGTAAAAGCATTCTGATATGCTCCTGCTGTAGACAAACATCCCTTTCGGTTCTGCTTTCCATTACCCTAGGATACCCTATCTCTCGATAATGGGTCAAAAGAGCTGGTTATAATCATTTCTCTAAATTCACAAATTTTAATGAGTACTTTTGGCTCTGTATTATATACTGCTTTATGCTTTTTCTTCCATTGTTTTACGTGAAATTACAATACTGAAGAATTGAGAGGAGAGTGGATGCAGTGTTAGGAAAAGACCAATTTGGTTTCAGGAAAAGTATAGAGACAAGGGAAGCAATTTTAGGCTTCAGATTAATAGTAGAAGGAAGATTAAAGAAAAACAAACCAACATACTTGGCGTTTATAGACCTAGAAAAGGCATTCGATAACGTACACTGGAATAAAATGTTCACCATTTTAAAAAAATTAGGGTTCAAATACAGAGATAGAAGAACAATTGCTAACATGTACAGGAACCAAACAGCAACAGTAATAATTGAAGAACATAAGAAAGAAGCCGTAATAAGAAAGGGAGTCCGACAAGGATGTTCTCTATCTCCGTTACTTTTTAATCTTTACATGGAGCTAGCAGTTAATGAGGTTAAAGAACAATTTAGATTCGGAGTAACAGTACAAGGTGGAAGATGCTACAATTTGCTGATCATACAGTAATTCTAGCAGAGATTAAAAAGGATTTAGAAGAAACAATGAACGGTACTGATGAAGTCCTATACAAGAAGCACAGCATGAAAATAAACAAGAACAAAACAAAAGTAATGAAATGTAGTAGAAATAATAAATATGGACCACTGAATGTGAAAATAGGAGGAGAAAAGATTACGGAGGTAGAAGAATTTTTTTTTTGGGAAGTAGAATTACTAAAAATGGATGAAGCAGGAGCGATACCATCAAAAATTAGTTTAAACATTCAGGAAATGATTTTTGAAAGTATATGTTTGGAGTGTAGCCTTATATGGAAGAGAAACTTGGACGATCGGAGTACCTGAGAAGAAAAGATTAGTAGCTTTTGAAATGCGGTGCTATAGGACAATGTTACAAATCAGATGGGTGGATAAAGTGACAAATGAAAATGGCTTGCGGCAAATAGATGAAGAAAGAAGGATTTGGAAAAAGTAGTAAAAAACACAGACAGACTTATAAGGCCACATATTAAGGCATCCTGGAATAGTCGCTTTAATATTGGGTGGGGATCGGTAGAAGGAAAAAATTACGTAGGCAGGCCACGTTTGGAATATGTAAAACAAATTGTTAGGGATGTAGGATGTAGAGGGTATACTGAAATGAAACGACTAGCACTAGAGGGAATCTAAAGAGCTCCATCAAACCAGTCAAATGACTGAAGACAAAAAAAAAATCATTAAATTCTCAATTAAAGGTAGGTAATGAATACTACTTGTAAACTGTGCTCATGTTTTATAAGTTGGATGACTTGGAAAACTAATATTTAGTTTTGAATTTTTTCTTCTTAAATTACTTGTACTGCTTGAAAAAATATATTAATTTAAAAATTAACAAGCGTGCAGATGAATTTAAGGCATAATTTTAATTCAGAGATCTTTGATTTCCTTGTCGTAAAACTTTAGGAATTCATTACTTTTTTGTTCTTGGCTAATTAAATGCAATTTATGTCGTAGTAATGGTTTCTAATTATGATACGAGCATATTTTATTATTATTTTTTGTCGTACTACATTAAAAAAAAAAAATTAGTGTACATTTGTATAATTTTATTTGCTACCAGGTATTTATGAAAAAGTATTTTTCCTCGTGCAGGTAGAAGTGGTGGTCGTGTTCAACAACAAGCTGGAACCACATTACTTGATGTTGCCGCGTCCGCTTCAGGTGATATCGGTTGTGGTCGAGCTAATAAAGATGAAATCGATAGTTTACTTTCTGCATTGCAAAATCCTTCTTCAGTCGTCAGAGATGCTGCTCTTCGGGTAAACAGCAGTATTGAATTTTATTATTCATGTAGAAATAAGTATTATAGTGAAATCCATATACAACTGTATTTTATAGATGAGAAAAATATTTCTGTGTAGGGGTTTTCTGTCCCCTCAGATCGAATTCTATTTTGTATTATTTATTTAATTTTAAATATACAAGGTGCGACAATAAAGAAATGAGACTGTTTTTTCTTTGCATGATGTGGCAACCCTGCAGCTTGTGTAGGCACACCATCTTTGACCTTGGTCTATAAGCTAATTCTAGTCCAAGCGGCACATTGATGCAACTGCTAAATCGTGAGTTGTGCTGTAATAAGTAAACACGTGATTGTGTCTCTCGGCACAGAAATGAAACTACAAAATATTGCGCAACGTTATGGTATTTCTTTTTGCGTTAAATCGGGTGAAAACGCTACGAAAACTTACGGTAAGCTTCAGAAGGCTTTTGGAGAGGAGGTTATGTCAAGAGCTCATGTTTTTCGGTGGCATAAAATTTTTAGTGAAGGCAGAACGAATGTTGAAGATGAAGACCGCAGTGGACGGACCATCAACCTCACGGACAGATGTCAACTTGACCAGGGTGCGTGAAATCGTACGATCTGATCGAAGATTATCCGTGAAAATGATCGCAGAAGAACTCAACATCGATCGAGAACGGTTCGTCTAATATTACTGAAGATCTTGATATGAGGAAGATTTGTGTCCCCAAAAATCTCACACAACAACAGCGAGAAACACGGAAAAATGTCGCAGCCGATCTGTAAGAGCAAACGGAAATCAATCCAGATTTGTTGAGCCGTGTTATCACTGGCGATGAAGGTTGGTTTTTTTCAATACGATCCTGAGACAAAACGCCAAAGTTCGCAATGGTGCTCAAAGGGATCGCCCAGAGCAAAAAAAGTTAGCATGTCAAAGTCAAAAGTGAAATGCATGCTTGTGTATTCCTTCGATTCAAAGGGAATTGTTCATAAAGAGCGGTTGCCTCCTGGACAAACAGTTAACCGATATTTCTACAAAGAAATTTTAGAAAGACTTCGTAAAAGAGTTCTTCGTGTCCGTGCTAACGTCGCTGATAATTGGATTCTGCATCACGATAATGCGCCATCCCATACTGCTCTGTCAGTACAGCAATTTTTAATTTCAATACAAATTTCAGTACTACCACAGCCACCTTATTCACCAGATATCGTTCCGTGCGACTTTTTTTCTGTTTCTAAGAGTCAAAATGGCGGTCAAGGGACACCATTTTCAAACAACACAAGATGTCCAAAAATCTGTGACGAGGGTCTTGGAGGATATTACAGAAGGTCCAGAAATTTTACCATCAATGGCAGAATCGCTGGAATAAGTGTGTGCAATCAGAGGGGAACTACTTTGAAGGAGACAATACTAAACATGACTAAAACGGTAAGCAACATTTTTTCCACATCAGTCTCATTACGTTATTGTCGTACCTCGTATATATTGTGTGAGGAAAATAATTTGCCATTCTTCTGCACCATTCTCATCTCAGTTACTCCATGTATACATTAAATAATTGTGATAAGGTATTAAAAAATAGAATTTAATTAACAGTTACTTTAACTAATGTGTGAGGAAAACATTCTGTAATGACATAATAATGTTTAATACAACCTGATAATGTGTGGAGAATGCCAGTTTGTTAGACCATGTATTTAACAAGTCCTAGTAAAGTCAGTTATTTTTATACAGATTTGAATACTAGACCGTGGACACCGGTATTCTTTGGTGGTTCGGTTTCAATTAACCACTGATCTCTGAAATGGTCGACCTTAGACTGTACAACACTACACTTCATTTACACTCATACATATCATCTTCATTCATCTGAAGGTGATTTCTGGATGCTAAACAGGAAAAGAAAATTTGTACGCTATGCTTGCGGTCAAATATTTTATTTTACACTGTTAACCGTAAAAAAAGTACATTACTTTTACTTAAAATGGTTTATAATGAAGGAAAAACATTTTCCTTCTTCGGACTGCTTAATCATATGGTAGATGTGTTTATTGTTTTACAGGTAATAGTCTACAGAAGGTGTTTAATGTGAAATTTATGAGAAATTTGGGTACTTACGTATTAACGCCACCGCAGTTACTGTTTTATTTAAAAACAAAGTAGTCAATCGGAATTCAGTGGAAAATGGGCCGATATAGAGTTTAACATAAATATAATTTAACCAAACTTAACTTACGCTCGCTTCGCTTCATAACCTTGACTAATTAACACTGTAATTTTTTGAGTATTCATTTAATAAATTCAGTAATTACAATTATTTATTATTATATATATAATAATCGAATTGCAATAATTACTGAATTTATTAAATAAATACTCAAAAAATTACGGTGTTAATTAGTCAAGGTTAGCAAACGAAGTGAGCATAGGTTAAGTTTGGTTAAATTATATTTATAAAATAATTAAATATAAATAACCATTTAGAATAGAAAACCTTGGGTTTCAGACGATATATTGCAGCTGATGGATGAACGTAAAAAGTATAAGAATGCTAGGGATGAAGAAAGTAAAAGGAACTATCGGCGATTAAGAAATACTATAAACAGGAAGTGCAAACTAGCGAAAGAAGAATGGATTAAAGAAAAGTGTTCAGAAGTGGAAAGAGAAATGAACATCGGTAAAATAGACGGAGCATACAGGAAAGTTACCTGAAAATTTTGGAGTACATAAATTAAAATCTAATAATGTGTTAAACAAAGATGGTACACCTATATATAATACGAAAGGTAAAGTCGATAGTTGGGTGGAATATATTGAAGAGTTATACGAAGGAAATGAATTAGAAAATGGTGTTATAGAGGAAGAAGAGGAAGTTGAGGTGGATGAAATGGGAGAAACAATACTGAGATCTGAATTTAAGAGAGCATTAAAAGATTTAAATGGCAGAAAGGCTCCTGGAATAGATGGAATACCTGTAGAATTACTGCGCAGGGCAAGTGAGGAACTGATTGATAGATTATACAAACTGGTGTGTAATACTTATGAAAAAGGGGAAGTTCCGTCAGACTTCAAAAAAAGTGTTATAGTAATGATACCAAAGAAAGCAGGGGCAGATAAATGTGAAGAATACAGAACAATTAGTTTAACTAGTCATGCATCAAAAATCTTAACTAGAATTCTATACAGAAGAATTGAGAGGAGAGTGGAGGAAGTGTTAGGAGAAGACCAATTTGGTTTACATTTTCATGCGATAGTTCTTGCATAGGACTTCATCTATGCCGTTCATTGTTTGTTCTAAATCCTTTTTATTCTCTGCTAGAATTACTGTATCATCAGCAAATCGTAGCATCTTTATCTTTTCACCTTGTACTGTTACTCCGAATCTAAATTGTTCTTTAACATCATTAACTGCTAGTTCCATGTAAAGATTAAAAAGTAACGGAGATAGGGAACATCCTTGTCGGACTCCCTTTCTTATTAGGGCTTCTTTCTTATGTTCTTCAATTGTTACTGTTGCTGTTTGGTTCCTGTACATGTTAGCAATTGTTCTTCTATCTCTGTATTTGAACCCTAATTTTTTTAAAATGCTGAACATTTTATTCCAGTCTACATTATCGAAAGCCTTTTCTAGGTCTATAAACGCCAAGTATGTCGGTTGTGTTTTTCTTTAATCTTCCTTCTACTATTAATCTGAGGCCTAAAATTGCTTCCCTTGTCCCTATACTTTTCCTGAAACCAAATTTGTCTTCTCCTAACACTTCCTCCACTCTCCTCTCAATTCTTCTGTATAAAATTCTAGTTAAGATTTTTGATGCACGACTAGTTAAACTAATTGTTCTGTATTCTTCACATTTATCTGCCCCTGCTTTCTTTGGTATCATGACTATAACACTTTTTTTGAAGTCTGATTGAACTTCCCCTTTTTCATAAATATTACACACCGGTTTGTATAATATATCAATCGCTTCGTCACCTGCACTGCGCAGTAATTTTACAGGTATTCTGTCTATTCCAGGATCCTTTCTGGAATACAAGCCGACTGAAATGTAGGAGATATGTTCATTCATATTCATAAACAAAGTCATATATTTTTACAACATTACTTTCAAACAAGGCAAGTGATTACTGCGTCTTGTTCTCATGTGTTTTAAGAAAGTCTGGGACGTATAATGCAAATCAGGCAAATTAATTTATCCCGTTTATCGAAAGATGTTAGAAGTTGTACGTGCTAAAAAAAAATACCTGTGACGTTCATTCAATTCTATTATAATTAAATTAAGCGTATAAAAGTTACATTGTCAGTCTTCACGAATTTATTAATTGCGGATCAACTTCATTTTATGGACAAAAAAAAAACGGTCTCTGCAATTTCTCTCTCTATTAGCCTCTGGAGCCACTGTAAAGTGGATGAACCACTTCAGAGGATGATATGTATGAATGTGAATGAAGTATAGTCTTGTACATTTTCAGTTTGACCGCTCCTGAGTTGTGCGGTTAATTGGAAACCTGACCAATAAAAAACATCGGTATCCACAATCTAGTATTCAAATTCGTATGAAAGTAACTGCTGCCCTTATTAGCATTTGAACCTGAATACTCTCGACTTCAAATACGGCTGATTTGCAATCACAAGTTAGACCAGCTTGATATTCTAGTCTAGTTAGGTGGTTAAATGTTATTACCGGAGACTAGACAGAAAAAAGAAAGAAAGAGAGGTGGTTAAAAATGTGTTCTATTTTTGTTCTGTTCCTTTTATATCTAAATTATATTAACACGGTTGTTAATATTGCTTATAATTGTTGGTACTTACGTATTAACGCCACCGCAACTACAGCTTTATTTAAAAACAAAGTAGTCAATCGGATTTCAGTGGAAAATGGGCCGATACAGAGTTTAACATAAATGAATTAATATTTATTTTATAAATATAATTTAACCAAACTTAACCTACGCTCGCTAACCTTGACTAATTAACACCGTAATTTTTGTCGTATTTATTTAATAAATTCAGTAATTATCGCAATTTGATTATTTAAATAATAAATAATTGTAATTGTTATTAAATAAATACTCAAAAAACCATAATTTTTTGAGTATTTTTTGTTAATTAGTCAAGTGAAGTCGAGTGAAGGGAGCGTAGGTTAAGTTTGGTTAAATTATATTTATAAAATAAATATTTATTTATTTATGTTAAACTCTGTATCGGCTCATTTTCCACCAAAATCCGATTGACTACTTTGTTTTTAAATAAATCTGTAGCTGCGGTGGCGATAATAAGTAAGTACCTAATTTACTTTTTCTTATTTGCCAGTCTTTCTACATAATCTGGTTTTACAACTGAATCAGGCGAATGTAAACACTTGACAAGTCTGAAAAACAGCATCTAATTAACACTTTTTTTTAATTTGTGAAAAACTTTAGTTGTCAAATAAAATAAAAAAATGAAATACTGTTCACTTATATCAGAGATATTATATAGACCAAAGAACATCCTGATGACAGTTCAAAATAAAGGCAAGGACACGATCCCGGGACAATCTTGTCTAATTTTCATTGTTTATTACTATAAATGAAACTTTACAAAGTCTTTTTTATTAGTAGACATATAATTACTTCACATAAAATACTGAACTTTTAACAGTACTTACGTATTAACACCACTGCAGCTACAGCTTTATTATTATTATTATGCTTTTACGGCCAACATGGGACCACTTAAGTCAATTTTAGTTGGATCTTTTCTGAGAAAAGCGTGTTATTTTACTCTTTCGAGCTGCCCAGTATTTCTTCATCCGTTCAGATCTTGCTTTCTTTTCTTCATCCGTAAACACCCTCTTCGTTGTATTTTGTCGTTTGTCTGTCTTTTGTTTAAATCTAATGCTTTTATCTTTTAGCTTTGTAATTTTTCCAGTTTTATTCTGTAGGTCGGTCAGGGAAATTCCCAATTCTTTCATATCTTGTGTAATTTCTTTGATCCATCCTACTTCTAGCTTTTGGAACCAGAGCTTTTCAATGATATTTATTGACAGTCTTGTTTCCAGTGTCCTTATGAGATGACTGAAGAAAGAGATTCTTTTTTTCCGCATAGTATCAGTAACAGGCTCTATTTCTCGATACACCACCTCATTTGGCACAATCCACCATCGGCCTTCTTTTTGGTGTTTTTTATTGATACACGTTCTGACAATTCTCCTCTCTATTTTCAGAATTTTTTCAATTCGGTTTTTCTGAGTGATTTTGAAAAGGGTCTCGCTTCCGTAGGTGACTTCTGGCTGTACTACAGTTTTATAATGTTTAAGTTTTGTTTTAGCAGAAAGGCATTTTTTGTTATATGTTGACCAAGTTAATTTTTGGGATTTAATCATTTTATTTGTCCTGTTTTGCCATGTCACTTTTTCATTTAAATTATAAGTTATTATTTCCCCTAGATATTTAAATTGTTTTACTAAAGCTACAGCTTTATTTAAAAACAAAGTAGTCAATCAGATTTCGGTGGATTAACATTAATTGAATTTTGGTGCTATAACATTAAGGTTATATTATTAATAAGTTGTATATGTTATGCATATTTAATGTTAATTATAAGAGGTTAGCGAGCGTAGGTTATATTTAGTTAGGTTATTTTGATATACGTACGATTTGTCAGTACACGAAGTCAACATAACCTTAAACAGCAGCTGTAGCTGCGGTGGTGTTAATACGTAAGTACCTAATTGTTATTCATTTTTAACGTCGATAATATATCTCTGTAATTAAGCTCTATGTTGGGTAAAGTTAACAAAAAACACAGCTCGTATTTGCCAAAAGAAATTGGACTTTAATGAGAAAGAAAACAACTGAACTTATGTTAAATCATAACCTTAAAAACTAAAAAGAAATTGTGAAATTAACATAACAATGATACATAAGGATATCAACTGAAATCAATCAGTAATAATAATATTAAATGAGATTTACAATTATATAATTAGAAAAACAAAAACATCAATAAACATAGTCAAACAGGAAATGTATTGCATTACTGACAAATGCAGTAATATTGAAAATTAGGAATGAACAAATGTCATTAACTTAGAACAATAAATTACAGTAAATCTTAATTGGCACTGTCCTTTCCTGATTTATAAACAACAAATTTAGCATTAAATAATATAAAAATGTAATTCTAGTTTTAACGTAGAAAAAGGCCAAAATAATATTATAGTACAAAAGGAGTTAATTACAATAATCCAATTGAAATTAATAAACATATAAATAGAGTTCCTTTGCTAGTAAGCTTTCTTGAAAAATATAAATTACAAAGTCCTAAAACATAACGGCACATCAGGAGTAATTTGCTTTAGGTTAATTTTAGAAAAGTGTTTTGAATACAGTTCATGAATAGAAAAGAATTAATCTCGGCGATTAACAAATTACAAGAATTTAAATGATAGAGTTAATTACAATAACAACAAATTGAAATTAATTAAGCATGTAAAAATAAGTTGCAACTGAACGATGACACAATCTTATATAAATCACCTGTCGTGACTGTACTTAAGTGAATAATTGGTTTTTAAACTAAACTTGAAATTGAAAATGCATAAGGTACGATGAACTGAATGTTCCACAAATTTTTAATGATAAAATAACTGTTTAACGTAATAAATAACGATAATTGAACTTGCCTGTAGCACACAAACATTAGCAAGAGACGAACTCGTGAATGAAGATGAATGAGTACATACAGTAATCCTGGGCGTAGTTTGCAGTGGTTTATCAGGAATGCAGGGGTGAGACGTGCTTTAGAGGTTGAGCAGGACGTGGCGTCTCAAAAATGTAGCGACGAATTTGAAGAGATTCTGCATCGATGAAAATTGTAGTAAGCAGCTGGAGAAGATTCGGCGTCGATAGAATTGGCAGTTTGTAGTAATTGAAGCACTTTTGACAGAGACGTAAATATTGAATTTGAAGAATAACTTAACAAAGAAACGAGGCAAAAGAAAACATTGAGATCGATGAAATTACGAGACACTGCCGAGTAGAGCTATAGAATATTTCGACAGAGAAATATCGCAACGTTTATGCGGGTATGAATGCGATGAAAATAATTAAACATTATACAAGAGAAACAATTGCTAGCTGATCCATCCAAGGCTGGAAGGATCTGCGTTGCGGAACCGTACAACGTGAAAGTCAGGACTAGAATGAAAAAACTGGCGTGGTGAGAAGTAGGGGAAGCAAACAAAGCAATGGACAGAAGTGTGTGTGTGTGTGTGTGTGTGTGTGTGTGTGTGTGTGTGTGTGTGTGTGTGTGTGTTTTGACAACAAGAGATGTGTCTAAGTGTTAGTATGGGAACGAAGCAAAAGGGAGTGTATGAGAGCAGCAATAAATTTGCGAGAAATGAAAACACGTGGTCACTAGAATGACAGAAATCGCCGTCTGGTTGACGCCAGGGCCCGAATAAAACGTTCAAATATAAACAAACATATACACATAAGACAAGCCCCAAACGAAACATAGTAATAAATATATCAAGCCTGTGATAATAACATGACCCAACCCTAGCTTTGAATTCATTGGAAATAACGAAACTTTACGCATGGCGTAAACACTCTTATTACCATTTAACAGCCTTCATGTGCTCAATCATTTGCTTAATGTGTTTTCCATATTCCAGTTATTCGTCCTGAATATCTAGGATAATTTGTTCAACATATTTCATTACGTTAATTATTTTATAACTGTACAATTCAGTTTCAAAGAATGTTCTTTTTATTAATTTTATTTATTTTTAGGGTTTGTCGGTTATGGTGACTGCATTTCCGACTAAAAAAGAAGATCCTGAATTATTCCTTAGAATTACTCGTCGAATTTGGGTTGCAAAATTTGATATTTGTGAAGACAACAGGTAAGAAATTAATTGTATGTTTCATCTTAAATAATTCATTATTTTTAAACTTTTTCCTGTTGCGTCTAATCAAATTTGAAAATGTAATGTTCTAATTTTTTTTTTAAAGAACAGTTCTTGTGGAATAATTAATTTAGATTAGAGAAGGGGGAGGTATTATGTTTACATTTAAAAATATTTTTTTTTTCTACTGTTCTCTTCCATAAAATTGAATTATTACTTCAAAAATTCATATAAGAGAGTTTTATATTCAATTTGATTACAAGATTAGTGCTTTACCAGTATACTATGATTATGTTTAATCGATCGGGTTGATGCGAGTCTGGACGAGCACATTCTTATTCACACTTATCATAATGGTCAAAATGTATACTTAAGAAATCCTACGTATGAATGAAGCAAATAAAAAAAAAGAAAGAAAGTAACATTATAAAAAACAAGGACACTATTCAAAACTGTTATATATATATATCTCCTGTGATTCAGGACGATAGGGCAATATTTTGACAACTCATTCTACAGGCTAAAAATAAGAAAAAAGTTAATATAAACATAGGTCCGAAAACACACTTTGTTAGCGAGTTATACAGGGTGAAAGATTTCGCCCGAGTTTCAGTTCCTTCGGGTAAATTAAGGCTTTCTTAAATTCTGGGAAGGTTAATTAAGGGGAAACTTCAATTGTTTCTTATGGTTTTTGAGCTGGGAAATCGAAAAAAAATAGGTTCCAGAACTGTATCTGTGTCTTAGATTCTAAGATATCCCATGTAAAACGCCAAAAATAGGGTCAAAAAACACATTTTTTTATGTTTGACGTACAATAACGTTGTTAAATTGGCAATAAATCATACATTTTTTTAAACATAAATAGTAGAGAATTTAATTATAAGAAGATTGATGTAAATAATGGCAACAGAAAACAAATAAAATTTTAAACACGTCGACTTTTATTAACAACAAAACCAACGAAAAATTAGAAGAAAATGTTACAAAAAAAGAAAACTGATGTATCTAGTAGGTACAATAATTTTAGACCTATGGAAAACAAGTTGACAACACACATATTTTTCATCACAGTTTGTTTAAATACTACTCTCTATCCCATCCTCCCCCTCTCTTTCTCATTCTTTCTCACTGTCTTCCTTTCTTTCTTTCTCTCTCTTTCTTTCTTTATTTCTTTCTCTCTCTCGCTGTCTTTCTTTCTCTCTCTTACTCTCTTTCTCTCTCACTCTCACTCTCTTTCTCTTTCTCTTTCTCTCTCACTCTCACTCTCTTTTTCTCTCTCTCTCTCTCTCTCTCTCTCTCTCTCTCTCTCTCTCTCACTCTCTCTCTCTCTCTGTGTGTGTGTGTGTGTGTGTGTGTGTGTGTGTGTGTGTGTGTGTGTGATTCTAAAATCAATCCTTTCAAGAATCATGCTGCGATAGTAAAAGTCTACACAGTAAATTTTCCTGCTATTTGTACATTAAGATAAATGTTAAAAAAATAACTACAAAAAATTAAATAATTCCAACGAATAAATTAAAGCAAAACTTATTAAAACATTATTAATTGCAACAAATTAATAGAAAATAAAAGGTATATATTAACAACAATCACCATCAAATTTTTCAGGTCTTATTAAAATCAACAAAGATAATTATCCAATCAGACCGCTTATGGATTTCTTAAATATATACCTTTTTATAGAATTTCATACTACGTAAACAATATGTATTCAGAAATTTAATATTAACATCAAATTGAATTCATTAATGTCAAATTCATTAAATATTTTAGAATAATTTTATTTAGCATTGCTCGTTGAAGTTAAAAATAACTGAAAAATCAGTGATTCATGACAAAATCTTTATCTTATACAAGTAAAAATTAAAAATAAAAATAACAGATATAATACGTTATTTTTCAAATGTTTAGTATTTTTTATGACCTCCATACGATTTTAGGCATGCTGCTACTCTATCGGGCATTGATTCAATCAATTCCAGACATTTTTCTTTCGTCATCTGTTGCCACAGACTTAACGATGTCGTAACTGAGCCTTATTTTTTAGGTTTTCTTTTAACAAGTTGCAGTGCCAAAAGAATAAATCGGATTTATGGTCAGGATTACGAGCAGGCCAGTCCAAAAGTTACACATCATTTGCATCAAACTGTGCCTTGGTAACTCATGATTTACAACAAGGTGCGTTGTCTTGCTGGAAGATGAAATTCTCACCCGACAGGTTATGGACACTAGGAAGCACGAATTCTTCTGTTGTTTTTATGTACTGTATGCTGTTTATTGTCCCGTCCATTATTCTAAGGTGTCCAGCGCCCTCTTTCCTTTCTTTTTCCTGTTTAGACTCCGGTAACTACCGTTTAGATAATTCTTCAGAGGATGAATGACGATGATATGTATGAGCGAGTGTAAATGAAGTGTAGTCTTGTACATTCTCAGTTCGACCGTTCCTTAGATGTGTGGTTAATTGAAACCCAACCACCAAAGAACACCGGTATCCACTATCTAGTATTCAAATCCGTGTAAAAATAACTGGCTTTACTAGGACTTGAACGCTGTAACTCTCGACTTCCAAATCAGCTGATTTGGGAAGACGCGTTAACCACTAGACCAACCCGGTGGGTTGTCCAGCACCCTCTGAAGTTATACAACCCCACACCAATACAGCGTCTCCATCTTGCATAGCAGGAACGATGTAGGCCGGTAGAAACTTTTCAGTTTTTGTTCGCTCGACCCTAATTTTTCTGTTTGAATACAACTGGAATCTGACTTTCATCAGAAAAAACAACCCTTTGCCAAGCTTTTTTCAACCAGTTCTTCGTTCGCTTGCAAAACTGACGACGTTTTGACTTGTGGACAGCGCTTAAAAGAGGGTTTGCTAATGCGAAATGCGATTCCATTGCAGATTCTTTTAAACGTCTAGAAAGAGTGGCAGTAGTAACCTGAATTCCATGATTTTGTGCTACTTCTGTCGCTTTATCAGGCAAACTAGCAGACCGATTTAGTTTTGATACCTTTAAAATTGCTCTGTCTTGCCTCATTGACGTTTTTTTTGGTCAACCAGATAGTGGAAGATCAACGATAGTTTCTCTATCACGATTTTTTTTAACGACTTGCTGTACACATGTTTTTGATATTTTTAATCGTTCAGCAACGTCTCTGTATGTTTTATTTGCTTTCCAGAGACAGATTACTTGTCATTTTACTTCTACACTAACACTTTTCTTACCAGTTGTTAATAAAAAAACTATTCACCAACCTAACCTCGAAGAAACAAATGCTAATTCATGACCGTTTTGGTGGGATACAGCTGATAATAGTGCCAACTTGACATTTTTAATTATTATTGGTGTACCTGATACTTTAAAGTGATTTGTACATTTTTGAACATTACTCTCTTAAAAACAAAAATTTCATGAAAATTTTAAAATCACTTAAGCTCTTTTAACTCAAAAAATAAATTTTTTAGAATTATTTTCATTACTTTATTGAAAAATTCTAAAACACAGCTTTAAAATGATACACTCATTAGCCTAGGTTACATATTTTACGAGAAATAGTAATTTCTTTATAAAAAAAACCGGCTAATTTTAGCTCATTTAAATGACTCGATAAAATTTGAAGTATCTAACTTAGAAGCTTGCAATTTTCACCAAAAGATGTATTTTTTAAAGCTTTTTCTCACAGACATATAAGATTTGTATGTAGTTCATAAGTTTAAAGACAAACTGACGTAAAGTCATACAGTTTTTCTATGGTGTCCTTAAACTTATGAAAGATACTATGTAATATAAAAATTTATAAATTATATTCCACTTACCAACCGATATAATTAATTAATATGTTCTAGGGTTTTCAGAAGTTACTGTTCCATTTTCAGGAATGTCTGATAAACTTGTAAAAATTTATAAAATTACGGATGAAAAATGGTTAAGTTATAAGTTTTTAATTTCATTTCCTGCTGGAAGAAAAGCATGCGAATTGATCTTTTGGAGAAACTGTTGATACATAAAATTTTATCCCAGTTTGATTTCTATCATGGATTTTATACAGGGTTATCATAAAAGAATGGTGCAGTTTTAGTAATTCATAGGAAGAAATGTAGGGAAATTTCTAGATGTTATATTGGTATCCCTGAAAGCCTCCGACCCAAAAGTTTGTTTAACAGCAGTTGTAACCACAACATCAGTTCCTGTGTTGTTGTTGCGGTGAGTTTAGCGAGTTACTATGTTCTCGGATAAAGACAAAGCAAAGTGTGTTTTATTGTTGACCGAATTAAAATCCGTAATTTTAGTTCAACGTGCGTTTCGATGTGAATTCGGAAGAGATTCGCCACACAAAAATAACATAACACGTCGGTTCAAACGATTAGAAGAAACCGGAGTTAAGAAACAGAAATCAACCGACAGACCAAGTGTGCGAGACGAAACTAATTAGACGATCGGCAATTAGAAGTCCTGGGAAGTCCCATCCCCTGTCGAAGCGTCGAATTAGGTATTCCAAAATCAAC
Organism: Lycorma delicatula; assembly: GCF_047948215.1. Taxonomy (NCBI): domain Eukaryota; kingdom Metazoa; phylum Arthropoda; class Insecta; order Hemiptera; family Fulgoridae; genus Lycorma; species Lycorma delicatula. The sequence continues at coordinate 82,294,939 of NC_134465.1, forward strand.
AGTTCACAAAGTTTTACATAAAAAACTGAAATTACACGCTTATAAAATCCAGATACTGTAGGAATTAAAACACGATGATGGTGTAAAAGTAACGATTTCGCTGTTGAAATGTCGGACAGAATAACTGAAAACGAATCATTTTTAGACGATATAATTTTTACAGACGAAGCTACATTCCACGTGAATGGATGCGTTAACAGACACAATTCACGAATATGGGGCTCTGAAAACCCACACGCAATTATCGAGAAACAACGCGATTCGCCTAAAGTTAATGTTTGGTGTGGTGTAATGAAAAATCGTGTAATAGGACCTTTGTTCTTTGCTGAAAAAACAATTAATGGAGTCGTGTATCTTGATATGTTAACCGATTATTGCTTTCCTCAGCCGGATGAACTCGAAAACATTCATCGACTTCATTTCCAACAAGATGGTGCTCCCCTGCACTTTAATGCTTCGGTTACAGACGCTTTGAACGAAAAATTTGAAGATCGATGGATAGGCCGGCAAGGATCCATACTTTTGCCTCCAAGGATTCCAGACCTGACACCTTGCGATTTTTTTCTTGTGGGGGTACAGCAAAAGCATTGTTTATACACAAAATATTCGCGACCTAAACCGCTTAAAAAACAAGATTAATGAAGCAATGATGACCATTAACAAAGAAATGTTTGGAGAGAAGTTCGAGTATCGTTTGGACATTTGTCGAGCGACTAAGGGCGCACGTATTAAAATTTATTAATTATGTAAAAAAATGTTTGAGACGACAAATTTGAAAAATCAAAAACATAAACTGTAAGTAATTCTGTTTTAATTTAAACCATTCTTTTATGATAACTGTGTATTTTTCCATCATTCGTAATTCATCTCTATCTTTGAATAATTCTTTTCTGATGAGAGGTTTCTGGATATTCAGATTACTACCATCCCTCAGTCCATTTCAAGAATTTCTCCTCAGAAATCTGTTATTTGTTATATATACTAACTCGCCACCTTTTATAACACCTTATTATAACTTGTGTATTTTCTTCAGTTTTAATTAAGTTTAAAACTTGTAAGTAAGGGTATGTGATTAGAATTTTAACACTACTTATTCGGTTGTCTGTTTTTACATGTTTGTTTTTGATTAATTAAATTTTATTTCATTGATATTAAAATACGTTTTGTGTGCTACAGGGAATTAGGTAACAAGGTGTGGGAATCGGCTAAGTTAAATTGTCATTTGGAAGGTCTTTGTGAAGATTTACTTGGCGATATTGTACATCCTGTCGATGATATTCAAATAGCAGGTGCTCATGCCTTAGCTGAATTGTTGAAACAATCGAATCCACAGTTAACTGAAATCACGCTAACTTTACTTCTTAATATATATAAAGAAAAACTTACAGTGAGTATATATATATATATAATTGTGTGCCTTAATGTTTTTTCATGATTTCTTTATTTTGTGTATTTTTTTTTGTCATGTAGGATGTGTCAAGATCTGTTACATGGTATTTAAAGAAATCCTTTCATTATATTGTGTGGCCGTAGAATTGCTGTTTGAACCAGCTGAAGTTGTAATTATTGCAGAAATTTGTAGAAAACGGCTCAGATCTAGTCGTCTGTTTCTGTTTTACTTGCCTGTAGTGTTTCTGTTTTTCATCGTAGTGTAAATTTACATACACGCTTATACCGGCAAGCGGTTTTGTCACATACTTTAACGATAGAAGAAATCGGTCGTAAAAAGTCTGCAATAATACATCTCAATTCTCCCCCCCCCCCCACGAGGGGAGAAGATCCCAGCCTTGTAGCGTGTCCGGTCGCTACACCACCCCCTCCGTTCCTTGCCAGCAGTGGCATTAACGGAGGACATCGTCTTTCCCTCAAACTGTAACGCATTCCACAGTGTACAGCCCGGCCACGGGGAGATGCCACCGATGCAGATGCCCCCGAGGGACATCTACATCGGTAATTCGTCACGAGAGATAGTATGAGTTCTGCCTTCCGAAGAAGACAGCTGACACCTAACGCTACCATGTTGCCCTCAAGAACTAAGCAAAAGCCTAAGAAAACCGCGGAGAAGAAGACCCCGCGCCTACCACAATCAGTCTAAATTATTCTAAGCCGCAAATGCATCAAGTACGCCACGACAGCATATCTATCAGCAAATTAATTTCAGTAACCGCAACGGATCGTATGAATTTAAGCGATTGGAGCACAGTCCCAGAGGTCCTAAAGTTTAATCTGTCGGGAGCTGAGTATAACCTGTAATCTCCCACTTCACCTCCGGTTAGGAGGGCCTCTCGGAATACACCCTGGTCGATCGCAACCAATTTAACCCAATCACCCCCATTAGGTGTGCACTCCAATTTGACAAATCGCCATGCTAAAGTTAATAATCGTGCACGGGGAGCGAACCCCCCGAACACAACCTCCATTAATACTACTCTGACCCCGAGGCCGATGCCAAAGCGCCTACCTCTGGCCAGTTTACTGCCTGGGCGGTGCCCTAGCCACCCAGAAGTCCTACAGGAGAAGGCCCCGCAAGCGCCAACACAGTACGAGAAGCCAAGACTATGCAATAATACAACTAACTCTGCAGTACTGTTTTTACAGCAGTAAGAATTATATACGTAAGTGGAGAGAGGAATTTATATGAAGCTCTTATTTCGAAGCCATACAGGGTGTTCTAGGATGTAATTATTAGTCGATTTTTAGGACACCAAAATAAGGAAAACCTCCTTTCACCACCCGAGTTACTACCTTTGATTTTATCAATCGTATAAAACAATCACTGAGAGCAAGGTGGCAAAGCAACTGGGCGACTACCGTCGATAATAAACTTCGACGGATTAAAGATTCAGTGTTGTTATTGGGGCTCCTCTTGCAGATAATCTCGTCGTGAGGAAGCGGTCCTCTGCTGGTTACGGTTAGGACATACGAGGATCACACACGAATACCTAATGTCAGGAGAAGACCCACTTCTATGCTCACGATGCAACTGCCGCATGACTGTGCACCACATTCTCGTGGACTGCATATGTTATGCGGCATTGCGTCGTGAGTTTAACCTACCTAGAAACGTCTGTGATATCATGTATAATAGTAACAAAATTTTGGACCAGATGTTTCTCTTTTTGCTAGTACCAGGTTACTGCAAAAAATTTAATATTATATATACAGGATGATTCAAAGAAACAAGAAATTAAAAAAATTAAATATCGTTAATGAAAAATTTTTTTTAGAAAATGAACTTTATTTCATGTAATTGTACAAATGTTGCCATTTTAGGATACATCATACATTTTAGTTTATTTTTTAAAGATGACATCTTTCAGGTGACCTCCTCTTATACGTAAACACTCAACGAAGTCTCTTCGTTAAATTGTTCATGGTTTGACGTAACATCTCAACTGGAATTTCCGCAATTCCTTCTCGGATCTTTGTCTTCAGTTCTTCCGTTGTAGCAAGTCTACCGTGGAACACTTTGCTTTTAAGGCGACCCCCACCAAAAGTAATTGCAAGCTTCAAGATCAGGCGATCTGGGAGGCCATCTAATGTCACCATTTTGTGAAATGACACGTTGTCCAAACAATCTGCATACAGCTGCCATCGATATTCGTGCAGTATGTGACTTTGCTCCGTCTTGTTGAAACCAGGCTGTGTTAAGAATCGGTGGAAATCTTTTTTGTTGTTCCACAACAAAGGTTTCAAACACGGCTACGTAACGACCCGATCTCACTGTAATCGCAAGACCGTTGTCATCCTCAAAAAAATAAGGGCCTATTAACACTGTTAACACCTGTAAGATGATATAGCACACCACACGTTCACTTTCTAGCTGTGCAATAGATGCTGGTGTAGCTGCGTAGGATTTTCTTGTGCCCAGTATCTGAAATTTTGCTCGTTAACAAATCCACTGAGGTGGAAATGCGCTTCGTCTGACATCCACAGTTTGTGAACAAACTCTTCATTATCATTTATCTTCTGAAGCATTACATTACAGAATTGTGCTCGTACAATTGCATCTTTCGGTTTCAGTTTCTGGACGATCTGCAACTTGTACGGATGGTATTGCAAGTCCTTCACTAACATTCTTTGAACACATGCAGTTGTAAAGATGCTGAGAGACGACGGATTGACTGATGGGTGACAACATCTTGTAAAGCTTGAACATTCTGTGGTGTACGGACGGTTCGCTCACAGCCTGGAGGTTTCTTTTTCATTGCCGAACTAGTTTACTCAAAATTAGATATCTACATTTTAATTTGCATGTGCTTATGGAACACGGTCGTGCCATCCCAGATTAAAATGACGGCGAAATTCTCTACGCGCTCCCATCGCACTTTCATTGTTTTTGTAAAACGCTTTGATAGCAAATACACGTTGCGCACCACTCCAAGGATCCATTACAACTAAATGGCAGTTTAGGTTAGAGAGGCTGGTGCCACTTATCAAGTGATACCAATCGCCGATGGCTACCAACACAACTTTCAAAACTTCCCGTTTCTTTGAATCACCTTGTATTTTTATGTTAGAAGAAGTTTTTTTAATAATTTTTAACCTTTACTTTCAATTTTGTTTTTTTTTGGTTCTGTGTATTTAAGTTTACTATCAAGGGAGGGAATGTTTTGCACAACCTATCGGAAATAGGTAAGTTTTATATAGTTTCTTTATTGGATTATTTTAACTTTTTATTTTTAACAACTTCGTCTGTGGTATTAGTTTCGAATTTTTTTTTGCCTTCTTGACTTGTTTTAATAAAATTTTTGTTATGTGATTAATATTAGTTTTACACCTTATAAGCTTTATTATTTTGGAGTTATTTTACTCTTTTATTAATAAAATTCCGGGCAATATCATCGCCTGCAAGGCGTTTTTCGCTCATAAAAGAAAAAAAATAAGGTAAAACATTCATATCGACGTAAATTCTGTTTTTCTTTGTTTTCATTCTGGATGTCGTTCTGTGATTTTCAATAAAAAAATGTATTTTTCAGGAACCGCTAAATCTACTTTTAATTAAATTTGACAGATTTAAGACCGGTGTCGTGTTGTAAAAAATGAAAAATTTTGAAAACGGTGGCCGTCTTAATTTAAAAAATTTTTCAATATCTGGTCATTTATTTGCTTGATTACAATTTATACTAACGATAAAATTTATTAAGCATATTATTTTGAACCTCATTCGTAAAAATTCATTGATAAACAATCAAGCTATTGCAGACAATTAACATGGCAGTACGCTTGCTCACTATAAAGTAAGCTGATAATGTTTCGCCTGTTTTTTATTTCTTCTACTAAATATAATAAAAATTATCACCTTGAGTCACAGTGCACAAGCACGCTGCCGGGTTAGTTATCTTTTCTTTTTTCTGTTTAGCCTCCGGGAATTACCGTTCAGGTATTACTTCAGAGGATGATATGTATGAATGTAAATGAAATGTAGTCTTGTACATTCTCAGTTCGACCATTACTGAGATGTGTCGTTAATTAAACCCCAACAACCGCCAAAGAACATCTGTATCCACGATCTAGTATTCAAATCCGTGTAAAAATAGCTGGCTTTACTAAGTTTTAACACTAAAACTCTCGACTTCCAAATCAGCTGATTCAGGAAGACGCGTTCACCACTAGACTAACCCGGTGGGTTGGGTTAATTGTCTGCAATAACTCAGATCGTTTGTGAACGAATTTTTACAAATGAAGGTGTCATTTTGTTCAAAAGAAAATGTTAAATAAATTTTGTGAAAGTAAATTATCATACAAATAATAATTACAAAGATATTTAAGATTAAAAAATTAAGATGACCGCCGTTTTTACATTTTTGAAGGTGACATTTTCAAAATCTTTCTATTTTGTACAAGGGGGTGATTTTTTTAGTCCTGTTACTGAATTGTTAATGTCTGGTAATTTTTTTCTAAGAAAGGGAAATTTTGTTTTGTGACACGAAGTTTGTAGCACCACTCAACCGGTATAGATACGGCAGTGTGAGTTGAATCTCGTTGAGCTCTGTAAACTTTTGTGCCGTTTCCGGTCGTGTTACAAACAGAATGTCTTTTACCATAGAACGAGTTTTCATTCTTAGAACAATATTTTGCTGACGACCCTTCAGTACAAGGTGAAAAGATAAAGATGCTACGATTTGCTGATAATATAGTAATTCTTGCTGAGAGTAGAAAGGATTTAGAAGAAACAATGAACGGCATAGATGAAGTCCTACGCAAGAACTATCGCGTGAAAATAAACAAGAACAAAACAAAAGTAATGAAATGTAGTAGAAATAACAAAGATGGACCACTGAATGTGAAAATAGGAGGAGAAAAGATTATGGAGGTAGAAGAATTTTGTTATTTGGGAAGTAGAATTACTAAAGATGGACTAAGCAGGAGCGATATAAAATGCCGAATAGCACAAGCTAAACGAGCCTTCAGTAAGAAATATAATTTGTTTACATCAAAAATGAATTTAAAAGTCAGGAAAAGATTTTTGAAAGTATACGTTTGGAGTGTCGCTTTATATGGAAGTGAAACTTGGACGATCGGAGTATATCTGAGAAGAAAAGATTAGAAGCTTTCGAAATGTAGTGCTACAAGAGAATGTTAAAAATCAGACGGATGGATAAAGTGACAAATTAAGAGGTGTTGCGGCAAATAGATGAAGAAAGAAGCATTTTGAAAAATATAGTTAAAAGAAGAGAAGTCAACATATTAAGGCATCCTGGAATAGTCGCTTTAATATTGGAAGGACAGGTAGAAGGGAAAAATTGTGTAGGCAGGCCACATATGGAATATGTAAAACAAATTGTTAGGGATGTAGGATGTAGAGGGTATACTGAAATGAATAGGGAATCTTGGAGAGCTGCATCAAACCAGTCAAATGACTGATGACCAAAAAAAAAGTTATTAAGTCTTATGTTAATTATATGTTATACGCTTTATTAAGTTCAATTATATGTTATCGAAATGTCAAGACAACAAGAAATTAAATAACAATTCAACAAGCAACAAGGCGTTTCAATTCATCACCTATGAAAATACAGTCCAACCTCGCTCTAAAATCTACCACAATGCATTAAGAGGTCTTCTGGTGATAAATTTCTATTGTTTAGTTGTATAAATATGCTTAATGTTTTTGTTTACAGCGGTAAATTAACATTTTACTTTTATTATTTTATACATTTTAATTTTTGATTAGTTAAAATTTAGTGTATTTTACGCTAATATTCATCATTTTAATACACATCAAAAAGCGACCGACTAATAATGTATTCAACGATTAATAAATATCTTATTTTACAGATGGTGCCCCCACGATTAGATAGTTTAGGTCGTGTAGTCGAACAACCGGCTGATACATGGGAGCCTCGTAGCGGTGTCGCTTTAGCTTTGAAAGAACTCGCACCCCTGTTGACTCCACAATCCGTGTCTGATTTGACTACTTTCTTTGTTCCTGTCGGTCTTGGAGATCGTAATGCTGAAGTGCGTAAGAACATGTTGGCCGCTGCTCTTGCTGCTGTTGATCTACATGGAAAGGTATTTTATTATTACGATTTAAATTACACGCATATTAATAATACTATAGGAATGTTCATTTAATTTTGTAAAATCCTTTCGATACAACTAAATAATTCATCTGATAATCATTTTGTATTTTATTAACTTTTTCCTACCACAATGAATAAAAAATTTTTATTTGTAACAAGTACTTACATAGTTACGCTATTTCTCTACATAGTTACTACTTCGATCGTGGCATCTATGGTATCGTAGCGTGGTACCAACTTTCCAATACCCTCGTCATAGAACGGAGCCAACTGTGTTTTCATGAGAATGCATCCACTGTTTGGATTGTTGTTTTGTTTCTTCAGTTTCAAAATGGACCCATGTCTCTTCCCGTATGACAATTTTGTTCAAAAAATCTTCTCCTTCATTGTGGTAGCGCTAGAGAAATATTACGGAGGCGTCCATTCTCATTGTTTTGTGATGGTCGTACAGCATCTTGGGAACCCATCTCGTAAACAGTTTGTGGTACTTAAGTCTCTCGCTGACCTTGAAATTTCAGGAAATGAATCGCTCAATACAGAAGTTGTGAACCGACGATTTTCTCGAATTGTCTCATCCACTCGCTCGATGAGATCATCGGTTGACACTCACTTCCTTCCCTGACCGCCTGCTTTAAAGTTCCTGCACCATTGTAGCACTTTGCTATCGCTCATTGAAGTTTCACTGTACACATTCATCGATGAATTTCTGCCGCATTACACCCCTCAGGCTGAAGAAATCGAATTAACGCACGCACTTCACACTTGGCGATAGATGCTATTGTTGTAAACAAAGTGACGCGGCGTGATTGAAGGCCATACTAGAGACGCTGCTCAACACATATGCGTGAAGGTTCATCCGATTTTTGCGCGGGTTTTTATTTCACGACCGATCGGACCTTTAAAAAAGACCATCGTACAATAGTGATTGATCGACGTGCCAAACTTGTTTATGGTTTCATTAGTTTATTGTTTATTATAGTGGTTTTTAAATGTCTTAAAGACAAAGAGGAAAAAATAGCGGTCATTTTTACCTATTAATTATAAAATGTTTAATTTGTGTTTGTAAAACGTGTTACTTTAAAATTACTTACTTTGTCAATGATTGCATTGTAGGAATGGAATGGAATGCAAAGGTGGTAGGAGTGGGAGTTTCACAAATTCTCCCTTTGAATCGCAGAGCCTGGACAGTGTCCCTCGCTGCTGTATGGTTCTATAATCGGGCATGTTTAAGGGTTTATTTTTAATGATGGGTCTACGTTTTAATGTTTTATATTTTATTGACGAATTTATTAGCATTCCATATTCGTTTGTACCAGCGTTCTTGAACCCATTTTTGGGTCCGACTGCGGGAGGCTAGGCTTTTAAAACCTGACCTCCTGACGTAATTCCCCTTCAGACCGTCCACTGAAGTCCTTTCGGTGGTAACGTTTCATAGGCTAGCAGGAATACGCCAGAACGGGGCACTAATTGTTTGGAAGCAGCAATGGGCGTCCCCTTCTCTGGAGGAAGTCGCAATTGCTGATTTAATTTAATTTATTTAATTGTAAGTATTTTTAAGGAGATTACATTGCATCTTAAATTTACTTTATTTTTTGTTTTAGGAAACCGTTAATAGTTTGCTTCCAGTCTTTGAAGATTTCCTTGATAAAGCTCCTGATTCTGGTAGTTATGATGCCGTTAGACAATCGGTAGTTATATTGATGGGTTGTCTTGCTAGACATTTGGATAGGGACGATCGTAAAATTAAACCAATTGTCGGTAAACTAATCGATGCATTATCAACACCTTCACAACAGGTAATTCCTCTACTATTTACGATTAATTTTATTTACATAGTTAATATGGTTTTATAAACTGAATGCGAGTCAGAAGATCATTTAAAGAAAATTTTAGTTACAAATTTTTTGCGTTGTTAACCACTAATCTACAAACTGGTTGTGTAGATGATCAGACAGGTAATTTACGGACAGGTGGACCACAGACCAAATAGTCTGTGGTTATTAATAGACCTCTCGGAAAGTTTATTGAATCTGCTTAATTAAATGGTAATGTATTAAATATACTATGAAACGATCAGTTTGAAATGAATAGTGTAGTGTTGTTTTATTGTCTTAAATCCATAACTAAATGTACTGCAATCTTGAAGAGTTTGTGAATTATATTTGTATGTATGTATTTTTTCTGAGCCCATTTTAGCCGGTTTTACATGTGTCATTTTTGTATCTGCATTACAATTGTTTAAGAATAAAAAAGCAGTTTGAAACAACTTACGAGATGATGAATTTTGCACAAAGTATAATTTAGTAATTGCCAACACCCAATTTAAAAATCATAATAGAAGAATATACACTTGGAAAAAGCCAGGCGATACTGCTAGGTATCAGACAGATTATGTCACGGTTAAGAAAAGATTTAGAAATCAACTCGTTGACTGCAAAACTTACCCTGGAGCAGACATTGATAGCGACCATAATTTGGTGATAATGAAATGTAGATAGGGGTTTAAAAACCTGAAGAAAAGGTGTCAGATGAATCGGTGGAATTTAGAGAAACTTGAGGAAGAGGAGGTAAAGAAGATTTTTGAGGAGGACATCGCAAGAGGTCTGAGTAAAAAAGATAAGGTAGAAAATGTAGAAGAAGAATGGGAGAATGTTAAAAAGGAAATTCTTAAATCAGCAGAAGCAAACTTAGGCGGAATAAAGAGAACTGGTAGAAAACCTTGGGTTTCAGACGATGTATTGCAGCTGATGGATTAACGTAGAAAATATGAGATGCTAGTGATGAAGAAAGTAAAAGGAACTATCGAAAATTAAGAAATGCTATAAACAGGAAGTGCAAACTAGCGAAAGAAGAGTGGATTAAAGAAGTGTTCAGAAGTGGAGAGAGAAATGAACATTGGTAAAATAGATGGAGCATACAGAAAAGTTAAGAAAAATTTTGGGTTACATAAATTAAAATCGAATAATTTGTTAAACAAAATGGTACACCAATATATAATACGAAAGGTAAAGTCGATAGATGGGTGGAATATATTGAAGAGTTATACGGAGGAAATGAATTAGAAAATGGTGTTATAGAGGAAGAAGAGGAAGTTGAGGAGGATGAAATGGGAGAAACAATACTGAGATCTGAATTTAAGAGAGCATTAAAAGATTTAAATGGCAGAAATGCTCCTGGAATAGACGGAATACCTGTAAAATTACTGCGCAGTGCAGGTGAGGAAGCGATTCATAGATTATACAAACTGGTGTGTAATATTTATGAAAAAAGGGGAATTTCCGTCAGACTTCAAAAAAAGTGTTATAGTCATGTTACCAAAGAAAGCAGGGGCAGATAAATGTGAATAATACGGAACAATTAGTTTAACTAGTCGTGCATCAAAAATCTTAACTAGAATTTATACAGAAGAATTGAGAGGAGAGTGGAAGAAGTGTTAGGAAAAGACCAATTTGGTTTCAGGAAAAGTATAGGGACAAGGGAAGCAATTTTAGGCCTCAGATTAATATTAGAAGGAAGATTAAAGAAAAACAAACCGACATACTTGGCATTTATAGATCTAGAAAAGGTATTCAATAACGTAGACTGGAATAAAATGTTCAGCATTTAAAAAAAATTAGTGTTCTAATACAGAGATAAAAGAACAATTGCTAACATTTACAGGAACCAAACAGCAACAATAATAATTGAAGAACATAAGAAAGAAGCCGTAATAAGAAAGGGAGTCCGACAAGGATGTTCCCTATCCCTGTTGCTTTTTAATCTTTACATGGAACTAGCAGTTAATGATGTTAAAGAACAATTTCGATTCGGAGTAACAGTACAAGGTGAAAAGATAAAGATGCTACGATTTACTGATAATATAGTAATTCTAGCTGAGAGTAGAAAGGATTTAGAAGAAACAATGAATGGCATAGATGAAGTCCTACGCAAGAACTATTGCAACAAAATAAACAAGAACAAAACAAAGGTAATGAAATATAGTTGAAATAACAAAGATGGACCGCTGAATGTGAAAATAGGAGGAGAAAAGATTATGGAGGTAGAAGAATTTTGTTATTTGGGAAGTAAAATTACTAAAGATGGACGAAGCAGGAGCGATATAAAATGCCGAATAGCACAAGTTAAACGAGCCTTCAGTAAGAAATATAATTTGTTTACATCAAAAATGAATTTAAAGGGCAGGAAAAGATTTTTGAAAGTGTATAAATATGATGTAATTTTCTTTAATGGATATAACCTTTTTAGCCAATTTTATAATGCCACTCTGCTGTAGAATAGACCTTTCTTTTAAATTTCTACAATCTGCACTTTTGTTAGGGTTCGAAGGAGAGTATAATCTGAAAATAGTTTGAAACTGCTCACAGATAACAGCATTCATTGCTTTTACTAAAAAAATTGTGGAAGGTCATTATCATATTACTATTTTATTTTTTAGCTAAGTTTGTATTAGCCTCCAAATCGTCCAGTTTCAAGTTCAATTCTTAGTAGAGACATGATCTTTTTCCATCTCATCTTTCAATAATGTTCATCTTCATAGCATGTTTAATATATAAAAAAAAAAAAACATATAAAAAACATAAAACATAAACAAAATTTTGTACTTGATGATTTTTTTCAGTTTATTTAATTTCGTTATAATTTTTTCCCTAATATTTTATTTCTTATTAAAAACATATTGTTTAACCACGTTATGATATTTTATAAATTATGATAAAAGATGCTACGATTTGCTGATGATATAGGAATTCTAGTTGAGAGTAAAATGGATTTAGAAGGAACAATGAGTTCTAGTGCTAGTCGTTTCATTTCGGTATACCACCCTAACAATTTGTTTTACATATTCCAAACGTGACCTGCCTACACAATTTTTTCCTTCTACCTGTCCTTCCAATATTAAAGCGATTATTCCAGGATGCCCTTAATATGTGGCCTCTCTTCTTTTCACTATATTTTTGCAAATGCTTCTTTCTTCATCTATTTGCCGCAACACCTCTTCATTTGTCACTTTATCCACCCGTCTGATTTTTAACATTCTCCTACAGCACCACATTTCAAAAGCTTCTAATCTTTTCTTCTCAGATACTCCGATCGTCCAAATTTCACTTCCATATAAAGAGACACTCTAAACATACACTTTCAAAAATCTTTTCCTGACATTTAAATTAATTTTTGATGTAAACAAATTATATTTCTTACTGAAGGCTCGTTTCGCTTGTGCTATTCGGCATTTTATATCGCTTTTGCTTCGTCCATCTTTAGTAATTCTATTTCGCAAATAACAAAATTCTTCTACCTCCATAATCTTTTCTCTTCCTATTTTGACATTCAGTGGTCCATCTTTAAAATTGACACCGTACAAAACCAGTTTCAAGGTACATGATCTGAAAAGGTTAATGATAAATGTACAAAAAAATTTTTTGTTCGGATGGATCCATACAAATATTATTGAATATCAGTATTTTGCGGGAGTTGTGTACCCGATAAAAATCTACTTTACTGGAGGACGAAAAGTAACCAAATAAAAGTTATTTTTTAATAATTTTCAACTACTTCATGCAGCCACTTTTTTTTTTTATAAGACCCTTTATTTTTAAGAAACTCCTAAAAATATGCGCTTAAAAATAAGTCATGCTTAAATGTCTCAAAAATAACTAATTTTTAAAACAGTTTTCATCATACAGGGGAAAAAATTGGACCCACATTTTATGCGCTGAAAAAATGAAATTGTTTTCATAATTAATTTACAAAGCGAGATCACTTTTAATAAATAAATAAAAAAGTGACCTTGCGATAATATATATATATATATATATATATATATATATATATATATATATATATATATATATGTCATTCAGAATCAGATTTTGTTTATTTGTGATAGGTACAAGAAGCGGTTGCAAATTGTTTGCCACCGTTAGTGCCGGCGATGAAGGAAGATGCTCCTGCTTTAGTTCAGAAATTATTACGTCAGTTATTAGAATCTGAAAAATATGGTGAAAGAAAAGGTGCCGCGTACGGGTTAGCTGGACTTGTTAAAGGAATGGGTATATTGGTTTTAAAACAGTTGGATATTATGAGTACTTTAACTAATGCCATACATGATAAGAAGAATTATAGGCGACGTGAAGGTACGTACTTTTCATCTACATATATATATATTTTTTTTCAATCTTGTTAAACACCCCCAACATCCCCGGCCTCCGCCGTTAGGCTATGCGCAGGAATGTCGGTGTGTCGTGGCAGTTGACTGCTCCCCCTGTCTTCCCTTTTTTGTGGCGTCGCATCGGGGTACTCTCAGTTTCATCAAGATGCAGTAGCCCTCTCTTCTGGACGACCACTACATCCGTCCACTGAGAGGCTACCCTTCCCGTCCCTATATTAGGTTGCCGGCTCTCACACCTGAGAGTCCCAAATGCATCATCGGAGCACCCCAACTGAACTTCAATCTTGCATATGAAGGAGCCAAACCGTCCTCTGCATCCTGGCTTCCTCCATGGCTCTGCACGCCGACCACGATTCGCTCCTTGACCTTTTTTTTTTCACACCCATCCGCAGGACACAACACAGGTAATAAAACACACTAACTCACACCACCACTTAGCCGCCATCAGGAAAACGCAGTTAAGCCTAGTAACACACCCATGCAGAAAATACATAATGAATAAAAGTCTACTTTTCCCATCTGTCTCATTTTTCAGCTTTGTCACCGCTGGTCGTGGCCTTCCTACACGCGATCGCAGTGATCCTGTTTGCAATCCCACCAGCAATAGAAACACAAAAACATAAACAAAAGAAATGAAATACACACTACAGTAAAATAAAATTCGGTAAACACAGTAACTTCCCGCTGCTGCGGCAGCTCTCGTCGCAGTCAGCCACCACTATCACGTTGGCTGCGATTGCACTCCTCAACCGGCAGCAAAACACAAAACAACTCAATAAAATGAAATAAAATAAGATAAAATAAAACACAATCAGGACAATATTGAAGAACCTTCCCTTCAGTTGCAGCCCATCACGTTGGGGTCTGAACTCATTCCTCCTTCCGCAATCCGCGGGCACGTTCGCTGTGAGTGCCCTCGTAGCCGATGGCAAGAACGGAAACAATCAATAAAATAAAATAATACCACAATCATACAATACAAGGAAAATACATAATAAATGAATCCCACACTTCATGTTGTCTCTTCGGCGGTGTCACTTCTAGCCATGGCCCTCCTGCACACTGTTGAAGTGATCGTGCAAGCCGGCCGTAGAGTACCAACCACAGTGACAATGGAGACAATGAATTCACAATACAATACAACACAAAAATTAAATATATAATAGAAGAAACACTCAGTATACTCGCTAGGGACATTGCTGCTTACCTGCGCCTAGAAGTCCTTCTCCCACTCTGTTCCATGTTCCTCCTTCATCTTCAGGATGAACATGCTCTGTACCACCTCCCATTTTACTACTCTATAAAAAAAAACACAAATATATATATATATATATATATATATATATATATAAGTTTTTAAAAAGTATCATAAATAAGTGCATATTAGATCCAAATTGAAAAAGTTCAGATTTATGTGATTTTAGTATGAAAAACTTATAAAATTTATAAAATAAATTTTGTTTGTATAAAAACAAATTTTATGATTTACGCTTTTTAATATTGGTTAAAAGATCTTATTGATTGTTGGGAAATTTTTAAACTGAAGCACAAGAAGGTCCTTTCTTTTAGTGAAAAAATTAGTTTTTGTAGGTCAAAATATTGTACTGTATAATGCAAAAATAGTTACAGTTATGCGGTCTGATAAAGTTAGGCATTGTAAATACTGATGTATACTGATGCATTGTAAATTGCTGTATATACGAGAGTTATTTTTTTTTCAAGGTCCGATCGGTCACAAAATTAAAACCACAGTGCAAATAAAAAAATGTTTATTTGTAACAAATACTTACATAGTTACGCTATTTCTCTACATAGTCGCCACTCCGATTTAAATATTTATCTTAGCGTGGTACCAACTTTCCAATACCCTTGTCATAGAACGGAGCCGCCTGTGTTTTCAGCCATGTTTCTACGCTGGTCAGCAGCTTGATGTCTGTGCCAAAACTTTGTCCTCCTAGCCGGCGTTTCATGTGCAAGCAAAGAGGTGAAAATCGGATGGAGCCAAGTCTGGTCCTGTATAGTGGGTGATCAAACACTCCTCGACGAAAACGCTGCAGGAGTTTCCTTGTTACAGCTGCAGTGTGCGGCCGAGCATTGTCGTGGAGAAAGACAGTGCCTGATGACAACATTCCTCTCCGCTTATTCTGAATCGCCCTTCGTAGAAGTCGTTGAAGAGTCATGCAATATGAGGCTGCAGTGATGAATTTCAGCTGCATTACACCCCCTCAGCTTGAAGGAATCGAATTATCGCGCATGCACTTCACACTTGGCGGGAGATGCTATTGTTGTAGACATGTTTACGTGGTAGCTGCCTGTTCAGAACTAAACAAAGTGATGCGGGGTGATTGAAGGCCATACTGGAGACGCTGCGCAACTCATGCGCAAAGGTTCATCCGATTTTTGTATGGGTTTTTATTTTGCGACCGATCGGACCTTGAAAAAAAAATAACCCTCGTGTGTATATATATATAGATTATATATATGTAGATATAAAAAATAACCCTCGTGTGTGTGTGTGTGTGTATATATATATATATATAGAGAGATTTTTTTCTGTAAACAAAATATTCATATAAAATTATTACGTGCAGTATAATTAACATGTTTTGAAACATGTTTTACAGTTATCACATGATAAGCTTTTTCATGACCTCTGCTCACCTGATGTGAAAGCGTGATAACATTTAACGTAACATAATCCTTTAACACCACCTTTCCGTGCGTGCATCATCGAGTTAATGAATTGCCACTTACTGCTATATAACTTTAATTTTTCACACCGAAATACGAAGGTATAATAATTATTTATTTTGTTGCAGGCGCTCTTTTTGCATTTGAAATGTTGTGTCACATGTTGGGACGTTTATTTGAGCCGTACATAGTTCACGTTTTACCTCATTTGTTACTTTGTTTTGGCGATGGAAGTCAGTATGTTAGAGATGCAACCGACGACTGCGCCCGTGTTGTTATGAGTAAATTATCGGCGCATGGTGTTAAGTTAGTATTACCTTCGTTATTAGCTGCATTAGAAGAGGATTCTTGGCGTACTAAAACAGGTTAGAATCTGTATAATTATATATATATATATATATATATATATATATATATATATATATATATGAGTAAAATATTTTATAAAAATGGTTTCCAAAGTTATTATATTAAAGTGGTGCGTAAAATATTTTGTTCGATATAATATAAAGAATCTACACCACCTTTTTTCGTTCAGCAAATGTTTCACTGTATTCTCTCTAAAGAAAAACCCAGATACAGTAGTATATACATGGACTGGTCAAAACAGAATGATACCGTTGCATACGCATTTATTGTTAATAATCGAACCTATATGTTTGGTCTACCTAGTATTACGAGTGTCTTTACTGCTGAATTATATACCATAAATAAGACTGAATGTCAATAACTCTAAGTATCGTCATATCCTTGTTGTATGTAGCGACTCGTGTAGAGCCTTAGAAAATTTTTATTCCACACATCCTATTGTCACCAAATTCAGTGTTGCCATGGGGCTCCTCTTGCAGAAAATCTCGTCGTGAGGAAGCGGTCTTTTGCCGGTTACGATTAGGACATAAGAGGATCACACGCGAATACCTAATGTCAGGAGAAGCCCCATCTCTATGCACATGATGCAACTGCCGCATGGCTGTGCACCACATTCTCGTGGACTGCATATGTTATGTGCGGTGTTGCGTCGTCAGTTTAATCTACCTAGAAATATCTAGTGATATCTTGTGCAATAATAACGGAATTTTGGACCGGATGTTTCTCTTTTTGCATAGTACCAGGTTATTGCAAAAAGTTTAATATCATATATATTTTTCTGTTAGAAGAGTTTTTTTTTATAATTTTAACCTTTACTTTCAATTTTGATTTTTTCGGTTCTATGTATTTAATTTTACTATCCCGGGAGGGGACCTTTTGCACAACCCATCGGAATTAGGAAAGTTTTATATAGTTTCTTTATTCTATTATTTTAACTTTTATATTTTATCGACTTCGTCTCTGGTATTAGTTTTGAGTTTTATTTTGCCTTCTTGGCACGTTTTAATAAATTTTTATTATACGATTAATATTACATTTACATAATAATAATAAACTTTATTATTTTGGAGATATTTCAGCGTTTTATTAATAAAATTCCGGACGATAACGCCCAGGCGTTTTTCGCCCACAAAAAAAAAAAAAAAAAGAGTTGAATTATCGCAACACACAAGTGAGTTTCTGCTGGATCTCTAGCTAATGAACCTGCAGATTCAATTGCTAAAGACACATATATTCAACCACCCTTTACTACCTGTTTAGTGTTGTCTCCTTCAATGTAGTTCTCCTCTGATTGCACACACTTATTCCAGTGCTTCTGCCATTGATGGTAACAATTCTGAAACTCATCTTCTGTAATATCCTTAAAGACCCTCGTCACAGTTCCAAGACACTCGTTTATGAAGTCTTTCCAAAATTTCTTTGTAGAAATATCGGTTAACTGTTTGTCCAGGAGGCACCCACTCTTTATGAACAATTCCCTTGGAATCGAAGAAGCACACAAGCATACATTTCACTTTTGACCTTGAGATGCGAGCTTTTTTTGGTCTGGGTGATGATCCCTTTGAGTACCATTGCGAACTTTGGCATTTTGTCTCTGAATCGTATTGAAAAAACCAACCTTCATCACCAGTGATAACACGGCTCAACAAATCTGGATTTGTTGAGCCGTGTTATCAAATTTCATTTCCGTTTGCTGTAACAGATCGGCTGCCACATTTTTCCGTGTTTCTCGCTGTTGTTGTGTGAGATTTTTGGGGACAATTTTTGCACAAATCTTTCTCATACCAAGATCTTCAGTTAATATTAGCCGAACCGTTTCTCGATCGATGTTGAGTTCTTCTGCAATCATTTTCACGGATAATCTTCAATCAGATACGATTTCACGCACTCTGGTCAAGTTGACATCTGTCCGTGAGGTTGATGGTCGTCCACTGCGGTCTTAATCTTCAACATTCGTTCTGCCTTCACTAAAAATTTTATGCCACCGAAAAATTTGAGCTCTTGACATAACCTCCTCTCCAAAAGCCTTTTAAAGCTTACCGTAAGTTGTGTCGCGTTTCAACAGATTTAACGCAAAAAGAAATGGCATACTGTTGTACAATATATTGCGGTTTCATTTCTGTGATGAGAGACACAAACACGTGTTCACTTATTACACAACTCATGACTGAGCAGTTGCATCAATGTGCCACTTGGACCAGAAGTAGCGTATAGACCAAGGTCAAAGATGGTGTGCCTATGCAAGCTGCAGGGTTGCCACATCTTGTAAAGAAAAATCAGTCTCATTACTTTATTGTCGCACCTCGTATAATTTATTTTTATTAATTATTTACACTTAATTTATTTGAACTGATGGTGAAAGAAACTAATAGATCCATCAGCCAATCAATATTTAAATGCAAATAGAGATAGGCTGTTTGAACCATACTGAAAATGGAAAAATATTACCATTTCTGAAATGAAAGGTTTTATAGCTTCCATACTGAATATGGGGATAATTAGAGAACCTAGTCTTAAGAGTTACTGAAATACAGTATCATCACAGGCAATCCCTTGGTTTGGTAAAATGTTTTCAGCGCACCATTTTAGAATTATTTTGAAATTTTAAAGCATAGATGTTACAAAAATTTCAATAACTGTAAATAATATGCAATTTTAAGTGAAAATTTTTTTATTTTGTTCACAAATGATTTTAGTTTTTATAAACAGTGATAGATTAGATATAAATAGCAAGGATTTTTTTCAAATAAAGAACAAATTCAGTATTTAAAAAAAAAAGAAAAGTAGAATTTTATTTTTTATATAATTAATCAAGGGTGTAACACCATTTTGGATCGCAGCACCATAATCTACATAATTTACTGAGTAACTACAATTTTTTTCATAATTTTAAACGTAGGCAGGCTACGTTTGGAATATGTAAAACAAATTGTTAGGGATGTAGGATGTAGAGGGTATACTGAAATGAAATGACTAGCACTAGATAGGGAATATTGGAGAGCTGCATCAAACCATTCAAATAACTGAAGACAAAAAAAAATCTTTTTCTGAAAAATTTGCTTGAGGCTTTTAACTAGTACTTACAAAATAGGCTTCAGGTCGTAAGGGTTCATTTTCACGATGGAATCAAATTATTGAAAGATTTTTCTTTTTTTAGTAGGATGACATGATAATATGACAACTTTTTATCATTCCTGGATGATGGTATCAATATGTATTTTTCATTAGCTCTTTTATATTGTATAATTTTTTTTAGGATGGTAATATTTTATAACTATTATTATTATTATGTTTTACTTTTCATCGAACAGGTTCAGTAGAGTTGCTGGGTGCAATGGCTTATTGTGCTCCTAAACAGCTGTCTTCATGCCTTCCAAGTATCGTACCAAAGTTAATCGGAGTGCTAAGCGATTCGCATATCAAAGTGCAAAAAGCTGGTGCTCAAGCGTTGAAACTTATTGGTTCGGTTATTAGAAATCCTGAAATTCAAGGTATGTAATAATAATACAATTTAACTGTACGTACATTCAATTTTTCGTTTGAAATTTCATGTTTATTATTAGTTTTATGTCATGATACCAAATAAAGCAGGGGCAGATAAATGTGAAGAATACAGAAGAATTAAATTAACTAGTCATGCATCAAAAATCTTAACTAGAATTCTATACAGAAGAATTGAGAGATGAGTGAAAGAAGTGTTAGGAGAAGACCAATTTGGTTTCAGGAAAAGTATAGGGAAAAGGGAAGCAATTTTAGGCCTCAGATTAATAGTAGAAGGAAGATTAAAGAAAAACAAACCGACATACCTTGCATTTATAGGCAATGGAAAAGGCATTCGATAACGTAGACTGGAATAAAATGTTCAGCATTTTTAAAAAATTAGGGTTCAAATATAGAGATAGAAGAACAATTGCTAACATTTACAGGAACAGTAATAATTGAAGAACATAAGAAAGAAGCCTTAATAAGAAAGGGAATTCGACAAGGATGTTCCCTAACTCCCTTACTTTTTAATCTTTACACAGAACTAGCAGTTAATGATGTTAAAGAACAATTTAGATTCGGAGTAACAGTACAAGGTGAAAAGATAAAGATGCTTCGATTTGCTGATGATATAGTAATTCTAGCCGAGAGTAAAAAGGATTTAGAAGAAACAATGAACGGCATAGATAAAGTCCTATGCAAGATCTATCGCATGAAAATAAACAAGAAAAAAAAAAAGGACCACTGAATGTGAAAATAGGAGAAGAAAAGATTATGGAGGTAGAAGAATTTTGTTATTTGGGAAGTAGAATTACTAAAGATGGACGTAGCAGGAGCGATATAAAATGCCGAATAGCACAAGCTAAACGATCCTTCAGTAAGAAATATAAGTTGTTTACATCAAAAATGAATTTAAATGTCAGGAAAAGATTTTTGAAAGTGTATGTTTGGAGTGTCGCTTTATATGGAAGTGAAACTTGGACGATCGGAGTATCTGAGAAGAAAAGGTTAGAAGCTTTTGAAATGCGGTGCTATAGGAGAATGTTAAAAATCAGGTGGGTGGATAAAGTGACAAATGAAGAGGTATTGCGGCAAATAGATGAAGAAAGAAGATTTGGAAAAGTATAACTAAAAGAAGAGACAGACTTATGGGCCACATACTAAGACATCCTGGAATAGTTGCTTTAATATTGGAAGGACAGGTAGAAGGAAAAAATTGTGTAGGCAGGCCACATTTGGAATATGTAAAACAAACTGTTAGGGGGATATACCGAAATGAAACGACTAGCACTAGATAGGGAGTCTGCCAGAGCTGCATCAAACCAGTCAAATGATGAAGACAAAAAAAAAATTAGTTTTAATGTGCGATAACAGTTTTTGTTGGCTTATACTTGTTATTTATGCAGAGATAACTTTTAAGTTCCATTTCTACACATCTGCTCTTTTTGAGTTTAAGAATGTATTTTGTGACTGCTAATCAATATACAGTTTCACATAGTCAAGTTAAGTTGAAATGGTTTGTGAACGGAATTGTCAATGGCTATCTGATGCTTAATTTTATTGTTCATGTGGTTTATCTGTTTATTTGTCAGTTTTTTCTTCAGATGTTGATTTTGATTATAGAATCAAATTCTAGCTAATAGTTGGATCATAAAATAAAATAAATAACCAATAAAATCCGTCTTGAATCAACGTTTGTTCTTTTAGGAGTGTTTTAAAGGAGAAACTTCAGTTGTATGTATTCTTATTAAAGAATGTTGTGATATTATTATGTTGAACACAACTTTAATCCTATTTAAGCTTCCTGGGGATGGATTTAACTAAAAGATATGCTGAATTGAGCTTGGTGTAAATACTCGTGATAAATTTCAATATTTCATCTCCACTGAAACAAGATAACAGTGGTTATGAAAAATTGAAAAGCAAATCTTTCGACTGTGAGAAAGCAAAATTCAGTTTTGATAGTAACTTGCTTCCTAAGTGAACCCCATCCCTCATAGGTAAAAGTTAAAACGTTAATTTAACCTCTTTGGTATTGTTAATCAAAATAATTTTTGCTAATTTTCTCAGATCCCATCCTTGGAACGATTAAACTGGTTTGCATTTGTTTTATCCCCGCTTAGGGTATGAGGTAATTCCCTACTCATCCTCTTAGGGATGAGTAGGAAAAAAACCATTCAGCAGTAGTTTTCTACCTAGAGGAAAAGCCAAATCTAGTTTCAAGCTTTGTGATTCCAGACCCGCTTTTTAAAAATTAACTCAATACAGTCGAAATCAAAATGATGTTCGCTTACTTTTCTTAAAATCTTTGTCAGAAATAATTAATTCCCAAAAAAAAATTCACGGGTGTATAGCTGTTCAGATAATGAAAGAATTGATGGGACGAACACTTTCCCATTTATAAGAATATATAGTCTATTATTTTGTGGCTATTGTCAAGATATAGAATGCATCAATATAACTAGAAGGAATTTAATTATATTGAAAATGTATTATTTATCTTATGTTGGGGTATTTGAAACGTTTATTTTAAACACTAAAATGAAAAAAAGAGCAATGTGTTGACAGAATTTCAATCTTAAATAGTTAGATTTCTTTAAATAATCTTGCTGATTATTTTAATTTTTTCATTTTAATAATTTTTTTCTGTTTATTTAATAGTTTTCCATTATTTAAGGGGCCCGAAGAAAAGTCATTGGTGACTGTACTTGCCTCCGAAAATGTTTAAGATGAGCATTTTTTTTTTCTGTCTTCAGTCATTTGACTGGTTTGATGCAGCTCTCCAAGATTCCCTATCTAGTGCTAGTCGTTTCATTTCAGTATACCCTCTACATCCTACATCCCTAACAATTTGTTTTACATATTCCAAACATGGCCTGCCTGCACAATTGTTCCCTTCTATCTGTCCTTCCAATATTAAAGCGACTATTCCAGGATGCCTTAGTATGTGGCCTATAAGTCTGTCTCTTCTTTTAACTATATTTTTCCAAATGCTTCTTTCTTCATCTATTTGCCGCAATACCTCTTCATTTGTCACTTTATCCACCCATCTTATTTTTAACATTCTCCTATAGCACCGCATTACAAAAGCTTCTAATCTTTTCTTCTCAGATACTCCGATCGTCCAAGTTTCACTTCCATATAAAGCGACACTCCAAACATACACTTTCAAAAATCTTTTCCTGACATTTAAATTAATTATTGATGTAAACAAATTATATGAGCATTTTACTTTTTATTAATTAAAGGAGGTCAGTGTTTTCAGGAGGCCAAAGCAGGTATAAAACACTTCAGTACTGAATATTTTATTCACCTCTGAAATCGGAAGATTCCTTTTTTTAAAAAAGGAAGATCATTATATAATTATTAATTATTTAAATAGAAGATTCTACCGTACCAGGTCGATCAGAAAGCACAAAATTTTCAATTATACCATCGATTTTTGTGCTGGCTTCCAGTACCAAATTTTTTTTAAAAAGAATAGTTAGAATATCATATTTCAATTTTGTTAATTATACAGGACTACAGAACCTTGAAAGACCCACCAGGTTGGTCTAGTGGTGAACGCGTCTTTCCAAATCAGCTGATTTGGAAGTCGAGAGTTCCAGCGTTCAAGTCCTAGTAAAGTCAGTTATTTTTAAACGGATTTGAATACTAGATCGTGGATACCAGTGTTCTTTGGTGGTGTGGTTTCAATTAACCACACGTCTCAGGAATAGTCGAACTGAGACTGTACAAGACTACTTCATTTACACTCATACATATCATCCTCTGAAGTATTATCTAAACGGTAATTACCAGAGGTTAAGCAGGAAAAAGAAAGGACCTAGAAAGCAAGATATCTTAACCTCATTGATAGCATGAATTATTGGATTTTTCATAAGGGTGAATGCATGTTGAAAAATAATTGTCGGATATTACAATAATTTAATTCACTTCTGTGCACATTAAGCAGGAGACTGTATCTGTAATTACCGCTCATTAAGCGGTAATTACAGATACCTTTGATGAAATTTGAAAAACAGTTTAGTAGTTCCTGAGATAAGTAAACATATTTAATACCTTTAGATTTCATCTTACCTTGATTAATATAGTTCATTATCGTAAAAGAATGGTGCCGTTTTGAACATGGTTTAAATTAAAACAGAATTACTTAACAGTTTATGTTTTTTTATTTTTCAAATTTATCGTCTCAAACGTTTTTTTACATAATTAATAAATTTCAATACGTGCGCCCTTAGTCGCCCGACAAATGTCGAAACGATACTCAACTTCTCTCCAAACATTAGTTAAAATTTCTTTGTTAATGGTTGTCATTGCTTCATTAATCCTGTTTTTTAAGCGGTTTAGGTAGCAAATTTTTTGTGTATAACCAAGGCTTTTGATACACCCCCACAAGAAAAAATCGCAAGGTGTCAGGTCTGAACTCCTTGGAGGCCAAAGTACGGGTCCTTGCCGTTTATCCATCGATCTCCAAATTTTTTGTTCAAAGCGTCCGTAACCGATCTATTGAAGTGCGGGGGGAGCACCATCTTGTTGGAAATGAAGTCTATGAATGTTTTCGAGTTCATCCAGCTGAGGAAAACAATAATTGGCTAACATGTCAAGATACGCGACTCCATTAATTGTTTTTTTCAGCAAAGAAGAAAGGGCCTATTACACGATTTTTCATCGCGATACACCAAACATTAACTTTAGGCGAATCGCGTTGTTTCTCGATAATTGCGTGTGAGTTTTCAGAGCCCCATATTCGTGAATTGTGTCTGTTAATGTATCCATTCGCACGGAATGTAGCTTTTTCTGTAAAAATTATATCGTCTAAAAATGATTCGTTTTCACTTATTCTGTCCGACATTTCTACAGCGAAATCGTAACGTTTTACACCATCATCGGGTTTCAATTCCTCTAGTATCTGGATTTTATAAGCGTGTAATTTAATTTTTTTATGTAAAACTTTGTGTGAACTGTTGATTTTGGAATACCTAATTCGACGATTCGATGGGGGACGGACTTCCCAGGACTTCTAATTGCCGATCGTCTAATTAGTTCAACCGTATTGTCTGGTACACTTGGCCTGCCGGTTGATTTCTGTTTCTTAACCGATCCGGTTTCTTCTAATCGTTTGAACAGACGTGTTGTTGTTTTTGTGTGGCGGATCTCTTCCGAATTCACGTTGAACTAAAATTACGGATTTTAATTCGGCCATCAGTAAAACACACTTTGCTTTGTCTTTATCTGAGAACATAGTAACTCGCTAAACTCACCACAACAACAATACAAGAACTGACGTTGTGGTTACAACTGCTGATCAACAAACTTTTGGGTTGGAGGCTTTCAGGGATACCGATATAACATCTAGAAATTTCCCTACAATCTTCCGATGAATTACCGAAACCGCACCATTCCTTTTTGATAACCCTGTACATTCATAAAATTGTAGTGCGTAGTGGCTTTTTTAATCTCATTTACCAATTTTACAATAAATTCTAAATGACTGATTTCCAATTACAGCTATTGTTCCTGTGCTGTTGGAAGCGTTACAAGATCCTTCTCATAAGACAGCTACTTGTTTACAAACATTGTTGGATACTCAGTTTGTGCATTTTATCGATGCACCATCATTAGCTTTAATTATGCCGGTCGTGCAACGTGCATTCATGGATCGTTCGACAGAAACGCGTAAAATGGCTGCACAGATTATTGGTAACATGTATTCTTTGACAGATCAAAAAGACTTAACTCCTTACCTACCTACTATTATACCTGGACTGAAATCATCTTTACTCGATCCTGTACCTGAGGTAAGTTCTCTTGTGTTTTATTATCTTTTCTACTTAGTAAGCTTACTAAGTAAATTTCACTCATTTACACAGCTGTGGTGTAAATTTACTTAGTTACACAAGTAAATTTACACAGCTGTGTAAATGAGTGAAATTTTTTAAAAATTATGTTGATATAGGCATTTTACAATGGCAGCGTTAGATATTTTGTTTCATTGTTTGTGGTATTACAAATATGATTATTTTTTTTAAGTTACTAACACTAATCGAACATAGAAAGTAAAACACTAATCGAACATAGAAAGAATTGTAAAAACTATTTATACTTATATCGATAACACTTATTCCATGTATTTCCTTTAGATGGACCTCTAAAATCTTTGACTGTTTCACATGAAACTTATATTATTTTGATAAAGAGATAATTGGTTGCCGGTAGCTACTGCCCGTACACTGTACTACTATAGCTTTTTTTTTTTTGTCTTCAGTCATTTGACTGGTTTGATGCAGCTCTCCAAGATTCCCTATCTAGTGCTAGTCGTTTCATTTCAGTATACCCTCTACATCCTACATCCCTAACAATTTGTTTTACATATTCCAAACTTGGCCTGCCTACACAATTTTTCCCTTCTACCTGTCCTTCCAATATTAAAGCGACTATTCCAGGACGCCTTAGTATGTGGCCTATAAGTCTGTCTCTTCTTTTAACTATATTTTTCCAAATGCTTCTTTCTTCATCTATTTGCTGCAGTACCTCTGCATTTGTCACTTTATCCACCCATCTGATTTTTAACATTCTCCTATAGCACCATATTTCAAAAGCTTCTAATCTTTTCTTCTCAGATACTCCGATCGTCCAAGCTTCACTTCCATATAAAACAACACTCCAAACATATACCTTCAAAAATTCAGGCAATAGTTCTTGCATAGGACTTCATCTATGCCATTCATTGTTTTTTCTAAATCCTTTTTACTCTCGGCTAGAATTACTATATCATCAGCAAATCATAGCATCTTTATCTTTTCACCTTGTACTGTTACTCCAAATCTAAATTGTTCAAATATGACAAGGACCCAACCCTAGCTTTGAATTCATTGGAAATAACGGAACTTTACGCATGGCATAAACAAATAGTATAAAATCTTAATAATTACTGTGATTTTAGCACATAATTTATGAAAAATATTTAAAAAACATATATAAAATTTTAATATAAAAAAAAAAAAATACGCAACTGGCAACATAATAACAGAATTTGTAAGATGTAGCTTTTACAAGACAAAATGCTAATAATTTTTAAGGCATTCGATAACGTAGACTGGAATAAAATGTTCAGCATTTTAAAAAAATTAGGGTTCAAATACAGAGATAGAAAAACAATTGCTAACATGTACAGAAACCAAACAGCAACAGTAATAATTGAAGAACATAAGAAAGAAGCCATAATAAAAAAGGGAGTCCGACAAGGATGTTCCCTATCTCCGTTACTTTTTAATCTTTACATGGAACTAGCAGTTAATGATGTTAAAGAACAATTTAGATTCGGAGTAACAGTACAAGGTGAAAAGATGCTACGATTTGCTGATGATATAGTAATTCTAGCAGAGAGTAAAAAGGATTTAGAAGAAACAATGAACGGCATAGATGAAGTCCTACGCATGAAAATAAACAAGAACAAAACAAAAGTAATGAAATGTAGTAGAAATAACAAAGATGGACCACTGAATGTGGAAATAGGAGGAGAAAAGATTATAGAGGTAGAAGAGTTTTGTTATTTGGGAAGTAGAATTACTAAAGATGGACGAAGCAGGAGCGATATAAAATGCCGAATAGCACAAGCTAAACGAGCCTTCAGTAAGAAATATAATTTGTTTACATCAAAAATTAATTTAAATGTCAGGAAAAGATTTTTGAAAGTGTATGTTTGGAGTGTCGCTATATATGGAAGTGAAACTTGGACGATCGGAGTAACTGAGAAGAAAAGATTAGAAGCTTTTGAAATGTGGTGCTATAGGAGAATGTTAAAAATCAGATGGGTGGATAAAGTGACAAATGAAGAGGTGTTGCGGCAAATAGATGAAGAAAGAAGCATTTGGAAAAATATAGTTAAAAGAAGAAAGGTCACATACTAAGGCATCCTGGAATAGTCGCTTTAATATTGGAAGGACAGGTAGAAGGAAAAAATTGTGTAGGCAGGCCACGTTTGGAATATGTAAAACAAATTGTTAGGGATGTAGAATGTAGGGGGTATACTGAAATGAAACGACTAGCACTAGATAGGGAATCTTGGAGAGCTGCATCAAACCAGTCAAATGACTGAAGACAAAAAAAATATTAAAAAAAAAATGGACTTTTACCTTAAGTTTACAGGTATTATTAATGCAGTTTTTTTTTTTCAATTATCTTGTTCAGAGCTAATATTCTCCATAATTTTTTCTTCACTTATTGTTACTAGATATATTTTTGGATTACAGTTATACATTTTATTATTTGATTTATTATATTGGATATGCTTTTTATTTATTTATTTATCCTAATAAACGGTCATTCACGGAAACCGGATATTTTTAAAATAATCATAAAAAATTGAATATTTACTTTAAAAAAGTTTTATTGGTACTGAAACACTTGTTAAATCAAAGCATTTGTTACTTACTCATGAACGAAAAATTATGTCCGGCAAGTGATGTCCATTTTGGGCAATACATTGTTGTAGTCTTTCACGGTAACTGGCCTCAATTCTTTGCAGCATGTCTATATCAATCTAGGTGACGTGATGACGATTTACGATCTTTACGTCCTCCAATGTACGCGGTTTATTGCCGTACACACGCGATTTCAGAAAACCCCACAGAAAAAAGTCGGGGGACCGAGGGGGCCAAGGAATGTCACCGTCTGGAAACGATCCGTCCTGGAAACAAGTTACAGAGAACAGCCAGCGTTGCCCTCGCTGTGTGCGCTGTAGTTCCATCCTGCTGGAATAACACGTTTTGAAAATCGATTCCCCGGTTTTGTAACTCAGGGATGAAAAACGTATTCAACATCGCAATGTAACGATCAGCTGTTACAGTTACGGCAGCGTCATTTTCTACAAAAAAATATGGTCCAGTAACACCGACCTTTCCTATTGCACACCAGACAGTCACCTTTGGGCTATGAAGTGGTCTCTCGTGAAGCTGATGTGGGTTTCTTTCTGCCCGATACCGGCAATTCTGTTTGTTGATGAAGCCATTCGGATGAAAATGGGCTTCGTCACTCATTAACAATAACAAATTTTCATTTTCTTCAAAAACTGTAAGCATTTGTCGACAAAATTGTAATCGCTGCGTGAAATCTTACTCATTTAACTGCTGCACGACGGCTATCTTGTAAGGATGGAAATGCAGGTCTGTATGCAGAATTCGTCTTACCTTACTTGTGCTCATTTGAAGCGCTGCTGAATGCCTCTGAATAGAGCGGCGTGGGCTTCTGACAATGACTTCCCTTACTCGTTCGATGTTCTCCGGAGTGCTAACTGTTCGTCAGGGACCCGGTGGTTTTTTCTTCAATATTGAACCGCTTGTTCGAAGGTTGTTTACCCGTTGCAATATTGTGTTACGAAAAGGGACACTTGCATTACCATGAATATTAAACTGATGGCGGAAATCTCGCCGAACAGCAGTTACGGATTCGTCATTTCGCACAAAACTGTTATACGCGTACAGGCGTTGGTCTAGCATCCACGGCTCCATCTCAACGACTTAAATGTAAATGCTTTGAACAAAGGAAACGTCAGACACCAGCCACGTGCCCCTCCCACCACGAACGCCCGAGTACAACCCACTTCAAATCATCCGGTTCCCGTGAATGACCCTGTATAAAAGATAAAATGAAATAACCAGTAACAAGATGTCATTGTTTTATCTTTTATTTATTTCACCTTTATTGCGTTGTATACCGTAAAGTATTTATTTATTTTTTCAGGTACGTAGTGTGTCTGCCAGAGCTTTAGGTGCTATGGTAAGAGGTATGGGAGAGACCAGCTTTGAAGATTTATTACCTTGGTTGATGCAAACGTTAACATCAGAAACAAGTTCCGTTGATCGATCAGGTGCTGCCCAGGGTTTAAGTGAAGTTGTTGGTGGACTTGGCGTTGAAAAATTACATAAGTTAATGCCAGGTTAATAATCGTTCATTTATTATTAATTAATAAGTATTTAGTTGTCGGAGAAGCGATTCATAAATTTTGTAAGCATATCACAGAATTATAGTTTTTAGACACCGTCATTCCATGCAAAACCACGTTTAGATCTCCATCCTTAGTTCTAATTATAAGTAATTCAGTACAATCCCGTTTAACATTACTTCTGGATTATCCAGACTGATATAGAGAAAGGCATTTTTAATTATCGAAAATAAAATATGTACCATTATACAGTAGTATGTAGCAAATTAAAATTTTTAAAATAGATTAAAGAAACACAGTAGTAGGTCTACTGTATAATGTATCCAGTTTATCGCCAGTTACTTTGTATCACAGTCTTTACATACTGTGGTACGAGGCTGCAGAGCACTGTGAGAAGATCCTTATATAAGGTTATACAGGGTTTGGGGGAACAATATGCCTATAGCTCGTTCTTAAGGGCGACATGTGCCTGGGTGCTCATCAACCATGCTAACTTGAACTAATACCTGTTTCGGTTTCACCTGGCAGCTGATGAGCCGTGCATCTACGGGGAGGTCCAGTCAAATGAACAGCCGCTGTTTGAATGCCCTGCTCTTGGGGGGACCAGAGACCAGGGGCCACCTTGGAACTTAGAGGTCAAGCGGAAAATTGGCTACTCACAAGCGGCAAGAGCCACATGTCACCGTGTGGAGTTCTTGATGCGGTTGGTTTGTTCAACCGGCATCTGTAGTTTGCTTAAGGGAAAGACTCTTACCGCATTGCCGTGGGAAGACAACCCTGAGTACGGCTGACCACCAGCCAATTATTATGGCTCCACGACTATAAAATGGTGGACAGGTACTTGCTGGCATTCAGCGACCTAGGCGTGGCAGTGAATTTCTACCTTGAAATGAAATTTTATTATGGATGTCACATATATTCTTAGGAGTTGATGGGGTGAGCCTACCCGTTTTAGTGAATATATGACAAATGAACGGTTGGGAAATGTAAGTCGGTAGTGTATGGCACCGTGCTTAGTCCGTTCACGCTTTTAGGTAAGTTCCAGGAGCTATGTTAAGATACTAGTTGCTAAACTACTTGAGGTTCAGTTGCCGCTTGTGGTACAAACATTCGGTCTTATGCTTTACGGTGACCGAACGGGGTGGTGGCATGAGAAATGCCAAGCGAATCAAACAGTAAGTTTTATGCAGTAATGCATCAGGCAAGTTTATGCTGCCACTTCTTGTGACAGGAAAATCGGCTAAACCTAGAGCGCTGAAGAATATTAGTAAAATTTGAATTTACTTCCACGTGTATACAGGTCGCAAAAATCAACATGGATAATGTCTTGCAAAATGTTTAAAGAATGGTTTTCCTCGTTCTTCGTCCGTGAAGTGAGATTAATACCGTAGAGATTTCATTAAGTTGTAGTGTACGTATATTATAAATTTCCAGATTATCCGGACTTTTGCTCATCTGGACAACTTCTGGACCCATTTTGTCCGGTTAAATGGGGTTGTACTGTAGTTAAATCAAGAATAAATTAAAAAAGTGAAGAAGAAAATATTTGAATCGCTTATTGTTTCCTGCTGCATGTTATTTAATTGTATCGTAAACATTTTGTGCAGATATTTAAATTTTTTAATAAAAATTTTCTGTCGGTTAATTTTACTACTATTTCTGAAAGTAAATAATTTTTATTTGCTTCTTCTCCTTTAATTTTTAAAAATGTAATTTTTTTGTAATCAAATATTATTCCTTGTCTGTAGCATTTAATTATTTTACATTCTTATTTTTGAAAATATAAATATAAAAGTAAATAGTGTGATAAAAGTACACTGGGATGCATTTTATCTAGAGTAGCATTGAGTAGCGAAGATGTCCAAACCCAATACAATTGCAGAATACCTCATATCGCTTGTTGCAATTGATATTTTCAGTGTTTTAATAAGTATAGGAAAAATCAAAAAAAAAAATTGTGCTTTCTAATTACAGTATCAAGTTGAATCGATGATGTGGCTGCCGATGTTTCTGATCAGATAATTCAGCAAGCGAATTTTTTAGTATTCGATTCGATGAATTTACAGGTGCAGCAAACATTTCTCAGTTTTTTTTTTGTTTTCTGAGGTATGAACACGATAGGTACAGATCAATCAAACAAAATATATTTTTTTTTTTTTTGTCTTCAGTCATTTGACTGGTTTGATGCAGTTCTCCAAGATTCGCTATCTAGTGCTAGACGTTTCATTTCAGTATACCCTCTACATCCTACATCCCTAACAATTTGTTTTACGTATTCCAAACGTGGCCTGCCTACACAATTTTTTCCTTCTACCTGTCCTTCCAATATTAAAGCGACTATTCCAGGATGCCTTAGGATGTGGCCTATAAGTCTGTCTCTTCTTTGAACTATATTTTTCCAAATGCTTCTTTCTTCATCTTATTTGTCGCAATACCTCTTCATTTGTCACTTTGTCCACCCATCTGATTTTTAACATTCTCCTATAGCACCACATTTCAAAAGCTTCTAATCTTTTCTTCTCAGATACTCCAATCGTCCAAGCTTCACTTCCATATAAAACGACACTCCAAACATATACCTTCAAAAATTCAGGCAATAGTTCTTGCATAGGACTTCATCTATGCCATTCATTGTTTTTTCTAAATCATAGCATCTTTATCTTTTCACCTTGTACTGCTACTCTGAATCTAAATTGTTCTTTAACATCATTAACTGCTAGTTCCATGTAAAGATTAAAAAGTAACAGAGATAGGGAACATCCTTGTCGGACTCCCTTTCTTATTACGCTTCTTTCTTATGTTCTTCAATTGTTACTGTTGCTGTTTGGTTCCTGTACATGTTAGCAATTGTTCTTCTATCTCTGTTCAGACTCATCAAAATGTTTGTCTATATAAAATACTACAACTAGAATTCACATCTGAAGATTTAGGTACATTTTGGGTTGCTCATTGAAGTGAATATGGGAATTTGGTCGCAGAAACGTTGAAAATATTAATCGCTTTCACCATTTCTTACCTCTGTGGAAAGGGTTTTTTCGTCTACGGTTGTACTAAAAACTATATACAGGAATCGTCTTATCATTTTAAAACAATTTGCTTTATTGTGTTTCTAATGTAGATCCACATATGGAGAACCTTTTAAATGAAAAATAAATGCGACCATCTCGTTAATTTATTTTCTAAATATATGTAAAATGTTTATAATGAATGTTTTGTTTTCTCGTAAAATAATTTCATTATTGTTTGTGTAAAATTGTTGGTTAATTTTTTGAACCCTCCCCAGTTTGAAAAATGCTTCTGCCTCACATGTAAGATGAAATTAAGTTTAACACTTCCGGTTTGTGTGGTAAATGGATAGTCCGACACCAGTTGGGTGCATCTTTCTTTTCTGATCGGCGATTTTACATTTTTTAATTTGTACACTTTCCTTGTCCCTAATTACCAAATTAATTAAACATAGATGTGGATATGAAGTGTGATCAAAATATACGGTGAATGAATTTTTATAGTGGCAACTTCCGACGCTACATCCATGTGCTGTAATTTGTCCAATAGCGTGATCAACTGAGACAGGCAGGGACAAGTTGTAACACGTTCGAGCTTGCCAGTCAGCTGCCAGAGCCGCTAGAGTGAAGTTGTGTTTATCGTGTCTGTTGTGCAACATGGATTTTGAACAACGCACTAACATTAAGTTTTGTTTTAAGTTGCAAAAGAGTGCCAAAGAAGCTCACAAAATGTTAGAATCTGTGTACAGCGATAATGTGGTAACTTTGAAGACTGTGTACAAGTGGTATGACCGATTTAAAAACGGAAATGAGTCTGTTGAAGACGAGCAGCATGTGGGATGTCCAGTAACCTCAAAAAAAATTGAAAATGTGCGAAAAGTGGATGCAATGGTTCGTTCAAACAGGCGAATGACTATTCGAGAGAAGGAAAATCGTGTGTCAATTTGCACAGAGTTGAAGGGTCGTCTTCATGCAGATCCGGACTTCATGGCCAAAATTGTAACTGGAGATGAAAGTTGGGTCTACGGCTATGACCCTGAAACCAAAATGCAGAGTTCCCAATGGAAAACCGGTTCATCTGCTCGCCGTAAAAAGGCACGTCAGTCAAAATCCAACATCAAGGTCATGCTCGTTGTTTTTTTTCGATAGTGAGGGCATAGTGCGATCAGAGTTCGTTCCAAGGGGAACAACTGTAAACTCTGAATTTTATAAGGGTGTACTGAAACGTTTGCGTAACGACGTACGAAGAAAGCGACCAGAAAAATGGACCAATGGCTTCCTTCTTCACCACGACAACATGCCGTTTCACATCTCGCTTCTCATTCGCGAGTTTTTGGACGAAAAAAGTTTTCCTGTTGGTCCACATCCCCCATACTCACCGGATTTAGTACCCTGCGACTTTTGGCTCTTCCTAAAAGTTAAAATTGTTCTTAAAGGAAAATGTTTTGACAAAATTGCTGACATTGAGAGGGCCGCGACCGAGCAGCTAAAAGCCCTTCTGAAAGACCAGTCGTTGGGATAAGTGCATTGCTAGCCAAGGACAGTACTTTGAAGGAGATTAAATTGAATTCTATGTAACCTTATTACTTTTTTTAATAAAAAATTATTCACCGTATTTTTTGATCATACCTCGTATGTGTATTTCCAACCTACTTCCTTGTAGGATTCTGCTGCAGATTTCAGAAAAATCCTGTTTTCAGATTTATTGGTGTTTTATGAAATCTGTAGCTTTATTTTTATTTTTAATGCATTTTACTATCGTTTAAAAATGCCTTTATTGTTTTATTTTTTGACCTAACTGTTTCCTGCATTTTCTGCTATCCATTAGCTTACACGAAACAATTTACAAAAATTTATTAATTCTATTTGATACTTGAAATTTTTGCTTGGAAGCACTCCTTTTATAATGAATTTTTCTGCGATCAATAAATTCATGTTACTTTTAACTGGCTTCCTTTTGACCAAAATCAAAATAACAACAGTGGTGAATCTAAACACGTTTATTTCCTGCAATGTTTCTTTGTACTACAAGTTAAAACATAATCTGTGAAACGTCATTCTTTCTTAACTGCTTTCTGAATTATAGTTTGCTCTTCTTCATATTCTACTTTTTATCACAGTTACCAGATTCTTGTAATACCAAAATAGGTTGTTCTGTAAATTTAAATTTAATTTTCCTCATAATGTTAACATTTATAATTTGTATATTTTAAAATTGCCTCTGTAATCGATAAATTTCATGTAGTTCTTTTATTCTTTGTAAGCTGCCTTCTAAAATTAATTCAAAACACAGCAGTTTGTGTTTATTTAATATCGTTTGTATGTTATGTTCAATATACAGAGTTATCATAAAAGAATGGTGCGCTTTTGAGCATGGTTTAAATTAAAACAGAATTACTTACAGTTTATGTTTTTTATTTTTCAAATTTGTCTTCTCAACATTCTTTTTACATAATTAATAAACTTCAATATATGCGCCGTTAGTCGCTCGACAAATGTCCAAACGATATTCAACTTCTTTCCTAACATTTCTTTGTTAATGGTTGTCATTGCTTCATTAATCCTGTTTTTTAGTGGTTTAGGTCGCGAATTTTTTGTGTATAAACAACGCTTTTGATGTACCCCCGCAAGAAAAAATCGCAAAGTGTCAAGTCTGGACTCCTTGGAGACCAAAGTACGGGTCCTTGCCGGCCTATCCATCGATCTCCAAATTTTTCGTTCTAAGCGTCCGTGACCAACGCATTGAAGTGCAGTGGAGCACCATCTTGTTGGAAATGAAGTCAATGAATGTTTTTGAGATCATCCGGCTGAGGAAAGCAATAATCGGTTAACAAGTCAAGATACTCCATTAATTGTTTTTTCAGCAAAGAAGAAAGTCCCTATTACACGATTTTTCATCACGCCACACCAAACATTAACTTTAGGTGAATCGCGTTGTTTCTCAATAATTGCGTGTGGGTTTTCAGAGCCCCATATTCGTGAATTGTGTCTGTTAACGCATCCATTCGCGTGGAATGTAGCTTCGTCTGTAAAAATTATATTGTCTAAAAATGATTCGTTTTCACTTATTCTGTCGGACATTTCAACAGCGAAATTGTAACGTTTTATACAATCATCGGGTTTCAATTCCTGCAGTATCTGGATTTTATAAGCGTGTAATTTCAGTTTTTTACGTAAAACTTTGTGAACTGTTATTTTGGAATACCTAATTCGACGCTTTGACAGGGGATGGACTTCCCAGGACTTCTAATTGCCGATCGTGTAATTAGTTCAACCGTTTCGTCTGGTTCACTTGGTCTGCCGGTTGATTTCTGTTTCTTAACCGATCCGGTTTCTTTGAATCGTTTGAACCATTGTGTTATGTTATTTTTGTGTGGTGGATCTCTTCTGAATTCACGTCAAAACGCTAAACTTGCTTTGTCTTTATCCGAGAACATAGTAACTCGCTAAACTCACCGCAACAACAATACAAGAACTAACGTTTCGGTTACAACTGCTGATAAACAAACTTTTGGGTTGGAGGCTTTCAGGGATACCAATATAACATCTAGTAATTTCCGTACAATCTTCCTATGAATTATTGAAACCGCACCATTCTTTTATGATAACCCTGTATTATTGAGAGTTTTGCTCTGTCAAATTCTCTGTTTCCCGTGATACATTTAACTTTGTACATTGTAATATTTTATTTTCTACATTTAACATAATTATATGTTTGTTTGAAATACTATTTATAAAATTATTTACGCTAAACTTTCATTTATAGAAATAATTAGTACAGCAGAGAGGGCTGACATTGCACCACATGTAAAAGACGGTTATATAATGATGTTTATCTACATGCCTGTTGTATTTACTAGCGAGTTCACGCCATATATTGGGCAAATTATCACACCAATACTGAAGGTAATTTATTTAATGTTTTTTTTTGTTTTTTGTAACTATTTCTAATTCGTATATGTTAAGTTGATACTGCAAAACAATAAAAATAAAAATTGTTTTTTTTTTATAGTTCTTGTCAGCAGATTTCTAGATACGAGGAATGTTTTTCAAGTAAGTACCATTTTGAAATTAAAAAGGCAAGAACCCTATTCTTAACAATTTTTTTTATGTAAAAAACCTGTAATTTAATCTACTTTTCTACATAATTGCCATCAATATTCAGGCACTTGTATCATGCAAACAGCCTTTGAACACAGTCGTCATAAAAGTCTGCCATCTGACTTAAAAACCACTGCAACACGGTTGCTTTGACACAATCATTGTTGTCTTGGCGTTGACCACCGAAATGTTTTTTCAAACGCAGAAACAAGTCGTAATCACTGGCCCCTTGGTCGGAACTGTATGGAGGGTGATGAAGTTGTTCCCAGCCAAACGATGCGTCGAGTTGATGCATTGTCATGAAACAAAAGGATCCCTTTATTCAGGACGCCACACCTTTTATTTTGGATTGCATGGTGCAGGTTTTTTTAAGGTTTCACGGTATGTCGTAGACTTTATTGTGTCACCATGTGGCAAAAACTCCACCAGCAACACCCCTGCCCTTCCTGTCCAAAACATCATACACATGATTTTTCAGACTGAAATTGTCTGCTTAAACTGTAATTTCTCGGATGATGTTGAATGCCGCCATTTCATGGATTGCTGCTTTGATTCCGCTGTAACGTAAGTCACCCGTGTTTCGTCGCCTGCGACAATTTGGTTTTAGAAAAAATCATCACCCTTTACAATGTACAGTTCAAGAAAAACCAACACACTGCCTAAACGTTTGGTTTTGTGCACGTCAGTCAACATTTTCAGCTCCCGGTGTGAGCACAATTTTTTATAATTTAATGGTTCGGTCACAATTTCATAGACCACTTCTTGAAACTCGATGAAACTCTTCAGATAGCGAAGAAATCGGGTAAAGTGTCTGTTCTCTCTCGCAGTTTTTCATCAACTTTCTGCACCAGATTTTCAGTAATGACAGAAGATTGTTCATTCTGTTCCTCATCATGAACATTCTGGCGGCGTCTTTAAAAGCTCTAACCCATTTTCATGCCGTCCCATCGCTCGTAATATGTTCTCCATACACTTCACCGATCCGACGATGAATTTCAGCCGGTTTCACGTCTTTAGTACTAAGAAAACGATACGCATCATGTATTTCACAGTTGGTGGGATTCTCGATCGGCTGAGGCATTTTAAATACTCACAAACAAACGTAAATACAGTGAAATATTTCTGTAATGGCGTCTGTGGCTTGCCAATAGATCTTGGTGTACATAGTGCGCATGTGTGGAATGCTGACTGCAGTATAGCAGCGGTGGAATTTCAAAACTGTACTTTAAAAACATGTCTTGTATTTAACTTTAAATGCAATTCATATGTAACTGTTCTTTATGTCGTCTATATAATGTATTTATTTGGAGTGAAATTTGTATTATTAATATGTTTTTATCTTGTGACTCAACGCATATTGTGAAAAGTAGGTTTTTTTGTATTTTTGTATTTGTTAAACCGTCTAAGATATATACGAAAATAAATTTTCTGAAATCTGCAGCAGAGTTTGTAGAAATGAAGCAGGTCAGGGATACGCATATCACGTCTAGGTTTATTTAATTTGGTGATTAGGAATGAGTAATATTAGAATGCGATGTTTGATCGTTTCAGTTAAGTTTATTATAATTTTGAGCGATGACTTTGCCAGTACCTTGATAAATTATTGATTTTTATAATTTTTCTTTACCATTAAGCACATACATCATAAATATTCCAGCTCTTGACTTTTATCATTATAAGCTGTGTTACTGTTTTCATGTATAATCTTTTTTTCCACACCTTCTAATTGACAAGCTGTAGATAGAAAAATAATAATCATAATAATAATATAATTTGTTCATATGGGATATATTTTTAAGTTGTATAATTAAGTAATAAACTAAAATTCATAAATGCCATTTTTTTGTCTTCAGTCATCTGACTGGTTTGATGCAGTTCTCCAAAATTCCCTATCTAGTGCTAGACGTTTCATTTCGGTATACCCCCTACATCCTACATCCCTAACAATTTGTTATACATATTCCAAATGTGGTCTGCCTACACAATTTTTTCCTTCTACCTGTCCTTCCAATATTAAAGCGACTATTCCAGGATGTCTTAGTATGTGGCCTATAAGGCTGTCTCTTCTTTTAACTATATTTTTCCAAATGCTTCTTTCTTCATCAATTTGCCACAACACCTCTTCATTTGTCACTTTATCCACCCATCTCATTTTTAACATTCTCCTATAGCACCGCATTTTAAAAGCTTCTAATCATTTCTTCTCAGATACACTGAACGTCCAAGTTTTACTTCCATATAAAGCAACACTCCAAACATATACTTTCAAAAACCTTTCCTGACATTTAAATTAATTTTTGATGTAAACAAATTATATTTCTGACTGAAGGCTCGTTTCGCTTATGCTATTCTGCATTTTATATCACTCCTGCTTCGTCCATCTTTAGTAATTCTACTTCCCAAATAACAAAATTGTTCTACCTCCATAATCTTTTCTCCTCCTATTTTCACATTCAGCGGTCCATCTTTGTTATTTCTACTACATTTCATTACTTTTGTTTTGTTCTTGTTTATTTTCATGTGATAGTTCTTGTGTAGGACTTCATCTATGCCGTTCATTGTTTCTTCTAAATCCTTTTTACTCTCTGCTAGAATTACTATTTCATCAGCAAATCGTAGCATCTTTACCTTTTCATCTTGTACTGTTACTGTAGGATGTAGAGGGTATACTGAAATGAAACGAGTAGCACTAGATAGGGAATCTTGGAGAGCTGCATCAAACCAGTCAAATGACTGAAGACAAAAAAAAAACTGTTACTCCGAATCTAAATTGTACTTTAACATCATTGACTGCTAGTTCCATGTAAAAATGAAAAAGTAACGGAGATAGGGAACATCCTTGTCGGACTCCATTTCTTATTACGGCTTCTTTCTTATGTTCTTCAATTATTACTGTTGCTATTTGGTTCCTGTACATGTTAGCAATTGTTCTTCTATCTCTGTATTTGAATCGTAATTTTTTTAAAATGCTGAACATTTTATTCCAGTCTACGTTATCGAATGCCTTTTCTAGGTCTATAAACGCCAAGTATGTTGGTTTGTTTTTCTTTAATCTTCCTTCTACTATTAATCTGAGGCCTAAAATTGCTTCCCTTGTCCCTATACTTTTCCTGAAACCAAATTGGTCTTCTCCTAACACTTCCTCCACTCTCCTCTCAATTCTTCTGTATAGAATTCTAGTTAAGATTTTTGATGCATGACTAGTTAAACTAATTGTTCTGTATTCTTCACATTTATCTGCCCCTGCTTTCTTTGGTATCATTACTATAACACTTTTTTTGAAGTCTGACGGAAATTCCCCTTTTTCATAAATATTACACACCAGTTTGTATAATCTATCAATCGCTTCCTCACCTGCACTGCACAGTAATTCTACAGGTATTCCGTCTATTCCAGGAGCCTTTCTGCCATTTAAATCTTTTAATGCTTTCTTAAATTCAGATCTCAGTATTGTTTCTCTCATTTCATCTTCAACTTCTTTTTCTTCCTCTATAACACCATTTTCTAATTCATTTCCTCCGTATAACTCTTCAATATATTCCACCCACCTATCGACTTTACCTTTCGTATTATAAATCGGTGTACCATCTTTGTTTAACACATATTAGATTTTAATTTATATACCCCAAAATTTTCCTGTATGCTCCGTCTATTTTACCAATCTTTACATAAATGCTTATGAAATAATTAAAGTGAATACAGTTAATTATTAAATTCACCTAAATTATTAAATAATTTGTACCGTTAGAATTTTTCGTCGATAAATATCGTACGATAAATGAAGGTAGAGTGTTTCATCTCTCAGTTTCATTTGGAAGTTCTGCATCGGAATCGGGCAATCAGGCTTGGCATTTTTCATATGTTGCAAGCTTTTTCTTTCGTAAGCGATTGTAACAAAGCAGTTAGCATTTAGGTGGTAAACGAATGAATAAACAATTTTAATGTACTTAAATATCTACAATTTAGATCAATCATTTTTGCATACCCTTACATCTTGATGTACATTTATGTTAATGAAACGTCTTGAGAATTACCGATCGGGAAATTGGGTCGGAAGTGTAAGGTAAAATGGCAGTGGCAAACTACATTATTCTTATAGATTATCCAAAGTTGGAAATCAGTTTTGTTCTGTTTTTAATGGTTAGTTACTAGCTAACTGTTGATGCTACATTAAATACAAAAATAAACAATAAACAAAAGTTATGAACTCATGACCACCTGTTATGTCCTTGTACATTATGTTATGTACAGGGTGATTCAAAGAAACGGGAAATTTTTAAAATTAAATAATGTTAAATAACGTAATTTAATTTCATGTAATTGTACAAATGTTGCCATTTTAGGATACATACATTTTAGTTTATTTTTTAAAGATGACATCTTCCAGGTGACCTCCTCTTCTACGTAAACACTCACGAAGTCTCTTCATTAAATTGTTCATGGTTTGACGTAACATCTCGACTGGAATTTCCGCAATTGCCGATCTTTGCCTTCGGTTCTTCCGTTGTAGCAGGTCTTTTGTGGAATACTTTGCTTTTAAGGTAACCCCGCAAAAAGTAATCGCAAGCTGAGAGATCAGGCGATCTGGGAGGCCATCTAATGTCACAATTTTGTGAAATGACACATTGTCCAAACAATCGGCGTACAGCTGCCAACAATATTCATGCAGTATGTGACGTTGCTCCGTCTTGTTGAAACCAGGCTGTGTTAAGAATCGGTGGAAATCTCTTTTGTTGTTCCACAACAAAGGTTTCAAGCACGGCTACGTAATGAGCCGACGTCACTGTAATCGCAAGACCGTCGTCATCCTCAAAAAAATAAGGGCCTATAACACCGTAAGATGACAGCACACCACACGGTCACTTTCTGGCTGTGCAACAGACGCTGGTGTAGCTGCGTAGGATTTTCTTGTGCCCGGTATCTGAAATTTTGTTTGTTAACCAATTCATTGAGGTGGAAATGCGCTTCGTCTGACATCCACAGTTCGTGAACAAACCCTTCGTTATCGTTTATCTTCTGAAGCATTACATTACAGAATTTTGCTCGCACAACCGCATCGTTCGGTTTCAGTTCCTGGATGATCTGTAACTTGTATGGATGGAATTGCAAGTCCTTCGCTAACATTCTTCGAACACTTGAACTATGCGATTGTAAAGATGCTGAGAGACGACGGATTGACCGATGTGGACGTCGTGGGACAGCATCTTGTAAAGCTTCAACATTCTGTATTGTACGGACGGTTTGCTCACGGCCTGGAGGTTTCTTTTTTATTGCCGAACCGGTTTCCTCATATCAATGTGCTGATGGAACACGGTCGTGCCGTCCCAGATTAAAATGATTGCGAAACTCTCTACGCGCCCCTCCACACTGTCATTGTTTTTGTAAAATGCTTTGATAGCAAATGCACGTTGCGCACGACTCCAATGATCCATGACAACTAAACGGCAGGTTAGGTTAGAGAGGCTGGCGCCACTTATCAAGTGGTACCAATCGCTCACGGCTATCAACACAACTTTCAAAATGTCCCGTTTCTTTGAATCAACCTGTTTTTAAATTTGTAATAAATGGTCTTATCGATTGATATTAGTCATAAAGGTTACAAAACAGATTGTCAGTTTTATATCGTTTGATTTTATGGATTTTTTTTTTTTTGGAAGCGGCTACTTTTGTATAAAGTGTGTGTATTTCAATCAGTTTTTTTCTGAATTCGTCTATTTATTATAATTTCTCTTGTTTAGATCGTTAATTTTCTTTTCGATTAATCACGATCAGAAAAAAATATAAACTGTAATTTTCTTAATTTCAGGCATTAGCTGATGAAAATGAATACGTCAGGGATACAGCGTTGAAGGCTGGTCAGCGAATTGTTAATTTATACGCTGATTCTGCTATTATGTTATTATTACCGGAATTAGAGAAAGGACTTTTTGACGATAATTGGAGAATTAGATACAGGTTTGTGTTTTTTATTATTATTATTATCACTGCTTTTTAGTTACTCTGTTCATCCTAATCTTTTGAAGCGTCAGTAAAATGTGAATGTTAGTGCCAGCTGTTTCGAAATTATGACCGAAATTGATGTGCTAATATTTATAAGGCTAATAATGTAGTAATGTGATTACTACTGAGAGGTACGACTAATTTTATATTACTATTGTTACAATAGTAGTTTTTATGTGGTAATTTTCATTACAAAATACTGTAACAGTATTCCACAAAAAGGCTGTTTTGGATAGCTTTGTACTGAAAAGGAGTGAATAAAAGATTTGAATTTTTACGTACTTTTATTTAAACGTGTTTTTTAAACCTTTGCAACATGTTTAAACAACCCAGACGAAGATCTGTGTTCTTTAAACGTTGACCTCTGTCGGGTCAGTTTAAAGAAGAAATTGAGAAGTTTTAGTCTTTATTTGCCTTTTTTTTTTTAATTTGATATCGTTGATAAAGCAAAATAAAGGCTGGTGAAATAGAAATCGATATACAGTATTTAATGATATCTTAACGTTTTCCCATCACAATGATATCTGCGGTCGATTAGTGCTCCACGAAAATGTTGGTATCTGATTGCCTCTCTTCATATACTTATGCTACCCTCTTGTGAAGAAAATTTCAAAAAATTACAGTATATTAAAGAGATTTAACAGATTCTGATGATAAAAAAAACCATTACGATTCAATATTTTTTATTCCTGTAACAACAAAA
Source organism: Lycorma delicatula (assembly GCF_047948215.1). Classification (NCBI taxonomy): domain Eukaryota; kingdom Metazoa; phylum Arthropoda; class Insecta; order Hemiptera; family Fulgoridae; genus Lycorma; species Lycorma delicatula. The sequence goes on from NC_134465.1 coordinate 82,338,929, forward strand.
AAATTGAAACAGTACAGAAATTACGATAATTTAATTGCAGGATTTTTTTTGCGCATTTCTAACGCGTTTTTTTATTAGCGAAACTTTTTTTGTTTGTTTTTTTCTTTATGAAACGTAGTTTGCAAATTTTAAAAATAATACTTTCAAGCAAATCGGTTGAAAATTGGGCAAAATATGATGAAAAACCTGTGCTATAAATCACATATGTTAGTATAAGTGAATGTAGATTCTGAAAACTAAGTTTTATCAAAATTTCCACCGCTTAAAAACTATTCAGATCGACAAAAATCTCTCTCTCTCTCACTCTTTCTCTCTCTCTCTCTCTCTCTCTCTCTCTCACACACACGCACGCACACACACACACGCACACACACACACACGCACGCACGCACGCACGCACGCACGCACGCACACACACTCACACACACACATCTAATGAGGTTTGGCACCTTTTGCCATTTTTTTCAGTACTAGCAGTAGAGCTATGATATTTTCCCTACCAGCTCGAACAATTGTATGTGAGGGTAAAGATTTCAACACGTCTTGTCTTTTCCAAGGGTGAAATCCAAAGGCGAGAGGCCATCACTTTCAGTATCATATAATCTACCCATTTGGATTGGTCTAGTAATGAACACATCTTCCCAAATCAGCTGATTTGGAAGTCGAAGAGTTCTAACGACTTTTATACAGATTTTAATACTATTTTTTATTTTTTTTTTGTCTTCAGTCATTTGACTGGTTTGATGCAGCTCTCCAAGATTCGGTATCTAGTGCTAGTCGTTTCATTTCAGTATACCCTCTAACAATTTGTTTTACATATTCTAAACGTGGCCTGCCTACACAATTTTTTTCCTTCCAATATTAAAGCGACTATTCCAGGATGCCTTAATATGTGGCCTATAAGTCTGTCTCTTCTTTTAACTATATTTTTCCAAACGCTTCTTTCTTCATCTATTTGCCGCAATACCTCTTCATTTGTCACTTTATCCACCCGTCTGATTTTTTACATTCTCCTATAGCACCGCATTTCAAAAGCTTCTAATCTTTTCTTCTCAGATACTCCGATCGTCCCAAGTTTCACTTCCATATAAAGCGACACTCCAAACATACACTTTCAAAAATCTTTTCCTGACATTTAAACTAATTTTTAATGTAAGCAAATTATATTTCTTACTGAAGGCTCGTTTAGCTTGTGCTATTTGGCATTTTATATCGCTCCTGCTTCGTCAATCTTTAATACTAGATCGTGGATACTGGAGTTCTTTCGTAGTTTGGTTTCAATTAACACATCTCAGGAGTGGTCGACCTGAGACTGTACAAGACTACACTTCATTCACATTCATACATATCATCCTCTAACTAAGTAGTATAGTTAGAAAAGGGTTTTATGTAGAGTGCTGATGCGAGTAAATTCAGTTATACTTAAATCTGTATTTTTATCTAATTTAGTTCGGGAACTTTTCAGACTTTAGTGTTTATACCCTACTCTAGCTGCCTTAATAAAAGATTTCTGTTGGTATTCTCCTCTTTAACACTTTTGAACCCTCGGCTTCTCGGCAGGCACATGGTGGTCCATGGTAACTGAGCAATTTAGATCGATTTAAAAAATTCCTATTCATGATAATTCTAAAATTTCCTTAAAAGAGTTTTATCACTGAAAGAAAAGACATTCAAATTTGTTTCATGTAAAAAAAGACATGCGAGTTACCAGAAATTACGTTTCATGTTGAGATTTTCCTTCCAAATGCAAAAAAAAAATTAGCTGCAATACAAGCAATTAATATTTTTTTTTAATTATTAAATGTATTTTAATTTATTTATATTGCATATAATGTATTTTTAGAAACACAGAAACGTACGCTTTCAATATAATATAAATTCATTTAGATATCACTTAGAAGTAAAAGGTTATGTCACTTGAAAGAAAAACTTTCTTATAGAACAAATATATATATGTGTATATATATATATATGTATATATGGTATATTGATATACATGGTTATCATAAAAGAATGGTGCGGTTTTGAACATGGTTTAAATTAAAACAGAATTACTTACGGTTTATGTTTTTTATTTTTCAATTTTGTCGTCTCAAACATTTTTTTACATAATTAATAAATTTCAATATGTGCGCCCTTAGTTGCTCGACAAATGTCCAAAAGATGCTCAACTTCTCTCCAAACATTAGTTAACATTTCTTCGTTGAACGGTCGCCATTGCTTCATTAATCCTGTTTTTTAAGCGGTTTAGGTCGCGAATTTTTTGCATATAAACAACGCTTTTGATGTACCCCACAAGAAAAAAATCGCAAGGTGTCAGGTCTGGACTTCTTGGAGGGCGAAGTACTGGTCCTTGTCGGCCTATCCATCGATCTCCAAATTTTTCGTTCAAAGTGTCTGTGACCGATGCATTAAACTGCGGGGGAGCACCATGTTGTTGGAAATGAAGTTGATGGATGGTTTCGAGTTCTCCAGCTGAGGAAAACAATAATCGGTTAACATGTCAAGATACGCGACTCCATTAATTGTTTTTTCAGCAAAGAAGAAAGGCCCTATTACATGATTTTTCATCGCGCCACACCAAACGTTAACTTTAGGCAAATCACGTTGTTTCACAATAATTGCGTGTGGGTTTTCAGAGCCCCATATTCGTGAATTGTGTCTGTTGTTAACGCATCCATTCACGTGGAATGTAGCTTTGTGTGTAAAAATTATATCTTCTAAAAATGATTAGTTTTCACTTATTCTGTCCGACATTTCAACAACGAAATTGTAACGTTTTACACCATCATCGGGTTTCACTTCCTGCAGTATCTGGATTTTATAAGCGTGTAATTTCACTTTTTTATGTAAAACTTTGTGAACTGTTGATTTTGGAATACCTAATTCGACGCTTTGACGGGGGATGGACTTCCCAGGACTTCTAATTGCCGATCATCTAATTAGTTCAACCGTTTCATCCGGTACACTTGGTCTGCCGGTTGATTTCTATTTCTTAAACGATCCGGTTTCTTCGAATCGTTTGAATCGATGTGTTATGTTATTTTTATGTGGTGGGTCTCTTGCAAATTCGCGTCTAAAATTAAGGATTTAATTCGGCCATCAATAAAACACACTTTGCTTTGTCTTTATTTGAGAACATAGTAACTCGCTAAACTCACAGCGACAACAATACAAGAACTGACGTTGCGGTTACAACTACTGATAAACTTATGGGTTGGAGGCTTTCAGGGATACCGATATAACATCTAGAAATTTCTCTACAATCTTCATATGAATTACTGAAACCGCACCATTCTTTTATGATAGCCCTGTATATTAATATAACAAGTATACATCTGACTACCATGAGACATGTAGTAACGAATTGTAATTTTCCGCTAGCGATTGGTACATTCTGGTGGTAAGCTAAGTGGTACGCACACATACAAATTCAATTTAGTAGTGTAGGATTTTTTTTTTAATTGTTAATTACCTTCGTTTTAGTTTATTCATAGATTGTTATTTTTAAGTGTTTTGTACAGTGTAACAGTGTTTATAATTATAAAATTTCTTTCTTATAGAATTAGATTTTATTATTAATTTTAACAGAATTTGTTAAAAATTACCTCATCTTGTTATTCACCTGATTTCCTAAATATGTTACTTTAATACATAATTTCACTGATGTAACATCATTTCCTCTAATTACATTTTGTAAATTAAAACATATTGTTCATTAAAGTTTAGCGATCTGTTGTTTATAAGTTATTCTCCTTTACAGTTCTGTGCAGCTACTGGGTGATCTGTTATATAGAATATCTGGTGTCTCTGGTAAGATGAGTACTGAAACTGCGAATGAAGATGATAATTTTGGTACTGAGCAGTCGCACAAGGTATTTGTTACATAATTTATAATTTTTTTATTAAGACTACAGGAATATTGAAAATAAATTAGTGTGAATATCGATCAAGTAATCCTGGATGATGGACAGTTAAGTCTACTTCTGATCATCGTAATTACCAACCTGTTGGAAATAGTTCTTTCCCATGGACTAATAGGAAGCATGTTTTTAACACTACAATAGCTGGAGCATAATTTTGACACCCTTATAACTTAAGGTTTCGCTCGTTTCATTATAGATGTTTCAAAACGGATTCATCCCCTTTGTTTGACGACATGCGTTCCGTTACGGAACGGAACGCAAGAATGGCGGGAGTTTCAATATTTCTCCTTGCAGATCGCAGAGCCTGGACAATGTCCGTTGCTGCTGTATCTTTCTATTATCGGTCGGGTTTCACGGGTTATTTAGTGGCGGTTATAAATTATAAGTTTTATTTGTGGACGGATTTGGTAATTTGCTTTACTGTAATTTATTTACTGGATTTGGCCATGATAGACTAAGCTTTTGAGCCTAGTAATCCCGGCGTGATTCCTCTTCAGTCCATCCGCTGAAGTACCTTCAGTTCCAGCACCTATGGGCTAGCAGGATTGCGCCTACCGGAGCTCTAGTTATTTGGAGGAAGAAACGCGTCCTGTTCTCCGGATATATATGAAGTGTAGTCTTGTACATTCTCAGTTCGACCATTTCTGAGATGTGTGGTTAATTGAAACCCAACCACCAAAGAACACCGGTATCCAAGATCTAGTATTCAAATCCGTGTAAAAATAACTGGCTTTACTAGGACTTGAACGCTGGAACTCTCGACTTCCAAATCAGCTGATTTGGGAAGACGCGTTCACCACTAGACCAACCCGGTGAGTAAGGTACATATGCCTATTGTATACTATATGCGTTAACAGCTATATCAGCTTGTTCATCGGGTAAAATTTCTGTGCGACTCTAAACTGAACAAAAACTGCATACAAATTGTGTAAATAAAGTAACGAGACCGGTTCAGAAAAACTTTTTATTCACAATCCAATTATACGTGGACTCTATCAACCTATGAAATAATTCCCTTAGGAAGCCATGCAACGTTTCAAACGGTTTTCCCGCTCTTCTGTAGCAGTATAGGAACTCAGAAATCGGAATGTCCTTCAGATGGCCGGTTACATTTTTTTTTTTTTTTAATGTTGTCTACTGTTCCAAAGTATGTTTTCTACTATTAGTTTAACTAGTAATGCATCAAAAATCTTAACTAGAATTCTATACAGAAAAATTGAGAGGAGAGTGGAAGAAGTGTTAGGAGAAGACCAATTCGGTTTCAGGAAAAGTATAGGGACAAGGGAAGCAATTTTAGGCCTCAGATTAATAGTAGAAGGAAGATTAAAGAAAAACAAACCAACATACTTGGCGTTTATAGATCTAGAAAAGGCATTCGATAACGTAGACTGGAATAAAATGTTCAGCATTTAAAAAAAATTGCTAACATGTACAGGAACCAAACAGCAACAGTAATAATTGAAGAACATAAGAAAGCAGCCTTAATAAAAAAGGGAGTCCGACAAGGATGTTCCCTATCTCCGTTACTTTTTAATCTTTACATGGAACTAGCAGTTAATGATGTTAAAAAACAATTTAGATTCGGAGTAACAGTACAAGGTGAAAAGATAAAGATGCTACGATTTGCCGATGATATAGTAATTCTAGCCGAGAGTAAAAAGGATTTAGAAGAAACAATGAACGGCATAGATGAAGTCCTACGCAAGAACTATGGCGTGAAAATAAACAAGAACAAAACAAAAGTAATGAAATTTTTTAGAAATAACAAAGATGGACCACTGAATGTGAAAATAGAAAGAGAAAAGATTACGGAGGTAGAAGAATTTTGTTATTTGGGAATTAGAATTACTAAAGATGGATGAAGTAGGAGCGATATAAAATGCTGAATAGCACAAGCGAAACGAGCCTTCAGTCAGAAATATAATTTGTTTACATAAAAAATTAGTTTAAACGTCAGGAAAAGATTTTTGAAAGTATATGCTTGGAGAGTCGCTTTATATGTGAAACTTGGACGATCGGAGTATCTGAGAAGAAAAGATTAGAAGCTTTTGAAATGCGGTGCTATAGGAGATTGTTAAAAATCAGATGGGTGGATAAATTGACAAATGAAGAGGTATTGCGGCAAATACATGAAGAAAGAAGCATTTGGAAAAATATAGTTTAAACAAGGGAGGCCACATATTAAGGCATCCTGGTATAATTGCTTTAATATTGGAAGGACAGGTAGAAGGAAAAAATTGTGTATGCAGGCCACAATTGGAATATGTAAAACAAATTGTTAGGGATGTAGGATGTAGAGGGTATACTGATTTAAAACGACTAGCACTAGATAGGGAATCTTGGAGAGCTGCATCAAACCAATCAAATGACTGAAGACAAAAAAAGAACTAAGCTTTATTTGTATAGCTCTTATTACTGTATTAAGAATAAACGTTTTTGCATGCATTGTTATTTAGGAGTTTTATAAAAATTAAGGTTGTTTTTAGAATTTTGTTTTTCTTATTATCGAATCTGTTGTTTTTTTTTTACAATTATTTAAAAACTAAATGTTATTTTACAGGCCATAATAACCGCATTGGGAGCTGACAGACGTAACAGAGTATTAGCCGGGTTGTATATGGGCAGATCAGATGTTTCATTGATGGTACGTCAAGCTGCTCTACATGTATGGAAAGTTGTAGTCACAAATACGCCTCGTACACTTCGAGAAATATTACCTACTCTGTTTGAGCTTTTGCTTGGTTGCCTTGCATCAACTAGCTATGATAAACGTCAGGTAAGGATGGATTATTTGTAAATCTATTTCATTATCACGATTAACGAGCATCCCGTGTTTTATTAGAGAAAAAGCGTGAAGGGAAATTGTTTTCTGATCTCTTTTTCATTAAGCTCAATGTATTGTTAAGTAACTGCATATTAAGCCGCTGAAATGCGGGTTATATTTTGCCCTACAAGCAACAAATCATCAGTCTGTTAACAGGGACTGGTTATGTAGTGAATATGATCATCATGCTTAGATAAAGCAACTTTTAGATGTGTCAGCCAAAAGAAAAGTATGACAAGATAATGTGAAGTTACAGATTGATTTACCTTGTTTGTTATGAAGTAATGTAACGATTCCAGTATAATTTTGACGTTGTAGCTGAAATAAATAAATTCAAATAAGAATGAGAGTACTCCTTTCCTTTTTTTTAGTTAAAATACTCATTGCCTTAACTGATTATATATGTATATACAGAACGATTCAGGAGGATAGAGCCAATACTTTGACAACACATTCTAGAGGCTAAAAATAAGAGAAAAATTCATATAAATATAGGTCCGAAAACGCTTTGTTAGCGAGTTATACAGGGTGAAAGATTTTGCCCGAGTTTCAGTTCCTCCGAATAAATTAAGGTTTTCTGAAATTCTGGGAAGATCAATAAAGGGGCAAATTCGATTGTTTCTTATGGTTTTTTAATTGGGAAATCGAAAAAAATAAGTCCCAGAACTGTTTCTTTCTTAGTTTCTAAGATATCCCGTGTAAAACGACAAAAATAGGGTCAAAAAACATATTTTTTTACGTTTGATGTACAATAACGTTGTTAAATTGGCGATAAATCATACATTTTTTTAAACATAAATTGTAGAGAATTTAATTATAAGAAGATCGATTAAATAATGTCAAAAGAAAAGAAATAAAATTTTAAACATGTCGACTTTTATTAACAATAAAACCAACGAAAACTTAGAAAAAAATGTTACAAAAAAAGAAAACAGATGTGTCTAGTAGGTACAATAATTATAGACCTATGGAAAACAAGTTGACAACACTGATATTTTACATTAATTTTTAGTTTAAATATTTCTCTTTCACTCTTTCTTTCTTTCTCTCTCTCACTCTCTCTCTTTTCTCTCTCTCTCTCTCCTCTCACTCTGTCTTTCTCTATCCTCTCTCTGACTCTCTCCCTCTCTGTCTCTCTCTCTCACTCTGTCTCTCTCCCTCTCTGTCTCTCTCTCTCTCTCTCTCTCTGTATCTCTCTCTCTCTCTCTCTCTCTCTCTCTCTCTCTCTCTCTCTCTCTCTCCCTCCCTCCCTCCCTCCATCCCTCCCTCCCTCCCTCCCTCCCTCCCTCCCTCTCTGTCTCTCTCTCTGTCTCTCTCTCTCTCTCTCTCTCTCTCTCTCTCTCTCTCTCTCTCTCTCTCTCTCTCTCTCTCTCTCTCTCTCTCTCTCTCTGTCCCTCTCTCTCTGTCTCTCTTTCTCTGTCTCTCTCTCTCTGTCAGTCTGTCTCTCTCTCTCTCTCTCTCCCCGTCTCTGTCTCTTATTCAATTGTTTCTTATGGTTTGCCCGCTGGGATATTGAAAAAAATAGGTCCCAGAACTTGTATCTATCTTAGTTTCTAAGATATCCCATGTAAAATGCCAAAAATAGTTTGAATATATATATATATATATGTACAGAGTGATTCAGAAGGATAGGGCAATACTTTTATAACACTATCTAGAGGCTAAAAATAAGAAAAAAGTTCATATAAACAGGTCTGAAAACACTTCCTTAGCGAGTTATACAGGGTGAAAGATTTCACCCGAGTTTCACTTCCTCCGGGTAAAGGAAGGATTTCTGAAATTCTGGGAAGGTCAATTAAGGGGCAAATTCGATTGTTTCTTATGGTTTTTGAGCTGGGAAAGCGAAAAAAAATAGGTCCCAGAACTGTTTTTCTCTCTTAGTTTCTAAGATTTCCCGTGTAAAATGCCAAAAATAGGGTCAAAAAACACATTTTTTTACGTTTGACGTACAATAACGTTGTTAAATTGGCAATAAATCATACATTTTTTTAAACATAAATAGTAGAGAATTTAATTATAAGAAGATTGTTGTAAATAATGTCAACGGAAAACAAATAGAATTTTAAACACGTCGACTTTTATTAACAACAAAACAGATTAATTTTTAACAGATTGAAAAAACCTTTTTGTTATGTACAGTATTTGGTAAATTATACCAAAATAATTACAGCGGGCTGAAAAGTCTTTTTATTAACAGATTACAATATCGGCAATGAATAAAACCAGTTTTCTTGTGTACCCCTTGTTGAATTGAATTTAAAACAATAAAAATGGTAAAAAAAAAGCTATTATTGCAATAAATATCTGCTTTGCAAAAATACTCCCATTTTTAATGGGTTTTCGGCTTCTTCGTAGTAACTAATTAATAAAATTTAATGTTTAAGAGCTTAAATTCTATGTTCTGCAAATGCCCAAAACTATTATTCAGAACGTTTTTGTGTAGGAAGTTTTTTTGACTTCCAAAATTTTAAAACTAATTTTCATCACCTTTGAATGACAACCACTTTATTCAGTTACATTTATACAATGTTATACTTGTTTAAGTATAACTTTATACTTAAAGTCGGGTGAATAGGACAGGCAGGATAAGATGATGATTTGATTTGTGGTGTAATAACGTTTTAAAACTGTTGACATTTGGGGCTAGGGCATTATTGAGCATGAGAGTCCTACTTACCCGGTACTAGGGCCGGATTCGATGAATGCATCAAGTATTTTATTACTTCCAAATATAATTTAGAATTCACGGTTTTTAAATTCATGATAAATCAAAAGAATGCAATCAACATCGATCTTACGCTTGATTTTTAACTCCAGACTTTTGCTGGTCTTTGTGCTCCATGACTCAACCAAGCGGTGCTTTGTTTGCGAATCATACATGAAGCACCAGATTTCATCCCCGGTTATAATTGTTTGCAAAAAATTAGGGTTGCTATTAGCAGTTTCAACAAAGTTTTGAGCGCAAGGAAAGATGCACCTGTTTTTGTTTTTCGGGCAAAGAAGTGTGGAACGACACGAGAGCACACCTTTTGGCAGTTCATTTTTCCTATTAGAATTGTACATACCGATGTTTAGCTCTTCTGTTATAGCCCGAAGGGTAAGATGAGGTTGTTCAAGTAGGAGCGTGTGCACTTTCACATTTTTTTGTCATGAACAGCTGTTGACGGCCTCCTTTTTCAGTTGTTGTCATTCAATGACTCTATACAGTCTTTAAACTGCTTCTACCACGTGTATGTTGTAGTACGAGTTGCGGTTTCATCACCAAATGCTTGCTGTTTCAGTTTCAGTGAAAGATATTTGAAATCGAACACATAATTTTTATGCGCATCTCTGTTCCATGTCACAAGGTCACATGAACACAACGTATGTGACCGAATATAACTCGAGAGACGAAACGTGATGAAATTTTGTACACAGACTCATCAAATATTGTACTTCATAGTTCTTTGTTTGTCTGAGAGATGGCGCTACTTGTATCGACTACAGAAATTTAGTTTGGGAACTTTTCTACTGTGTGTATAGTTTTTTTTTCTTATGGTGATGTGTGTTGCCTTTAGTATATCAAAGTACATTTGTAACATACAAAATTAGTCCTTTTAATTATAGTTATACTAATCTGTTATTTGTGTTTTTTTTTCAATTAAATTGAATTTCTTTTTCAGGTTGCGGCTCGAACATTGGGTGATCTAGTTCGTAAATTAGGTGAACGTATATTACCTGAAATAATACCGATATTAGAAGGAGGGCTCGAGTCTGAACATGCTGACCAACGACAAGGCGTTTGTATTGGATTATCAGAAATAATGGCGTCGACTAGTCGTGATATGGTCTTAACGTTCGTTAATAGTCTTGTACCGACCGTCAGTAGAGCGCTTTGTGATCCGTTGCCGGAAGTAAGACAGGCTGCCGCGAAAACTTTCGATAGTTTACATACAACTGTCGGCAGTCGCGCTTTAGACGATATATTACCGACTTTATTGTCTCAGCTGAACGATCCGGATCCGAAAGTAGCCGAATGGACTCTAGATGGCCTTAGGCAGGTTATGGCTATCAAATCGCGTGTTGTGTTGCCGTACCTTGTACCGCAATTGACCGCACCGCCGGTTAATACTAAAGCCTTATCTATATTGGCAGCGGTGGCTGGTGAAGCTCTCACTAAATATTTACATAAAATATTACCCGCTCTTCTTACCGCATTAGCTACATCTCAAGGATCAACACAGGTATGTAAAATTTATCATTATTTATTACTATCTTGTTTACCGGTTACAATTAATTGTGATTTTTATTAAATTTTTAATCCAGTAATGGATTTATCTACTTTAATCTTATCAGTTTGATTTCTTTTATTTAGCATGACAGATTTAAGATACTAAATTTTAACACAAATTTAATTACGTTCTCTAAATTTATATTTAAAATTGTATATGTTTTTTTAAGTAAATCTGTTATTATTAAAAGCAAAACCCCTTTGACACGCCGGAAGATAATGGAAAATTTTTTCACCGGTCCTAAGTAAGCGATAAAAAATTTCCACCTTAGAGTTAAGAAAAATTTCAAATTTACTCAGTATGACATGCGCAAAAAAGTTTCACATGTTTAGCATACGACAAGCCCCATCATCTTATAATTCCAGCTACGTTTTAGTTGTCATTTCTTGCCATAAGGGTTGGTCAAATCAAAAATTGTTTCAGACAAAAGTTTTAGGTGGTAATAATGTTTACAGGACTAATGACCACTTTTAAAACGATTTGATACTATGCCTATTAAGGGGGGTATGATTTTTTCTGTCTTTGAAACCCTACTTTTTTCCACCCCCTTCAATAAAGGTTGGTGATATCAAAAAATCTTACTTAAATTTGAATAGTAGGAACTTTATAAACAAATTTGATATTTTAGTTAATAAGAAAGTTATCGCGATATTTTGTTTTTTTTTTTTCGAAAAAGACCTCCCACATTTCCACCTTAATGGTTAGATTTTGGCTGTAGAAAAACTCGACTGAGATTTTTGGGACGAGTTATTTTTATGGAACAATTTGAAAGCGATTGGCGCAAAATTCCGGTGTTTATCGTCTCCACAAGAAAGTGAAATATATATATAAACTTTTGAGCTGATGGTGGTTTTGGGGTCTGGCGGATATGAAACGTATAGATGGGGATATTTTCCGGAAGTCGAATTATGGTACCCGTTAACAATAAGTAGCTTTCTTATGAAATCTGCCTAAAAATCTTATTTCGTAATATCGAAATAAAGAATTAATTGAAATATTGCAAGCGCCTGTATTTATTTTTTTTGTTATCTCGAAGTTTCCTACTTACACTAGCTGAAATCCTTTATATTCGCATAAGCAAAATTGAATTTTTTAATTTCTTTCTTCTCTGTACAAGGTTATCATAAAAGAATGGTGCGGTTTCAGTAATTCATAGGAAGATTGTAGGGAAATTTGTAGATGTTATATTGGTATCCCTGAAAGCCTCCAACCCAAAAGTTTGTTTATCAGCAGTTGTAACCACAACGTCAGTTCTTGTATTGTTGTTGTGGTGAGTTTAGCGAGTTACTATTATTTTATTGATGGCCGAATTAAAATCCTTAATTTCAGTTCAACGTGCGTTTCAATGTGAATTCGGAAGAGATCCACCACACAAAAACAACATAACACGTCGGTTCAGACGATTCAAAGAAACCGGATCGGTTAAGAAACAGAAATCAACCGGCAGACCAAGTGTACCGGACAATACGGTTGAGCTAATTAGAAGTCCGGGGAAGTTCATCCCCCGTCGAAGCGTCGAATTAGGTATTCCAAAATCATCAACAGTTCACAAAGTTTTACGTAAAAAACTGAAATTACACGCTTATAAAATCCAGATACTTCAGGAATTGAAATCCGATGATGGTGTAAAATGTTTAAATTTCGCTGTTGAAATGTCTGACAGGATAAGTGAAAACGAATCATTTTTAGATGATATAATTTTTACAGACGAAGCTACATTCCATGCGAATGGATGCGTTAACAATTCGCGAATATGGAGCTCTGAAAACCCACACACAATTATTGAGAAACAACGCGATTCGCCTAAAGTTAATGTTTGGTGTGGTGCGATGAAAAATCGTGTAATAGGGCCTTTCTTCTTTGCTGAAAAAACAATTAATGGAGTCGTGTATCTTGACATGTTAACCGATTACTGCTTTCCTCAGCCGGATGAACTCGAAAACATTCATCAACTTAATTTCCAACAAGATGGTGCACCCCCGCACTTCCATCCATTGGTCACGGACGCTTTGAACGAAAAATTTGGAGATCGATGGATAGGCCGGCAAGGACCCATACTTTGGCCTCCAAGGAGTTCAGACCTTGCGTTTTTTTTCTTGTGGGGGTACATCGAAAGCGTTGTTTATACACAAAAAATTCACGATCTAAACCGCTTAAAAAACAGGATTAATGAAGCAATGACAACCATTAACGGAGAAATGTTTGGAGAGAAGTTGTGTATCGTTTGGACATTTGGCGAGCGACTAAGGGCGCACATATTGAAATTTATTAATTATGTAAAAAGATATTTTTGATGACAAATTTGAAAAATAAAAACATAAACTGTAAGTAATTCTGTTTTAATTTAAACAATGTTCAAAACCGCACCATTCTTTTATGATAACTCTGTATACTGGAAAAATGATTTTTACTTTTTTTAATTGATAATAAGACTCCTACAAAAGTAGTTTTCATCGTATTAATTAAAACAAAAATTTTTTTTCTTGTAAAATTACGACCATCATTTCAGCATAAATGATGAATTACTAAATAGGCATACAGTCTAATATAATGTTAATTTTTTTTTTTTTTTTTCAGGAACTAGAGTATTGTCAAGCAGTAGTATTATCAGTTGTAGATGAAGTGGGAATCCGTGCCATTATGGATCAATTAATGGAAGTTACTAGGTCAGATAAAGTAGAAATGCGTAGAGCAGCTGTCACATTGCTGTGTGCATTTTGTTCGCATTCACGCGCTGATTATTCGCAATACGTACCGCAACTTTTACGCGGGCTTATACATTTATTTACAGATGTCGACAGAGAGGTCTTGCAAACCAGTTGGGAAACCCTTTCAGCAGTTACAAGAGTGAGTGTTTACAATATTAAATTTACTTAAAGTTGTCATTTTTATATTAGAATCGTATTATGTTTGCTATTACATAAACAAAGGCATTCGATAACGTTTTGAAATTATAAAAAAATCAGGAATGAAATACCTTTGCAAATTAAAAAATGGCAGCCATACTTATTATTATTCAATCCTTTTTATCTCCGTAAATATTAGCTTATCAAAATGTATGTTACTCGATAAAATATTAAGCTTCTTATTTTAAAGAAAGTGACATTTTATTTTTTTAAATCGGTTAATAAATAGCCGAATTATGGCAGAAAATTGATGTAATTTTGTATCTGTAATCTTGTTCTCCACTTTACGTTAAATTCGATTAAATATTAATTTTTTATTTGTTTATTGTTAATTCTAGTATTGTAAATTAGTATCAAATTTACTAATAATTTTCTCACAATAAGATTTAATTCTTATTATTAGGGACAAGGGAAGCAAAAAAAGTTAGGGTTCAAATACAGAGATAGAAGAATAATTGCTAACATTTACAGGAACTAAACAGCAACAGTAATAATTGAAGAACATAAGAAAGGGAGTCTGACAAGGATGTTCCCTATCTCTGTTACTTTTTAATCTTTACATGGAACTAGCAGTTAATGATGTTAAAGAACAATTTAGATTCAGAGTAACAGTACAAGGTGAAAAGATAAAGATGCTACGATTTGCTGATGATATAGTAATTCTAGCCGAGAGTAAAAAGGATTTAGAAGAAACAATGAACGGCATAGATGAAGTCCTACGCAAGAACTATCGCGTGAAAATAAACAAGAACAAAACAAAAGTAATGAAATGTAGTAGAAATAACAAAGATGGACCACTGAATGTGAAAATAGGAGGAGAAAAGATTACGGAGGTAAAAGAATTTTGTTATTTGGGAAGTATAATTATTAAAGATGGACGAAGCAGGAGCGATATAAAATGCCGAATAGCACAGACGAAACGAGCCTTCAGTCAAAAATATAATTTGTTTACATCAAAAATTAATTTAAATGTCAGAAAAAAAAATTTTTGAAAGTATATATTTGGAGTGTTGCTTTATATGGAAGTGAAACTTGGACGATCGGAGTATCTGAGAAGAAAAGATTAGAAGCTTTTGAAATGTGGTGCTATTGGAGAATGTTAAAATCAGATTGGTGATTAAAGTGACAAATGAAGACGTATTGCGGCAAATAGATAAAGAAAGAAGCATTTTGAAAAATATAGTTAAAAGAAGAGACATTATTATAGGCCACATACTAAGGCATCCTGGAATAATCGCTTTAATATTGGAAGGACAGGTAGAAGGAAAAAATTGTGTAGGCAGGCCACGTTTGGAATATGTAAAACAAATTGTTAGGGATGTAGGATGTAGGGATATACTGAAATGAAACGACTAGCACTAGATAGGAAATCTTGGAGAGCTGCATCAAACCAGTCAAATGACTGAAGACAAAAAAATTGCATAAACTAATGTACCTCCCGGTCGCTGTAGCTGGAATGATATTTAAAACGCTCTTACAATCCTTCACAAACAATTTAAGACCGTTTACACATTATATGTTTTATATATACAAGGTGCTACCGAAAAGTTTGAGGAATTTGAATGTCGTGCGTGGACCATTGCTGGTACTTCCTGCTGCCACTAGAGGTGGCTAACAGTACTCTTAGTGAATCAGTGTTCCAACAGCTGTGATGGTGGGAGGCTGCATTTTTGACTTTCGTGCATTTGTGTAACGTTGTGTTTTACTGCTTCGG
This sequence comes from Lycorma delicatula, assembly GCF_047948215.1. NCBI lineage: Eukaryota > Metazoa > Arthropoda > Insecta > Hemiptera > Fulgoridae > Lycorma > Lycorma delicatula. Next base: position 82,354,570 of record NC_134465.1, read on the forward strand.
CGAAGTTCTAAATGGCAGATATTAAAGAACAAGAACTTGCATCAAATTTTGCTTTGCGCTTAAAAAAAACCGGTGCAGAAACCTATGCCATGCTTGTGGAAGCATTTGGTGATAATGCTACAGGTAAAAGTAAAACTTTTTAGCGATAAACGATTCAAAGATGGACAAATGACAGTCGATGACGATGAGCGTTCAGGAAGACCATTAACAAGCGCAACACCATAAAACATCGTGAAAGTGCGAAAAGCTATTGTTGCAGATCGTAAACAAACAATCCACGATGTTTGTGCAATCGTACAAATGTCATACGGGTCTGTGCAACGCATGTTGTCGGACAATTTGAACATGAGATGCATCGCTGCAAAATTCCTACCGAGACTGTTGGAACAGCGACCAGAAACAAAATCGCGTAGCTGTCTGTAGCGAATCGAAAAATTCAGGAAGAGATGACCCTAACTTCATCTCCAACATCATAACCGGTGATGAGACATGGGTGTATGGGTATGACCTTGAAACTAAACACCACTTGTCACAGTGGAATTCGTCAAGTTCACCGCGGCCAAAAAAAGCACGGCAACGTGAAGTCCATGACGATTGTTTTTTTCAACATCAAAGGTATTATCCGTAAGGAATTTGTTCCTCTTGGTCAAACTGTAAATGGGATGTTCTATTTTGAAGGTTTGAAACGTTACGTGAAAGTATTAGGCGCAAACGTTCAGATCTATGGGGTAACAACAGCCGGGTTCTGCACCATGACAACATGCCTGCGCACACATCACTAGCCGTTCGGAATTTCTTGGCTTCCGAAAAGACGGTAGTGATTCCACCCACCTTATTCGCCTGACCTTGCCCCGTGCGACTTTTTTTCTTTCTCTTTCCGAAAATAAAATTTCAATTGAAAGGCCGTCATTTTAATATAATTGAGGAGATTCAGGAAGAAATTCAGAACGTGCTTCGAACACCTGCAGACTTCCAGAGATCCATGGAATCATGGGAAAAACGCTGGGATCACTGTATCAATGTCCAAGGGGATTACTTTGAAGGAGACAATGGAAATTATAAGTTATGTTAAGCTATTTTATTTTTATGGTAAAATTCCACGAACTTTTGGGTAGCACCTCGTATTATTATTATTTTACTGAAATTATTTTATTTTTTTTGTTATTACATATTATTTCTGTGTACTTTTAAATTAAAATTTTATTAATTATTCTATTAATATAAACCACCTATATCTTAATCAGTTAGTTTACTGAGTTCTAAACAAACTGCCTGTATGAAAATTCAGACAGTCGATCACAAGCTTTAAACATTAATATTTTGCAATTTCGATGAGATGTACAAACAGAAAATATTCCACGTCTTGTTTTGAGGGGAAAGAAAAAGAAAAGAATTATCGAAAAACGAGACTAATTTCGTGACGCATTAGTCGCCTAGATCATTGTTCTCAACATCATAGCGGTTAAAAAATAAAATCCTTCATATAAAATTGTTAATTACCAAAAATGCAGCATAAAAAAAAAGAGAACCTTTTGAAAACCGATTCTCACGTTAGAATAAAATCACCAAACCGAATACCGCATCGGTTGAACCGCCTGCAAAACTTGTTGATTTGCCATTGAAGATTTAGAAAAAATAAATAAAATTGGTTATCGGTCGACCGATTTTTGTTTGTTATGTAAACTCAAAGATGGAGAGTCATTCTATGGTCACAACCATAGAGCAAAAGTTTTTATTTTTAAATAGTCAAATATTTTTACATTAACCTATTTTTGTTTTTTTCGTCTTGTTGAAAAATCGATTAATTTTTTTCTATTTTAATTACAGACATTGGATACTATGCAGCAGATCAATCATGTCGGTGATATCCGTCAGGCTGTAAGATTTGCAGTCAGCGATTTAAAAGGATCAGATCTACTGCCTGGATTTTGTTTGCCGAAGGTTTGTGTTCTTTAAAATAGTTTGTTGAGGTTTGTATATTTGACATCGGTTTATCAGAATAGTTGATAAAACAATTGCAGGAACATTCGAGCATTATATTCGTGCATTTATACCGAAGAAAAAAAAAAATATATTGAATCGGTTTACAGTTAGTACATTTATTTTATGTGTTTTTTGTTACACATAAATCTAGTGAATTTTTCACAGAAGCTGTTGAATTTTTTCTTTGTTTGTTTGTTTGTTTGTTTGTTTGTATGAAAGATGTCAGTGGCATAATTTTATATCAAAAATAAATACGATTTTAATGAAAATATGGTTAGTGTCGTGTATTATTTGATTGGATTCAAAGTATAATGAATTGATGAACTGTGTCTCGATTACATCAGACGATTAGAAATAATTAGCTATAAATCGATAATTTTACGAGTATTATCTGTTATTTATTAGTTTATTTGACTATATTGCAGGGTATAACACCAATATTGCCGATATTCAGGGAAGCTATATTGAACGGAGCGCCTGAAGTTAAAGAACAAGCAGCTCAAGGATTAGGCGAAGTGATAAGATTGACAAGTGCTGAAGCGTTGCAACCGTCAGTTGTCCATATAACTGGCCCTCTTATAAGAATATTAGGCGATCGTTTCAATTGGAGTGTAAAAGCTGCAGTTCTGGAAACTCTTGCTATTTTACTCGCAAAGGTATGTGTAATTAAATTACTTATTTTTTTAGAATTAATGAACTGTAACTGTGAATATTTTGTGTTTATTATTTATTTTAGAGATTCGCGGTTGGGTAATTTATACAGAGATTTACTTTGAATTGTTGTGGAAAATGTTGCGGTATCAAAATACATTTTGCGTGTTTTTGTGAAAGAGTATACATTATTTAAAAATTGAAAAGTATTGTTAGGTTTCCAGTTCAATTGTATAAAGGATTCAAATGATATGATGTGTACTGGAAAAAAGTGTGGCTACTCCAATAGAATATAGTTACCGTCTTTTATATTATCATCGCCCGGTGATAAGAGTAAATTACAATTGTACTGGATCCCTGCAACAAACCATTGTTATTGTGTAATGAAAGGAATCCCTCATAAACATAAATATATATATATATGTACATCGTTGTATAATAGACATAGTGTTGCAACTGCAAAATTTGCAATTTTGAGTTAAGACCGTCTGTCCATTCATCTTGAAGAGCTCTACTAAATAAATATACCGGGCATATCTGTATCAATAACCATTAAAATTAGAAACCGGATGTCTACAGCTTTTGAGAGAATATACAAGGTGATTCAGGAGGAACTCATTCTAGAAGCTAAAAGTAAGAAAAACATTCATATAAACATAGGTCCGAAAAATACGCTTTGTTAGAGAGTTATACAGGATGAAAGATTTCGCCCGAGTTTCAGTTCCTTCCTGTAAATTAAGGCTTTATGAAATTCTGGGAAGATCAATTAAGGGGCAAATTCGATTGTTTCTTATGGTTTTTGAGCCGGGAAATAAAAAAAAAATTGGTCCCAGAACTGTATTTTTCTTAGTTTGTAAGATATCCCATGTAAATCGCCAAAAATAGCGTTAATATGTACAGGATGATTCAGAAGAATAGGGCAATACTTTGACAACTCATTCTAGAGGCTAAAAATAAGGAAAAAGTTCATATAAATATAGGTCCAAAAAAACGTTTCGTTAGCGAGTTATACAGGGTGAAAGATTTCGCCCGAGTTTGAGTTCCTCCGGATAAATTAAGGATTTATGAAATTTTGGGAATATCAATTAAGGGGCAAATTCAATTGCTTCTTTTGAGCTGGGATATCGAAAAAAAAAATAGGTCCCATAACTGTATCTCTCTCTTAGTTTCTATGATATCCCATGTAAAATTCTAAAAAATAGCGTGAATATATCAATATATATATATATATATATATATATGTGTACAGGATGATTCAGAAGGATAGGCCAATACTTTGACAACTAATTCTAGAGGCAAAAAATAAGAAAAAAGTTCATATAAATACAGGTCCAACAAAATGCTTCTTTAGTGAGTTATACAGGAAGAAAGATTTCGCCCAAGTTTCAGTTCCTTCGGGTAAATTAAGTATTTCTGAAATTCTGGGAACGTCAATTAAGGGCAAATTCAATTGTTTCTTATGGTTTTTGAGCTGGGAAATCGAAAAAATAGGTCCCAGAACTGTATTTCTCCTAGTTTCTATGATATCCCGTGTAAAACGCGAAAAATAATGTGAATATATCAATATATATATATATATATATATATATATATGTGTGTGTGTGTGTGTGTGTGTGTGTGTGTGTGTGTGTGTGTGTGTGTGTGTGTGTGTGTACAGGTGATTCAGAAGGATAGGGCAATATGTTGACAATTCATTCTAGAGGCTAAAAATAAAAAAAAGTACATATGAATATAGGTCCGGAAAAAATAGGTCCCAGAACTGTATCTGTCAGTTTCTAAGAAATCCCATGTAAAACGCCAAAAATAGGGTCAAAAAACACATTTTTTTTACATTTGTCGTACAATAACGTTGTTAAATTGGCAATAAATCATACATTTTTTAAACATAAATTGAAGAGAATTTAATTATAAGAAGATTGATGTAAATAATGTCAACTAAAAAGAAATAAAATTTTAAATGTGTCGACTTATTAACAAGAAAACCGACGAAAACTTTGAAGAAAATGTTACAAAAAATAAAACAGATGTGTCTATTAGGTACAATCATTTTAGACCTACCTAAGAAAACAGATGTATTTAGTAGGGACAGTAATTTTAGACTTACAGAAAACAAGTTGGCAACACTGATTTTTTTCATCACAATTTATTTAAATACTTCAGAAAGTAGAGTATGGAGGACATTAAATAATAATAGATTGCAGCCTTTCCATATTCAGAAAGTGCAACATCTCCAGCGGTGACTACGCCAGCCAGCTGCAGTTTTGTCAACGGGTTAATAGGAATCTACATTTAATTCCATTTATACTATTTTCGTATGAAACTAACAGAATAAACAACACACGGAATGCGCATCGGTGGTGTGAAGAAAACCCACATGCTACAGTGGAAAAAAATTTCCAGCAACGATTTTCAGTGAATGTTTGGTGCGGTATCATAGACAACCAATTAATTGGTCATTTCATACTACAACATCGTGTCACAGGGAGAAATTACCTGGACTTTTTACTTAATAAATTTGTTATATTGCTGGAAAATATCCCCTTAGCAAAATGAATTAAAATGTATTACCAACTTGATGAATGAAGCTCCTACACATTTCGCATTTCTTTTATTGTAACATTTTCTTCTAAGTTTTCGTCTTTTTTGTTGTTAATAAAAGTCAACATGTTTAAAATTTTATTTCTTTTTTGTTTACATTATTTACATCAATCTTCTTATAATTAACTTCTCTACAATTTACGTTTTAAAAATGTATGATTTATTGCCAATTTAACAACGTTTTTGTACATCAAACGTAAAAAAATGTTTTTTTACCTTATTTTTGGCATTTTAAATGGGATATCATAGAAACTAAGAGAGATACAGTTCTGGGACCTATTTTTTTCAATTTCCTATCTCAAAAACCATAAGAAATAATTGAATTTACTGAAACTCGGGCGAAATTTTTCATCCTGTATAACTCGGTAACGAAGCATTTTCAGACCTATGTTTATATGAACTTTTTTCTTATTTTTAGCCTCTAGAATGAGTTGTCAAAGTAATGCCCTATCCTCCTGAATCACCCTTTATAGCAAGGTATGTAAAGAAAAGAAAGGAGAAAAAAGATTTTAGATGAAAATATATAATTTAAAGTATTTTTTACCGAAGAAAACTGTGAAATTCTATAAAAAACTGTGTTTTAAACACATTTGGTGTTTCTGACCGAACTGTCTAAAATAATAGAATCTGGCACTATAAAACAAGAAAAAGGGGCGGTCACCCTGCAGATTTAAATCCAAGGATAAAGATATCTGTGAAGCAATAAAGGTGCATTTCAACAGATTTCCACGCGTGAAGTCACATAATTGCCATTTATCGACTTCAAAAGAATACTTTCATCCAGAACTAAGTCTGTATAAAATGATGAATTAACGGGGAACATAAGTCGCTCATTACCGGTTACTACACCTACAGTAATGAGTTTAACGAGAAGATCCACCGTCCTAAGAACGACCGGTGTACACTTTGTAATGCATATAGAAGTGGTGATGGGAAAAAAGGAAGAGCTAGAAGATCGATATCAAAGCCGCATCGCTGAATAATTATAAGAAAATCTGGTGAGTGAAACTTGCATACACGCCGCTTTTGTTATATAACAAGTTATATATTGCTACCTATTGCTGCAAAGAGTCAGATTTTCTATCAAAGGGTTACTAATTACAACCTTTCAATTTGACATCGGGATGAAAGATTATACTTGTTTTGTGTGGTACGGGGGCTTGGCCAAAGGATCTTCAGAGATCGCCACATACCTTTACTGTGTTCCTATGTGATGTTGATTATAGGTTGCTGAGGTCAAAACAAGAATTTGGTCGTTCTGCAATGTTTCTTGCTGAAAGCATCAGTAAAAATATAACTATTTTTATCTTTTTAAATTTTTCTAACTGTACCATGGACAGAACGAGGAAGACTCTTTTCTTTCTTAGACTTTATGGGATAAGGCAAAAAACTTAAACCCTAAGTCACCCCCAGTCTGAACCTAAGGCAACATTACAAGTAAAGTCCTTAATTAAGGTGACTTTATGGGGACCTGTTGGTGCAGTGCCTATTTATTATTAGGAGGGAGAAGAAGATATGAATTTGTATAAAAACTTGCGCCATCAGTAAAAGTTAGTGAACTTCTTTAGTGACTGTCAATGGAATTTAAATCCTGTCAAATCTTTTGATAATACTAACAGTGAGTTTTTTGTTTAAATAAAATATTTATTCGGTTTGGGTTTACACTTTTATTAACAAAAACAATTACTCTGCGGGATAAAACAAGTTAAATCTTTAAAAAAAAAAAGAAAAAAAAAGTACATTCGTAAGTGACTTAAGATTGCTTTCTTTTTTTGAGACGTACTGTTATATCTGCTATTAAATGCCAGAGAAGAAGAAAATTTAATTCAAATTTTGAACTACATTATATTATTCCTGTATCACTAAAATTTTATTACATTAGGTTGCTTACGTAAAAATTTGCAACATGAAATGTAACTGTGCTTTTCTTTATTTATTTCTCTGAAGCAGTTAATTCTATCGATCTGAAATTCCATATATTTCTTCCTAGGGGTGCTTAGAGGTTTACTTATACAAAACTAATGAACCGATCTGTCAGTCAGTTTCATAATGCGACCATGGAAACATTTTAATTATTAATATAATATCTTTGCGACTGCTGGTTTATTTAAATGTTACATTATTAAAAAAATATATATATTAAGCATTTTATGATAAAAATAATAGCACGTTATTTATTCAAATTTGTTCAAAAAATCGTCGAAGTGAGTCGCTCTAGATTAAAATATCGGTTTTCATTTCCTCCCTGATAAAATGAAATAACACGATTTCATCTGGAATTAATTTTATTAATGTTTAGTACAGGTAATTTGTCATCAAAATAGGCTGTATTTGAAAATCCTGACCTACCCCGATTGATGTTTTTTCCATATGTTACGGGTGATGAGGGAAGCTTAACTCCAGATTTTTAACATCGCCCCCTCCCATAGATTTTTGAAAAACTCAAAAAGTTTTTGAAATGCGTTTTTCTCTGAATCTATGCATTTTAGAGAAAAGTTTTTCAAACGAAAAATGTAGAGGACATTCTCCTCTCCAATTAATCTGTTTGAAGTTATGCTGTATAATTTGAAATTGAAATACTAGGTGGCGCTGAAATTGTAAAAAATGTTGTAAACGAGTAGACCGGTTTCGAACATGTGCCCAATTCACAACATTTTCACAAGCTACAGCTCCAAAATGGTAAGTCGTACAAGAAAATTGTTTAAATAAAAGTTGTCTGTTTTTTTTTTTAGATTAACAACTTTTCCAAATTCAATACAGACGAAAAACAATTTTTTCCGGTGAAAAACAACTTTTTTTACAACATCAGCGGCACCTAGTATTTCAGTTTCAAATTATACGGCATAACTTCAAAGACATTAATTGTAGGGGAGAATGTGTCCTCTATTTTTTTGTTTGAAAAACTGTTCTCTAAACTGCATAGATTCAGAGAAAAACGCATTTCAAAAACTTTTTGATTTTTTCAAAAATCTTTGGGAGGGGGATGTTAAAAATCTGGGTTAAGTTTCCGTTCCTCATTACCCCTAACGCATGGACAAAAGATCAATCAGTAGGTAAGGATTTTCAAATAAAAATACAAATTGACCGTTCTAAAACTAGACTTTTCACTCTAGGAATCATTTGGTGTTTTTTTAAATGTATTTTGGTTTCTGATAAAACAAATCCGGTGAAAAAACATGTTTTTTACAACTTCAGCGCCATCTAGTATTTCAGTTTCAAATTATATGGCATAACTTCAGATATCAATTATAAAGGAGAATGTCCTATACATTTTTTGTTTGAGAATCTTTTCTCTAAAATGCATAGATTCAGAGAAAAACGCATTTCAAAAACCTTTTGTGTTTTTAAAAAATCTTTGGGGTTTTTAAAAATCTGGGTTAAGCTTCCCTCCCTCATTACCCCTAACGCATGGACAAAAGATCAATCAGTAGGTAAAGATTTTCAAATAAAAATACAAATTGGACTGTTCTATTGAAATCGTGAAAATATTATAACTATAAATAATATTAATATTGAAAAATAATTTGCTTTAAAACAGATGTTATAAAATATAAATAAAAACTAATACTCAGTATGTCTTTTCTTATTGACATGTGAATAAGCTAATTACTTTTTTTACCATTATCTTATTCACTACGGCAAGCGAATCGTATTTATACTAATTTAGAAATGGCTGATGTATATTTAATGTATGTTCTCGCACTCTTAAGGAGAGACGGCTGTATCAGGAACACTTTCCCAATCAAGTGTTACCTTCTCACGCGTCGTTTTTGTCCATCCATTCGTAGACGGCTCAAGAGACACAGGAAGCTTTAAAAACCTGAAAAACATGGTAAATCAGGATGATCGTGTTCATTATGTACACCTGAAGGTGTGTTAGATGAAATATCTACCCGTCCTGAAAAAGCTAGCCTTGGAGGGCAGTGTTAGTATTGCAACAGTTTTACCTCGAGATTATACTCTCGGTTTCAGGTATACCGATGGTTTATTTGAAAACGTACTAATCTGAATTTTTTTAATGATATTTTCTTTATCGATGAAGCCGGATTTACAAGATCGGGTCATTCTTAATGCCCTCAACGTGTACATTTAGTCGATGGGCTGCTATTCTGAGTGACTGCTCGATTGTTTTTACCTGAAATGCTCGATGGTGAAAGATGTTTGTATTTATCGTCGGCTTATTTGAAGATTAAAATAATTTTCTATCGCGGTTAATAATCGACAATTTTTTTTTTTCATTTTATGTACCGAAGACTTATTTTCGGTAGAATATTGTTAATTATTTTGCCTTTTGGTGTGTATATTCATTTTCTTTTCAACACAGGTTGGAGTTATGCTAAAACAGTTTCTGCCGCAATTGCAAACAACGTTTTTGAAAGCACTGAATGACGGCAATCGCCAAGTAAGGTTGAAAGCAGCTGCTGCTCTTAGCCATCTTATCGTTATACATACTCGTGCCGATCCACTATTTACAGATTTACATGCTGGTGTGCGTAATGCTGAAGATCCTGCCATTAGGTTAGTGGTACTTTTTTTTTCTCTTGTTTAAACTGTAAAAATAGTAAGTTTTTGTATAGTTACCGGCGTAATCAAAATTTGAAAATGTTTCTAAGCGTTTGGTGAAGTCCGTAATATTAGAATATACGTAAAGTTTAATATGTGATTATCGATCCACGCATGTCGCTGTTGATGAGCTTTTGTTATGTAATTTCAAGAAAGACATTTCTTAGAATTACTTGTGTATAGAATAGTGCTTTGTGGTAGGTAGTGCAGGAAGGGAACGGTTTTTAAATATAATATTAAAAGAAAATGTTAAGAATTAGACGGGTCAGTAAGATTTTAAATAAAATTGTCAAAAGACAAGTAAAAAAGGAAACGGTATTTTGTAAAAAGAACTGATCGTTTGATCATTTATTAACCCGTTAAATGCCAAAATGAAATAAACACTACTTTTTTTTTTTATTAATTAGTTTATTTCATCTATTTGTAAGTATATAAAGCTAGAAATATTTTCATATCTACAAAAAATTCAGTAATGGGTTAGTAATAAAACGGTTCGTTGACGCACCTTCGGCCAAAAGCATAATATAAAATGTAACTTTGTAAAAACATAAAAAGAAACCAAACTATTTATAAAAGTAGAAAAAAACAACTATGAATAAACTATATTAAATTGTTTTTAGTTTATTGTGGATTTATTTTCTCTGCGGTGAATGAAATTCATTGAAACATTTTGAGTGCGGGTAGCCTTTACATTTTATATACAAAAATATTGTGTGGTTTTTGCACAGCTTACATCGTCTTCTAGCTTTGTTTGCATGTTCGGAAATAACATGCCGTACTTTGTCCAAACGAATATTTTCCAGCAAACTATTTTTCCAGGAGCCTTTCTGCCATTTAAATCTTTTAATGCTCTCTTAAATTCGGATCTCAGTATTGTTTCTCCAATTTCATCCTCCTCAACTTCCTCTTCTTCCTCTATAACACCATTTTCTAATTCATTTCCTCCGTATAACTCTTCAATATATTCCACCAATCTATCGACTTTACCTTTTGTATTATAAATCGGTGTACCATCTTTGTTTAACACATTATTAGATTTTAATTTATGTACCCCAAAATTTTCCTTAACTTTCCTGTATGCTCCGTCTATTTTACCAATGTTCATTTCTCTTTCCACTTCTGAACACTTTTCTTTAATCCACTCTTCTTTCGCCATTTTGCACTTCCTGTTTATAGCATTTCTTAATTGCCGATAGTTCCTTTTACTTTCTTCATCACTACCGTTCTTATATTTTCTACGTTCATCCATCAGCTGCAATATATCATCTGAAACCCAAGGTTTTCTACTAGTTCTTATTATTCCACCTAAGTTTGCTTCTGCTGATTAAAAAAGAATTATTTAGAAATATATAAAAAAATTATTTTAGTGCGTAAACGCACCACTGGCAAATAATCGGTTAAAACATTCATAGTTAATTTGAATGTGTAGAGGATTGAAGTGAAAGACAAAGACAAGAAAATAGAATATAGTTATTATTTGACCTTATAAGATATCTACACTGTAAAATGGAATGGAGAATAATTGTCAAACCAGTCAAAATACTTGTGACAAAAACGTTATATTTAAGGCAGTTCATTCCAGTAGTAATTTTTTTCTTCTGATGACAGGATTTCTTTTATTACCTATCAGACCTTTCTATCTATCAGACTATCAGACTTTCTGTCTATCAGACTTTCTGGACAACTGTTATAGAATTTAGTTTATTTATCATAGAGTTTATTATCTTTTATGATCATACAGGATCGCTTTAGTCAGTCCAATGGAATAGTTTCAACTTTGCAGTCCTCCCTGTACTTTATCGTACATTCCGATCTTTGTGCCTTTCTACTGGGTGATTTTTTAGTCCTGTTACCCAATTAATGTCTGGTAATTTTTTTCTAAGAAAGGGAAATTTTATTTTGCGACACAAAGTTGGTAGCGCTAGTACTCAACCGGTATAGATACGGCAGCGTGAGTTGATTTTCCTCGAGCTGTGTAAACTTTTGTGCCGTCTCCGGTCATGTTTCTAACAACCATAGTACGAGTTTTCATTCTTGAACAATATTATGCTACGAATTCGTACGCGAGTGTAAAAGAATCATTTCAAATTAAATTTGTCGGTGTTCCTCCGCCAGAAAAAATGTCAATTTCTAGGGTAGCAAACCGATTTCGAGAGACAGGTAGTGTGTTTGCGACAGAAAACGTAGCGGTCGACTGACTCACTTGACAGATGACGTTTTAAAGAATGTGAAAATAAGATCACTCAGTTCTCCACGGAAAAGTTTACGAAAACTCTTCACGCAGGTTGGTTTGTCATATTCAAGCGTTCAGAAAGTCGCTAAAAAATTGAAATCCTATCCGTATCAGGTACGATTAGTCAAAGAGCTTCAGCCTCCAGATTTAAACAAGCGATTCTAATATCGCCATCGGTTTAGGTCTCTCGTAAACTATAACTGAATCAAATTTTGAAACACAGTGTTCTTTAGCAATGAAGCTTGGATCCATCTCTATGGTTATCTAAACAGTCAAAACTGTCGAATTTGGGTGGTTGAAAATCTTAACGCTTTACAAGACAAATTTTTGCATCCTGAAAAAATCTGTGTGTGGTATCTCGTCATCATATAGTCAGATCCATATTCTTCGAACAGACAGTAAATGTTGACGTATACAAGAATATTGTGTGCCAATTTGTGTCCCTCCTGGAACCTCAAGAACAAAATTGCCGGTTTCAGCAAGACGGCGCTACATTCCACACGTCTTGAGAAACCATGGAGTTTCTGCAAGAGTTCTTTGATGATCGAATAATAAGCAAGGACTTATGGCCTCCAAGGTCCCCAGACCTCACATCTCCTGACTGCTTTTTGTCGGGCTATATTAAGTCCGAGGCCTTCAAAAACAATCCTCGCACTTTCGATGAACTTAAAGTCAATATTACAGACTTAATCGCGAATATTTCCGATGCGACTCTTAAAAAAGGTTTCTTTTAATTAACTGTAAAGAGTCTGTGCGTGTATAACAACAAGCGGTGGGCATTTTGAGCATATTCTTTAACGATTATGTAAGTAATAGCTCTTTATTAAATCTCTATTGTAAGTAACAAATACATTTTTTTATTCCACCTAAATTTCCCTTTCTTAATTTAAAATTGGGTAACAGGACTAAAAAATCTCACTCTGTAGTATTGAAAATGTTTGTGTTGTGACATTTTTTCTTGTAAGTATAAAGCGAGTGTTTTTTGTTCTTGATTTTCTTGTTTAATTTTATCGTATCTCTGGTGTTTACCGGTGTAAGGCCAATTTCTTTGAGGTCCTCTTTTAATTTTTTTAATACATAACATCCTGTCACTGTATTTCTCAAGTCAAGGTTATACCGAACTAGCTGTTTCAGAAGTCTTGAATCTTGCATCCTCATGATACGTCCAAAGAATTCTAGCGTCCCCTTTCACATGGTATCATTGATGGGTTCTAACTCTTTGTACACAACTTTGTCAGGTATAATCGACGATTATTGATGCAGATTCTTTCAATTTTCTGGAGGCTGTTTCTTTTGGTTGTATGTTCAAAGCGGAAGAGTGTTTCTGCTGCACGACTGGTTTGTGGTTTTATAACTGTGTTGTAGCATCTTAATCTAGTTTGTTACTTCTTATTTGGATGGAGGTTGTTACTATTTTTCTGATGTATTTATATCAGGTTACTATATTGATGTAAAAAAAAAAAAAATTATTAATAAAATGCTATTTTATTTATATTTATTAATATTTCAGGGAAACAATGTTACAAGCTCTTCGAGGTGTAACTACACCAGCTGGCGATAAGATGTCCGAACCATTACGTAAAGCTGTTTATATGACGCTAACCAGTATGTTATCCCATCCAGAAGATGTTACACGGGCTGCTGCTGCCGGTTGCCTCGGTGCTTTGTGTCACTGGTTATCGCCCGAGCAACTTCATGCTACTTTGACCGATCACCTTTTACGTAAGTTTTTTGATGTAAATTTCTTAATTAAAATTGTACTTACTTTAATTAATATTTTGATGGATCTTTTTTTAAATGTACGGTTATACTATCATTTCTTTTTAAGCTTTCTGTTTTAAAGTTAGTTTTTGCGATAATATGATGATGAAAATTATGTACGATGACTGTACCAAATTATATGATATTTTGATTTTTAGAAGATGACCTGCCACTGGATTGGACATTAAGACACGGTCGCAGTACAGCGTTAATGGTAGCGTTGAAAGAATCGGCTCCTATTATTTACACGGACGAATATAAAGAAAAAATAAACAGGACACTCCTTGTGTATCTAATGGCTGACAGGGTAAGTAAATGTGTTCATTATTTATTATCTTTGTTAATGAAATTCTATTTTTTTTTTTTTTGAATGCTAGTACTATCTATCGAAGGTTCAGTGACTAAGCTGAAATTGCCGATGTCTGATTTATCAAATGCTTATTAAATTATCATTTGCCACCGTACTAAATGGAATACGGAACTGGGATCAAGTCGTATGAATGTAGAGAGGTTTGTTCTAAAATCTGCGGTAACATGCAACGACTTGATAGCTTTTATCATGATATATAAAAATTGTAAATTCATCCACCATTGACTAGGACGGTTTTAATTTGCTGTGTTTGTTACGTATAGTTTTAGGTCGCGTTGTTAATATTTTATTAACCGTATTTATTAGTTATATTATTTTGAAGTAAAATTTTCTTTTCTACTTATATCTACCGTTGTTTTTCACAGTGCTAAATCATCCCGAAATAATTTTATTTTTGTCAGAAGGTACGAGGGTTATTTTTTTTTTCAAGGTCCGATCGGTCGCGAAATAAAAACCCGTGCAAAGATTGGATGAACCTTTGCAATGTGTTGCGCAGCGTCTCTAATATGGTCTTCAATCATGCCGCATCACTTTGTTTAGTTCTGAACACGCAGCTAGCACGTAAACATGTCTACAACAAATAGCATCTCCCGCCAAGTGTGAAGTGCATGCGGTAATTCGATTTCTTCAGGCTGAGGGGTGTAGTGCAGCTGAAATTCATCGACGAATAAGTAATGTGTACAGTGAAACTTCAATGAGTGACAGAAAAGTGCGACAATGGTATAGGAATTTTAAAGCAGGACGTACAGATGTTCATGATGCAGGCGGTCAGGGAAGGAAGCAAGTGTCAACCGATGATGGAATTCATGGGGCGTGGCACGGCCATCACTCATACTGCGTGACTCTTCAACGTCTACGAAGGGCAATTCAGAATAAGTGGAGAGAAATGTTGTCATCAGGCATTAACTTTCTCCATGACAATGCTCGGCCGCACAATGCAGCTATAACAAAGAAGCTCCTGCAGCGTTTTCGTTGGGAAGTGTTTGATCACCCACCATACAGCCTGGACTTGGCTCCATCCGATTTTCACCTCTTTGAGAAATGCTGCTGGCTAGGAGGACAAAATTTTGGCGCAGACATCAAGCTGCTAACCAGCGTAAAAACATGGCTGAAAACACAGGCGACTCCGTTCTATAACGAGGGTATTAGAAAGTTAATACCACATTACGACAAATGTCTAAATCGGAGTGGCAAGTATGTAGAGAAATAGCGTAACTATGTAAGTACTTATTACAAATATAAAAATTTTTATTTTCACTGTGGTTTTAATTTCGTGACTGATCTGACCTTGAAAAAAAAAATAACCCTTGTATGTTAATTCTTTTTTTGTTCTTAAGGTATCTATATAGTTCACGGTGTTGTTTTGTTTGATAATGTTTTAATCTTTTATAATTTCTTTTATAACATCCATAATGAAACCTTATCATTTGGAAATGAAATTGGAATTTCTAGAATTCTTGATGCAAGAATAATGTAATTTCTTCAGTACTTCCTATGATTCTTCGTTATTAAAAAAAATGTTAAAAGATTCTGGTTTTTTTTTAGAATATATAACGTAATTCTACACAAGATCATGAAAATTTGAATATAATATTCTCGTGGAAACATTCTTTCACTCATCGGCTATTGAATTTTACTTCTCAAAAATCTTTAAACGCATTTTCCCGAAAAACAACATTTCACAAAAATGGATTTAAAAAATTCCATATTTATGATAGCGTCAAAATTTTCATAATTTTGTATTCTATTAGAAACAGTGAAAACCAGAAAAAATTATTTTTCTTGCTTATTTTTATGGTATCGTTTCGTAGAACATATCAGAATTCATTTTTTTGAATGCTTTTATTACTATTGGCTGTTGTTTTATGAAGGAGAAAACTGTGTTAAATTTTATGACGCGTATATGTTTGTTAAAAATTTGTTTGTAATTTTATTAAATTTAGTGAAAAATAAAACAGCTCATAACAATATTTTAATTATTGTAAAATTTCTAATTAGATTTGGGTAGGTAGATAGCGTAGATAGATAGATTACTATGTAAGCATATAAATCAGCGATATAAAATTTCCCTTCGCAGAACAAAACTGTCGACAAATTTGTTACGAAGAAGAGATTTTGTTGGAATTTTACTTCTGTATTGAGCTCGGTTTTATTTTTAATTTATCGGTTTTAATTTTTAGTGGCCCTATTCTGGTCCGTATTTCACCCTGGATGTCCTGTAATGAAACCTTATACGTCGTTTGGAAAACTGTATTCTTTCAGAGTGGCTTACATCTGCAGAAACAGAAGGAATCCTAAAGGTACGAAAATCAAACGCATAAGAAGAGCTGATTGAATGAATACAAGCAACGTTGCGATGTAAAATTCACGTTTATTTTGCCTGGTTTCAACCTCTTCCCTTAAATACACGTTTCTTCTAGATTAAACTGATCTAAATTGTGGAACATATCCGTAATTAACAACATTATTATAAAAAATATTTTAAAAAACATTTTGAGCATCACTCTTACATTTCAACTACTTTGGTGTGCCCAGTTTGAAAACTTCTATTAATTGTAACTGCTAAAATAGACGGAGCATACAGGGAAAGTTAAGGAAAATTTTGGGGTACATAAATTAAAATCTAATAATCTGTTAAACAAAGATGGTACACCGATTTATAATACGAAAGGTAAAGTTGATAGATGGGTGGAATATATTGAAGAGTTATACGGAGGAAATGAATTAGAAAATGGTGTTATAGAAGAAGAAGAGGAAGTGTTAAGGAAGTCGAAGAGGATAAGAGGGGAGAAACAATACTGAGATCTGAATTTAAGAGAGCATTAAAAGATTTAAATGGCAGAAAGGCTCCTAAAATAGACGGAATACCTGTAGAATTACTGCGCAGTGCAGGTGAGGAAGCGATTGATAGATTATACAAACTGGTGTGTAATATTTATGAAAAAGGGGAATTTCCATCAGACTTCAAAAAAAGTGTTATAGTTATGATACCAAAGAAAGCAGGGGCAGATAAATGTGAAGAATACAGAACAATTAGTTTAGCTAGTCATGCATCAAAAATCTTAACTAGAATTTTATACAGAAGAATTGAGAGGAGAGTGGAAGAAGTGTTAGGAGAAGACCAATTTGGTTTCAGGAAAAGTATAGGGACAAGGGAAGCAATTTTAGGCCTCAGATTAATAGTAGAAGGAAGATTAAAGAAAAACAAACCGACATACTTGGCGTTTATAGACCTAGAAAAGGCATTCGACAACGTAGACTGGAATAAAATGTTCAGCATTTTAAAAAAATTACGGTTCAAATACAGAGATAGAAGAACGATTGCTAATATTTGCAGGAACCAAACAGCAACAGTAACAATTGAAGAACATAAGAAAGGGAGTCCGACAAGGATGTTCCCTATCCCCGTTACTTTTTAATCTTTACATGGTACTAGCAGTTTATGATGTTAAAGAACAATTTAGATTCGGAGTAACAGTACAAGGTGAAAAGATAAAGATGCTACGATTTGCTGATGATATAGTAATTCTAGCCGAGAGTAAAAAGGATTTAGAAGAAACAATGAACGGCACGGATGAAGTCCTACGCATGAAAATAAACAAGAACCAGACAAAAATAATGAATTGTATTAGAAATAACAAAGATGGACCACTGAATTTGAAAATAAGAGGAAAAAAGATTATGGAGGTAGAAGAATTTTGTTATTTGGGAAGTAGAATTACTAAAGATCAATGAAGCAGGAGCGATATAAAATGCCGAATAGCACAAGCGAAATGAGCCTTCAGTCAGAAATATAATTTGTTTACATCAGAAATTAATTTAAATGTCAGGAAAAAGATTTTTAAATGTATATGTTTAGAGTGTCGCTTTATATGGAAATTTAACTTGGTCGATCTGAGTATCTGAGGAGAAAAGATTAGAAGCTTTTGAAATGCGTTGCTAAAGGAGAATGTTAAAAATTAACGGGTGGATAAAGTGACAAATGAAGAGGTACTGAAGCAAATAGATGAAAAAAGAAGCATTTGGAAAAATATAGTTAAAAGAAGAAACAGACTTATAGGTCACATACTAAGGCATCCTGAAATAATCGCTTTAATATTTTCCAATATTAAAGCAGACAGGTAGAAGGAAAAAATTGTGTATCTTGGAGAGCTGCATCAAACCAGTCAAATTACTGAAGACAAAAAAAAATTGTAACATTGTGTATATACTCTTCCTCGTAAGCGTTTTGCGAGAAACATTTTTTAGAGTGATGCAGCAAACAGAATATTATTTCTAATGAATCCCACACTAATAGAATTACAGCTATTAAACTGTTAATTCATCGGGATACCGTTTCAAAATCAATCTTGTTTCTCTATCAACTACCCTTGTATTTCTTTACCGTATACTAGACACATTATGATTGATTTCTCTATTTCACTTGATCATTTTAATAACATTTTTAAAAATTTTTTTTCAATCGGTCGTGTCATGCCGATTCCAAGAAATTTGATAACTTAACATTTCATATCTGCCTGTAATTTTTTTTTTTTTAAGATTTTATATTTGTTTCTAGGTTCCAATAGCGATGAATGGTGTTAGAGGGTGTGGTTATTTATTTCAATATTTAATGCAGATTAAACAGACACTACCTCAACCGTTATTGACTCCATTCGTTCGAGTGAGTAGATTGATTTTTCATTATGATTAATATATATATATTATGTTTTTAATTGTTTTATACAGCTTGTTATTTTTATTATCAAAAAGGAGATTCTGAAGAGCTGAATTATTTTAATAGCTTATTTTATATTGTATTTTAGTGAATTTTGTATATAATGGGTAAATCAATCTAGAACGGCCGACCAAGTTTGTTATCTTACGTTAGTTAGTAGAGTTAGAACTTGGTCATCCAGAGATTACTCTGTATATGTTTTGAGTAAAGAAATTTTGAAATATTTATTACTGTGATTTTGTTAGTCGAAAAAAATTGAATCAATATTTTTGATAAATAATATTATTAAAAAAAAAATATTTCAGCTATATAAGGAAATGTACACAGATATACAGGGTGATTCAGGAGGATAAGGCAATCAATACTTTGACAACTCATTCTAAAGGCTAAAAAGTAGAAAAAATTTTATATAAATATAGATCCGAAAACACTTCTTTATACAGGGTGAAAGATTTTGCCTGAGTTTCAGTTCCTCCGGGTAAATTAAGGATTTCTGAAATTCTGGGAAGGTCAATAAAGGGGCAAATTCGATTGTTCCTTATGGTTTTTGCACTGGGAAATTGAAAAAAATTCGTCCCAGAACTGTATCTATTCTAGTTTCTAAGATATCCAATGTAAAACGCCAAAAATAGTTGTGTATATATATATATATATATATATATATATATATATATATATATATATGTGTACAGAGTGATTCAGAAGGATAGGCCAATACTTTGATAACACTATCTAGAGGCTAAAAATAAGAAAAAAGTTCATATAAACAGGTCCGAAAACACTTCATTAGCGAGTTATATAGGGTGAAAGATTTCACCCGAGTTTCACATCCTCTGGATAAATTAAGGATTTCTGAAATTCTGGGAAAGTCAATTAAGGGGCAAATTCGATTGTTTCTTATGGTTTTTGAGCTGGGAAATCGAAAAAAAATAGGCCCCAGAACTGTTTCTCTCTTAATTTCTAAAATGCCAAAAATAGGGTCGAAAAACACATTTTTTATGCTTGAACAAAAAAATGTGTTTGAAGAACACATTTCAAACGTAAAAAATGTGTTTTGACCCTATTTTTGGCGATTTACATGGTATAATTTAAAAATTATGAGAGATACAGTTCTGGGACCAATTTTTTTTCGATTTCCCAGCTCAAAAACCATAAGAAACAATTGAATTTGCCCCTTCTCAGAATTTTTGAAAGACTTAATTTATCCGGAGGAACTGAAACTCGGGCGAAATCTTTCATCCTGTATAACTCGCTAACAAAGCGTTTTTGGACTTATGTTTATATGAACTTTTTATATATATATAGAATGATTATATATATACAAATTCGATTGTTTCTTATGGTTTTTGAGCTGGGAAATTGAAAAAAAATAGGTCCCAGAACTGTTTCTCTCTTAATTTTTAAAATACCCATGTAAAATGCCAAAAATAGGGTCAAAATACACATTTCTTTTACATTTGACGTACAATAACGTTGTTAAATTGGCGATAAATCGTACATTTGTTAAACATAAATTGTAGAGAATTTAATTTTGAGAAGATTGATGTAAATAATGTCAACAGAAAACAAATAAAATTTTAAACATGTCGATTTTTATTAATAACAAAACCGATGAAAACTTAGAAGAAAATGTTACAAAAAAAAAGAAAACAGATGTGTGTAAGTAGGTACAATAATTTTAGACCTACGGAAAACAAGTTGGCAACACTGATTTTTTTCATCACAATTTGTTTAAATACATCACAAATTGTTTCAGTTAATTGTGGTAACATGTTAAATAACCATTTGCTGATCAATCGTGCTTGCAGTATTACGTCGAATTCTTATCGTAAAAATTTCAGAAAACTGTTAAGAAGTGTAATTTTGTATTCACTTTACAGTGCATAAAAATCAAGTTTGTAAAAAAAGTGGAATTCTGTTTAGATTTGTTTTGAAAAATGCTGCGTATCTTCAATAATGCCGAATATGCCGATGTGATTTTCATCTATGGATTTTGCAATGGAAGTGCTGCGGCAGCAGTTAACGGAATATCGACATAGGTATCCTGGTCATGTTGTACCAAATCGTAAAATATTTATTATAATTTTTAATAATCTTCTTGAGAACAGTACATTTCCCAGCGCTCATATTTCATCTGAACGACAAGCAAATCACCCGGATGATGGTGAAAACATTCAGCAGATGGTTCAACGTAGTCCGGCAACGATTACACGATTAATTGCAACACGGCTCAATATTTCAATTAAACAACCAATTTAACATCGTTATTGTACGTCAAACGTAAAAAAAATGTGTTTTTTGACCCTATTTTTGGCGTTTTACATGGGATATCTTAGAAACTAAGAGAGATACAGTTCCGGGACCTATTTTTTTCAATTTCCTATCTCAAAAACCATAAGAAATAATTGAATTTGCCCGTTAATTGACCTTCCCAGAATTTCAGAAGCCTTAATTTATCCGGAGGAACTTAAAATCTGGTGAAATCTTTCACCCTGAATAACTCGCTAACTAAGCGTTTTCAGACCTTTGTTTATATGAATTTTTTTCTTATTTTTAGCCTCTAGAATGAGTTGTGAAAGTATTGCCCTATCCTTCTGAATCAGCCTGTATAGCGCGTCGATGATACAGACTTAACAAATTTACACACCTGACGCTTAGTAGTGCAAATGACATGTGGAAAGCTAAGCCGATCTGCTGTTCCCTAGCAGGACAAAAACTACTGCAATCCGCTAAAGAATTGTCACACAGGTTTAGGTAATTTCAATCAAAGGCCTATACAAGAGAATTGCTCTCTGCCGTACAGAACGCAAGAGCTGTATGCATCGAGTGTTACGGTGTGCTAAACATAAATCACGGCTGAATTATGTGGATACAGTTTCTCAGACGACACAGTCGCCTGTCGTACGGAGAAATGTTTGAGCCATAGTAGATCAAGACAATCTCCACAGTTGATCGGACTTCACCGCCGGTTGATGTGGCAAAGATGTTTGTCAGTTTTCCTACATTGTCGTTTAGTTCTGGGTTTGTGAGGTATAAGGTGCAGGTTAGAGTATCTTGTTTGTTATTGGAGACTCGCGAAATGAATTAATCATTCCCTTTTCTATGGACGATCTACGGTATGCCTCGAGTAATTCCCGTGACACTTTCCTCTGGAAATAAAGGCTTATTTTTTTATCTCAACTTCTGGATACTGCACTATGATATCTTTAGTCTAATTACAATAAGTATTCTCTGACTAGGTTTTTCTAGATTCTCGGTCAGAAACATCGGTGTAACCAAGAAGAATAAGCATTCTGTATTGAAATCCGGTAAAGATAAATCGTGCCCCTCAAGTGATCGTCTTAGCTATTTGACCTGTGCAAGTCGATGGAATGAACGGTTAACGGTCATCTAGTGTGGTACCGTGAGAAACTCCCTAATTAGCCCTGAACAATGCGGTTTCCACAAGGTAAGTCATCTGTCGATCATGTAGTGGCCCTTAATTTGTTATTCATCAAAAAGACATATTCTTGTCATACAATCAGGTATTGATTCGCAAAACAACGTATTTTCTTTGATCGATCTGTCCCTATCGCATTCATATCTCGCAAAACATAACAACTTAGAAATGACCACATCAACTGACTTATTACCGTCTACCGCCTGTGTAATATCGACCTAACAATTTTTGCATTGTTTTATTTTATACCGTAATGTGTAATTTTGCATATATTTTTTTTATAAATGTACCATTTTAATTTCAGACAATGAATCACAGCAGCAATGAGATGAAACAGTTGGTCGCAAGAGTTTGTTCATATTTGGCACGGGTCGAACCGGATCTTGCTCCTGAATTTTTGAGAGCTGCCATACCTATGCTTGTCAACGGTACTAAAGAGAAAAATAGTTACGTTAAGGCAAACAGTGAATTATCACTAGTCGCTGTTCTTAGATTGAGACAGGGTGATACTGTTCAACAGGTGAGATAAGTATAATATTATTTGTTAAATTATTTTTTACCGCAATATAAATTGTTTTATTCAGAATATATTAATGAATAACTTTTTATTTGCATTATAGTTAATTACACCTAATTGATGTGCCTCGAATTTTGGTATTTTGATGTGCACTATCGCTTTTAAATACGATCCTTTAACTGTTTAGTGGCAGTCATTTTTTCACAGTATTTATTAAAAATGCACCACCCTCTCCTTTCTTACGCGTAGAAATTACCAATTACTAAATTAATTACTAATTTTAAATAAATTTAGATTTTACATTTGTAGAGATAAAAAGTGATTTAGAGGCCAACACCGTACACACGTATATACAAACATTTAACTTCTGGAAAATTTCCATTTGGTAAAGATTTGGTGCAAATCATATAGCCCAAATTGGACCGTTTTCAGTGTAGTGCTATCTAGACGGGAAAGTAAAAAGCATAATTGAAAACAGTGTTTCTTCCAAACCTTCATTTCTGCACGGCAAAAAGTTTTTTAAAAAATTAATTATTTTTAGATGTGGACTCTCGGGATGGTGGTCGAGGGTTTTCCCAGATCATTTTTTCCAATCTATCCCTTCCGTCAACATCGCAGTTTGCGGCCTGGCGTTTGTCATGGAGAAGGATTACATCTCTCTGATGGCCGTACCCTATCTTTTTGTTTCGGTCGGTGGTTTTTGGTTGACTAGCAGCCGGCAATTTTAAGCTACGTTCACAGTTCGTTGAACTGTTGAAATCGACGATTAAAACTTTCTTCGAGTCAAAAAAATCATCGCAAGAACTTTTCTGGCCGACAGACAGGTTTTGGTCTTCAATGAACAGCCCTCACTCATCCTTCCTTTGCCGCCCCTTACTCGTCATTTTTGATTCCAGAGAGTAATGATAGACCTTCATCTCATCAAATGTGACGATTGTCCCCATCTTGCCAAAATCGATTTAGAAGTCTCTTACAGATCTGCAACCTGACCTGTTTTTGATTTTGGTCGATAACCTCTGAATAGCACAAGCGAAACGAGCCTTCAGTCAGAAATATAATTTGTTTACATCAAAAATTAATTTAATGTCAGGAAAAAATTTTTGAAAGTGTATGTTTGGAGTGTCGCTTTATATGGAAGTGAAGCTTGGACGATCGGAGTATCTGAGAAGAAAAGATTAGAAGCTTTTGAAATGCGGTGCTATAGGAGAATGTTAAAAATCAGACGGGTGGATAAAGCGACAAATGAAGAGGTATTGCGGCAAATAGATGAAGAAAGAAGCATTTGGAAAAATATAGTTAAAAGAAGAGACAGACTTATAGGCCACATACTAAGGCATCCTGGAATAGTCGCTTTAATATTGGAAGGACAGGTAGAAGGAAAAAATTGTGTAGGCAGGCCACGTTTGGAATATGTAAAACAAATTGTTAGGGATGTAGGATGTAGAGGGTATACTGAAATGAAACGACTAGCACTAGATAGGGAATCTTGGAGACCCGCAGCAAACCAGTCAAATGACTGAAGACAAAAAAAAAACCTCAGAACCCATCGAACATTAATTTTTCTAAACTACTCCCGTAGTTGATACCCACTTCTGATGCGATTTTAACAGTGAACCAGCAATAAGCTCTCAAACGGCACAGATGTGATTTCTGACCTTGGGCATCGATCAGGACTTTTGTTGTCTACACTATCTTGCCCGCACTTAAATTATTTGGCCCACATATACACTCTGTTCTAAGACGGTGTAGCGTCCCCAAACTGTACCTTAAAAAGAGTTAAAATTTCTGCAGGTTTAATGCTTCTGTTAATTAAAAACTTTATGATTATACATCGGGCAATAGACGACTTTCTTACTCGTGACTGTACTGATGACAGAACAGAGCACGGAACTAACCAACCTGGTTTCTCCTATCTAGCACACCGAATATTATTCCCTTACTCCACCATCCAGCTCTAGTGTAGATTAGGTATTTTTGGATAGTTTATAATACAGGGTTACCCTGTATTAAATACTAAATAATTTTTAGCGTTTAAATCAAGAGATTATTTTTTTTTTTTTTTGTCTTCAGTCATTTGACTGGTTTGATGCAGCTCTCCAAGATTCCCTATCTAGTGCTAGTCTTTTCATTTCAGTATACCCTCTACATCCTACATCCCCAACAATTTGTTTTACATATTCCAAACGTGGCCTGCCTACACAATTTTTCCCTTCTACCTGTCCTTCCAATATTAAAGCGACTATTCCAGGATGTGGCCTATAAGTCTGTCTCTGCTTTTAACTATATTTTTCCAAATACTTCTTTCTTCATCTATTTGCCGCAATACCTCTTCATTTGTCACTTTATGCACCCATCTGATTTTTAACATTCTCCTATAGCACCGCATTTCAAAAGCTTCTAATCTTTTCTTCTCAGATACTCCGATCGTCCAAGTTTCACTTCCATATAAAGCGACACTCCAAACATACACTTTCAAAAATCTTTTCCTGACACTTAAATTAATTTTTGATGTAAACAAATTATATTTCTTACTGAAGGCTCGTTTAGCTTGTGCTATTCGGCATTTTATATCGCTCCTGCTTCGTCCATCTTTAGTAATTTTACTTCCCAAATAACAAAATTCTTCTACCTCCATAATCTTTTCTCCTCCTATTTTCACATTCAGCGGTCCATCTTTGTTATTTCTACTACATTTCATTACTTTTGTTTTTTTACATCAATTGTTCTTTAACATCATTAACTGCTAGTTCCATGTAAAGATTAAAAAGTAACGGAGATAGGGAACATCCTTGTCGGACTCCCTTTCTTATTAGGGCTTCTTTCTTATGTTCTTCAATTGTTATTTTTGCTGTTTGGTTCCTGTACATGTTAGCAATTGTTCTTCTATCTCTGTATTTGAATCCTAATTTTTTTAAAATGCTGAACATTTTATTCCAGTCTACGTTATCGAAAGCCTTTTCTAGGTCTATAAACGCCAATTATGACGGTCCTTCTACTATTAATCTGAGGCCTAAAATTGCTTCCCTTGTCCCTATACTTTTCCTGAAACCAAATTGGTCTTCTCCTAACACTTCTTCCACTCTCCTCTCAATTCTTCTGTATAGAATTCTAGTTAAGATTTTTGATGCATGACTAGTTAAACTAATTGTTCTGTATTCTTCACATTTATTTGCCCCTGCTTTCTTTGGTATCATGACTATAACACTTTTTTTGAAGTCTGAGGGAAATTCCCCTTTTTCATAAATATTACACACCAGTTTGTATAATCTATCAATCGCTTCCTCACCTGCACTGCGCAGTAATTCTACAGGTATTCCGTCTATTCCAGGAGCCTTTCTGCCATTTAAATCTTTTAATGCTCTCTTAAATTCAGATCTCAGTATTGTTTCTGCATATAGACGTTAACAATCGTTGTCGGTTTAGGTTTTGAATTTATCCTTATTACAATGATTCTATCGCTATGCGTTTTGAAATACTCCACTCTCCTCCCTATCTTCTTGTTCATCACGAAACCTACTCCTGCCTGCCCATTATTTGACGCTGAGTTAATTACTCTAAAATCACCTGACCAAAAGAAAGACCTTCCTCTTCCCACCGAACCTCACTAATTCCTACTATATCCACATTTGTACTACCCATTTCCCTTTTTAAATTTTCTAGCCTACCAACCTTTTTCAAGCTTCTAACATTCCACGCTCCGACTCGTAGAATGTTACTTTTTAATTTTCTGAGATTATTATACAAGTTATAATTTTTTATTTATTTTAAATAAATGTTTAAAATGTTTACGTTATTTATTTTCGGTTACAGAGTTGTATGAATCTTTTGGAAATTGGAGCACGTGAATCGCTGAGCGATGTAATTACAAAAGTTTTAAGAAAAGTAGCGATTCAACCAGAAGGTAAAGAAGAAGAGCTAGACGATACACTTTTAACTTGATCGACGCATCGTATTTTCTTTTTTGTTTATTATGATTATTATAATATTTCCATACACATAATTCATGTATCACTTCTTTTTTTTATATGTACTACTGATTATTGATCGATTGTAATTAAATTAATTTAAAAAAATTAATATGTCGGTGATATATTTAAAAGTTGTAATTAAAAGAAACATCTATTTTATTTTAAAAACCGATGGTTTACTTTGTTCGTTTAAAAGAACTGTTCTTAATAAATTATAACTATTGTAATGGAATTAAATTATTGTTATTATTATTACCGTTCATTATTTTATTAAAATAAACTTGTATTAAATAGTAAATAAACTTTGGAAAATTTATTTCAGTTTGTTAACGAGTTTATTTTTTTTTATTGCAATAAATAAAACTGTATGCTTATTATGTTACTAGGATTTTTTGATAGTACGTAATTTATTATGATCGAATGCTTTCATTGCAGTGCGAGAACTGTAATTATACAGTTATCGTGTTAAAAATTATGATTTTTAAAGTTCTCTTCAAGCACTAAGATGCGATTATGTAATTTTGGTGATTAGACTGGATTATATGCATATTTTCAATATATTTACCATATTTTTCAGTAGGGTACCTTTTGAAACTACAGGGTGTCCCATATAAAACGCAACCCAACCTTATATTGGTAGGTATTGAAATAATAAAAAGGCATGTGTAAATATAAATGTAATTTTTATTATTACCTTACATTTAGAGTAAATGTTGGAAGTGGTCGCCATCTTCTGGAATACAAGCTTCAATTCTTTTTACAGCGTTTCTTGCAACTTTTTTCAAAATTTCTGGCTGGATATTGAATACAGCTTGTTCAATATTGAATTTCAATCGTTCAAGTGTTTGTGGTTTGTTGCTGTAGGCTTTTTCTTTGAGGTAACCCCGTAGAAAAAAATTCAGCCGCAGTCAAATCTGAGATCTTGGTAGCCACAAGCCTCGACCGATAACACGATTACCAAAGAATTCCTCGACGAAATCAGAAGTTGAACCTGCGTAGTGTGATGTCGCACCGTCATGTTGTAGCCAGCAGCGTCTGTCTTCCTCTTCCAACAGTGCGATGAACTGAAATGAAATATCCTGATATCGTTCTGCATTAATGGTATACTCGAAAAATATAGGGCCGATTATTTTCTTCCGCGATATCGTGAACCATACGCCCGACTTCTGTGAGTGTAATTGTTTTTCGTGATAAACATGGGGATTTTCAGCGCTCCAAATTCTACTGTTTTGGCTTTACGTAGCCGTCCAAATGAAACCGTGCTTCATCTGTGAAAAATAACGAATCCGTAACATTAATTCCCTCGCGCAGAAACCGATGGAACCGTTGACAATATTGTAGCCGTTTTTTCTTTGTCGGGCTCAAGAAGTCGATAAACTGGTTGAATGCGATAAGGTCGTAATTGTAATCGTTTGGTCGCCCAATGAAGAGTTGATTTAGACAAATTAATTTCAGCAGACAAACAACTGATCGATTTATTTGGCGAGGCGAGTAATCGGTCTTTGATTTCAGCGGCTGTATCTGGATTCAACACTGACAAATCTTTTGTGTTCCTTGTTATTAACAGAACCGGTCTCTCTAAATTTGGAACTAACCTTAATACTGATGTTTTGTTAGGAGCCGGTTTATCTGTGTACTTATGGTGAAACAAATCTTGCACTGCGACCGATGATTTCGTACTGAAGTAAGACTCGACAATGAAAACACGTTCATCTAGCGAAAACACCATCTTGTCTCTTAACAATACACTGAACGTTATGATTGCATTGTTGTTACTATCGGTAGTGTTCTACTGCATTGCCGGGATGTTCAGAAGTTGGATGAGTCCATTTCAGTAACGAGTAGGGAGTAAGCTTGACTTTTGAAATGTCATGGATGAGTGATCGATGGGTTGCATTTTATATGGGACACCCTGTACTTACAAATCCTACTTTAAAAGATTTTTTTGCGAAATAATGCTCAAATCGAAATATACCAGATGAATATACATGTTCTGGAAGAAATATGCAATGAACTCATCGCATTATTTGGATTTCAGCTGATAAAACTACCGACACTTGTGATAACTCTTATTTGGTAACATGCAAACATCTTGAAAAGACAAATCGATCTACGATCGTCAGATTTGCAAATCAGGGTAAAATTTTTCCTGATTCTTATGCAGATGAAAGATCATTTATATTTCTCTCAGCCAAAGCTTTCTAAATATTTCATCTGAATTTTATTCATACGATGCGATTTGCTCACAAAGTACGAAGGCTATTCAGAAAGTAAGTAACATTCTGGAATTTTAAAAAACAAAGTGCAAGAAAAAAAGTGTTCACTTATCAAATGTCTCCCTGCCTGCTATGATTTTTTTTTCAGTCTTTGACACTAGTACAGGTGATTTTTTAGTTCTGTTACCCAATTGTTAATGTCTCGTAATTTTTTTCTAAGAAAGGGAAATTTTGTGACATAAAGTTAGTAGTGTTACTAAACCGGTATAGATACGGCAGTGTGAGTTGATTCTCCTTGAGTTCCATACCCTTCCGGCAGCACGACTGCCTTAACTCCTCACCCCACATACCACAGTGATGAAAGAGTAATCTTTCTCACCCCTTCAACAGTTCAATTCGCTGTGCGCTTGGGCGCTTTTTATTTTTCAGGTGAAACTCCCAAGTACTACAAGGACAGCTAGAAGAAAGCGTGTTTGGCCATACACCACCAGACCCCCCCCAAACCCCCCGCGGACCATTATATTTTGTAGGGCTAGACCAGCAGCTGCATCAAGTCCAAATTTATATATAATAGGGGGGGGGGCGTCTTATTCAAAATTGTCACCACCCTGGCGCATGGGCGCTCGAAAAACAACCTGCGTTATGTATATCTCTCCTGCCTGCCCTTACGGCGGGCAGACATCTAACCCTTAATAGATGTATACCACGCCCAGACTAGTAAATCCCAATCTATTTTCTACTGACCGAGATAACTCTGGGACGCAACGCCCCAAAGCAATCCATCCAATCACATTTCCTTAATTCAAACCAAGTTAAATTGAAGTGAATTAAGTAAATGACAAAGTGTAAGCCCAAAAATCGCCTCCGATGTACTCTCCTAAATTTAGGACGCCCACCTAAATAAAGGATTTCAGCCCACTCTAGGCTGAAATGGAGTGCGTCATTGAAGATAAGCTTATTAGCACATCGTTCCATCAGGCCCCTACCGACAAACCCTCCATTGGATCGGAACGCAATCCAAACTTCACAAAACGAATAAACCCCAACCATTATTAATAACCGCCAGTCCATTAGAATCACCCAGCAGCAAAGGACAAAAGTCTGTATACTGCGAAAAGTAGGATGGTATTGCACCCTCCATCATCCTTGCATTCCGTTCCGTTCTCCTTGAGTTGTGTAAACGTTTGTGCCATTTCCGGTCGTGTTACGAACAACCATAGAACGAATTTTCATTCTTGAACAATATTTTGCTACAAAATCGTATACGAGTTGAAAAGAATCATTTCAAATTAATTTGTCTGTGTTCCTTCACCAGAAAAAATGTCAACTTCTAGGCTAGGAAACCGATTTTGAGAGACAGGTAGTATTTCCGACAGAAAACATAACCGCCGACCTACTCGCTTGACAGATGACGTTTTAGAGAATGTGAAAACAAGATTGCTCAATTCTCCATGGTAAAGTTTACGAAAACTTTCCACGCAAATCGGTTTGTCATATTCTAATGTTCAGAAAGCCATTAAAAAATTGAAATCGCACTATATGTGTATAATTATAATCGCACTAATCGTGTACGATTAGTCCAAGAGTTTCAGCCTCCAGATTTAAAGAAACGACTGCAATATCGCGGAATTGAATTTTTAAACACAGTATTCTTTAGCGATGAATCTTGGATCCATCTCGACGGTTATGTGAACAGTCAAAATTGTCAAATTTGGGCGGTTTAAAATCCTAACACTTTTTACAAGACAAATCTTTGCATCCTGAAAAAATTGGTGTGTGGTGTGCGATATCTCGTCATCATATAGTCGGACCCGTATTCTTCGAACAGACAGTAAATGGTGAAGTATACAGGAATATTGTGCGCCAATTTGTGTCTCTCCTGGAATCTCAAGCACGGGTATTGCTGGTTTCAGCAAGTCGTCATGCCACACGTCTCGAGAAACCGTGGATTTTCTGTAAGAGTTCTTTAATGATCGAATAATAAGCAAGGACTTATGGCCTCCAAGGTCCCTGGACCTCATATCTCCTGACTGCTAATTGTCGGGAGATATGAGGTCTTAAGATATATATTAAGGCCTTCAAAAACAATCTTCACATTATTGATGAACTTTAAAGTCAATATTACAGACTTAATCGCGAATATTTCCAATGCTACTCTTAAAAAAGTTTCTGCTAATATGCTGAAAAGAGTCTGTGCATGTATAACCACAAAGGGTGGTCATTTTGAGCATATTCTTTAACGATTACTTACGTAATCGTTAAAGAATAGCGGTCACTTGACCGACATAATTTTTCATTTTTAACCGGAACCTAGCTGGAACTAGCAGTTAATGATGTTAAAGAACAATTTAGATTCGGAGTAACAGTACAAGGTGAAAAGATAAAGATGCTACGATTTGCTGGTGATATAGTAATTCTAGCCGAGAGTAAAGAGGATTTAGAAGAAACAATGAATGGCATGGATGAAGTCCTACAAAAGAAAATAAACAAGAACAAAATGAAACTAATGAAATGTAGTAGAAATAACAAAGATGGACCACTGAATGTAAAAATAGGAGGAGAAAAGATTATGGAGGTGGAAGAATTTTGTTATTTGGGAAGTAGAATTACTAAAGATGGACGAAGCAGGAGCGATATAAAATGCCGAATAGCACAAGCTAAACGAGCCTTCAGTAAGAAATATAATTTGTTTACATCAAAAATTAATTTAAATGTCAGGAAAAGATTTTTGAAAGTGTATGTTTGGAGTGTCACTTTATATGGAAGTGAAACTTGGACAATCGGAGTATCTGAGAAGAAAAGATTAGAAGGTTTTGAAATGCTGTGTTATAGGAGAATGTTAAAAATCAGATGGGTGGATAAAGTGACAAATGAAGAGGTATTGCGGCAAATAGATGAAGAAAGAAGCATTTGGAAAAATATAGTTAAAAGAAGAGACAGACTTATAGGCCACATACTAAGGCATCCTGGAATAGTCGCTTTAATATTGGAAGGACAGGTAGAAGGGAAAAATTGTGTAGGCAGGCCACGTTTTTAACCTGTAAAACAAATTGTTAGGGTTGTAGGATGTAGAGGGTATACTGAAATGAAATGACTAGCACTAGATAGGGAATCTTGGAGAGCTGCATCAAACCAGTCAAATGACTAAAGACAAAAAAAAAAAAAATTTTTTTTTTTTTAAATTAAAATGATACCTCAATTTTGGACACTCCTTATAATAAAATAATAACTAAACTTTATTCTTTGGTTAGACAAATATAAGAAACCAAATAAGTTAGAAAATTATCCAAATTAATAAAAAATTTTCCAATGCAATTCGTTAGGTCAACAACGAAACAAACAAAATAACAAAAACAAAAGCAGAAACCTCGATTTTTTGTCCAAGACATAAAACCTCGACTTTAACGTTGAGGTTTTCTGCTTTTCTTTTTGTTATTTTTGTTGTTGACCTAATGAATTGCATTTGAAAATTTTCTAACTTCTTTAGTTTATATATATATATATATTCTTTGCAACATGTGGCAACCCAGCAGGTTGCGTAGGCACACCATCTTTGACCTTGGTCTATAAGCTACTTCTAGTCCAAGCAGCACATTGATGCAACTGCTCAGTCGTGAGTTGTGCTGTAATAAGTGAACACGTGTTTGTGTCCCTCGTCACAGGTTTTTGGACATCTTGTATTGTTTGAAAATGGTGTCCCTTGACCGCCATTTTGACTCTTGGAAATAGAAAAAAGTCGCATGGAGCTATATCTGGTGAATAAGGTGGCTGTGGTAGTACTGAAATTATATTTCCTAATTACAACTTGAAAACTTTTGCCATTTTCAAAAAATGTTTTAATAATAAAAACACATTGTTCCTTCGTGTAACATTCCATATTAACTAACCGGAATGTATTTAGAATCTGAAAATTAAAATGATACCTCAATTTTAAGAGAGCATTAAAAGATTTAAATGGCAGAAAGGCTCCTGGAATAGACGGAATACCTGTAGAATTACTGCGCAGTGCAGGTGAGGAAACGATTGATAGATTATACAAACTGGTGTGTAATATTTATGAAAATGGGGAATTTCCGTCAGACTTCAAAAAAAGTGTTATAGTTATGATACCAAAGAAAGCAGGGGCAGATAAATGTGAAGAATACAGAACAATTAGTTTAACTAGTCATGCATCAAAAATCTTAACTAGAATTTTATACAGAAGAATTGAGAGGAGAGTGGAAGAAGTGTTAGGAGAAGACCGATTTGGTTTCAGGAAAGGTATAGGGACAAGGGAAGCAATTTCAGGCCTCAGATTAATAGTAGAAGGAAGATTAAAGAAAAACAAACCAACATACTTGGCGTTTATAGACCTAGAAAAGGCATTCGATAACGTAGACTGGAATAAAATATTCAGCATTTTAAAAAAATTAGGGTTCAAATACAGAGATAGAAGAACAATTGCTAACATTTACAGGAACCAAACAGCAACAATAATAATTGAAGAACATAAGAAAGAAGCCCTAATAAGAAAGGGAGTCCGACAAGGATGTTCCCTATCGCCGTTACTTTTTAATCTTTACATGGAACTAGCAGTTAATGATGTTAAAGAACAATTTAGATTCGGAGTAACAGTACAAGGTGAAAAGATAAAGATGCTACGATTTGCTGATGATATAGTAATTCTAGCCGAGATTAAAAAGGATTTAGAAGAAACAATGAACGGCATAGATGAAGTCCTACGCAAGAACTATCGCGTGAAAATAAACAAGAACAAAACAAAAGTAATGAAATGTAGTAGAAATAACAAAGATGGACCGCTGAATGTGAAAATAGGAGGAGAAAAGATTATGGAGGTAGAAGAATTTTGTTATTTGGGAAGTAAAATTACTAAAGATGGACGAAGCAGGAGCGATATAAAATGCAGAATAGCACAAGCTAAACGAGCCTTCAGTAAGAAATATAATTTGTTTACATCAAAAATTAATTTAAATGTCAGGAAAAGATTTTTGAAAGTGTATGTTTGGAGTGTCGCTTTATATCGAAGTGAAACTTGGACGATCGGAGTATCTGAGAAGAAAAGATTAGAAGCTTTTGAAATGTCTTGCTATAGGAGAATGTTAAAAATCAGATGGGTGGATAAAGTGACAAATGAAGAGGTATTGCGACAAATAGATGAAGAAAGAAGCATTTGGAAAAATATAGTTAAAAGAAGAGACAGACTTATAGGCCACATACTAAGGCATCCTGGAATAGTCGCTTTAATATTGGAAGGACAGGTAGAAGGGAAAAATTGTGTAGGCAGGCCACGTTTGGAGTATGTAAAACAAATTGTTGGGGATGTAGGATGTAGAGGGTATACTGAAATGAAACGACTAGCACTAGATAGGGAATCTTGGAGAGCTGCATCAAACCAGTCAAATGACTGAAGACAAAAAAAAAAAAACCTCAATTTTGGACAACCTTTATATATATGCAAATACACTGTTTCACTACAATACATTGAATACACTATCTATCCAGTGGCCTTTATGATCATAAATGATATATAAGAATCATCAATTGTCATTGCTTTCTCTGAGAGTAATGTTTAATATATGTCCAGTTTTTATCAATGTGATTTTTTTGTAAGTGTATAAACTGGATCACATTTCAGCAGGCCAGCATGCTGATGTGTAGCATTGTAATTTAGTTAACAAGACAATGGAAACTGCTTAACTTTCCATTTTTTGAAATAATCCTAGAATGGTACGTTATTCTTAACACAGCTATGACATTCTTTATTATTTGTATCTCATACTAGGTTTTCATGAATAATTTGATTATGAGTTTGTTTTTATTTTATCCTATGCCTTGATTTTGGTCATGTGACATCTAGTAGCTCAAAAAATACTTTATCCTCGCTCTTTGCTGTGGTTCTAATGTAACATAATTCCTCGTCAACCCGCTTGTCAGTGATACAAACACAAAGTTGTATCGGCGAGGTAAGTTTTAAAATGACACCGCATGAGTAATAGTTAGGGTGTTCTTAAGGCAGGACGATATAGATCTTTTTGTTATGCTACAAATTTATGTTCTGGTACCACTCATATGTTTCGGTGTAATTTTTAAGATATTTGTCAAAAATATACATACATGTATATATTTGTTTTTCAACCAGCAGATTTTCACTACTGCATATACGAGGTACGACAATAAAGTAATGAGACTGATTTTTCTTTGCAAGATGTGGCAACCCTACAGCTTGCGTAGGCACACCATCTTTGACCTTGGTCTATAAGCTAAGTCCAAGCAGCACATTGATGCAACTGCTTAGTCGTGAGTTGTGCTGTAATAAGTGAACGTGTGTTTGTGTCTCTCGTCACAAAAAAATGAAACCGCAAAATATTGTGCAACGGTATGCCATTTCTTTTTGCGTTAAATCGGGTGAAAAAGCGACGACAACTTATGGTAAGTCTCAGAAGGCTTTTGGAGAGGAGGTTATGTCAAGAGCTGGATTGATTTCCGTTTGCTCTAACAGATCGGCTGCCACATTTTTCCGTGTTTCTCGTTGTTGTTGTGTGAGATTTTTGGGGACCATTTTTGCACAAATCTTTCTCATACTTCAGTTAATATTAGATGAACCGTTTCTCGATCGATGTTGAATTCTTCTGCGATCATTTTCTCGGATAATCTTCGATGAGATCGTACGATTTCACGCACCCTGGTCAAATTGACATCTGTCCGTGAGGTTGATGGTCGTCCACTGCGGTCGTCATCTTCAACATTCGTTCTGCCTTAACTAAAAATTTTATGCCACCGAAAAACTTGAGCTCTTGACATAACCTCCTCTCCAAAAACCTTCTGAAGCTTACCATAAGTTGTCGTCGCGTTTTCACCCAATTTAACGCAAAAAGAAAAGGTATACCGTTGCGCAATATTTTGCAGTTTCATTTCTGTGACGAGAAACACAAACACGTGTTTACTTATTACAGGACAACTCACGACTGAGCAGTTGCATCAATGTGCCGCTTGGACTAGAATTAGCTTATAGACCAAGGTCAAAGATGGTGTGCCTACGCAAGCTGCAGGGTTGGGGCACATCTTGCAAAGAAAAATCAGTCTCATTACTTTATTGTCGCACCTCGTATATATATATATATATGTGTGTGTGTGCACAACATTTAATAAACTGTGCGTCTCTATCACTGAACTGACTGATTTGAATCAATTTAATGAATAATTTTACAAAAATAACAGAATTAAATTTACTCTTAATAAAATAATATTTGTTTCATAATAATGGTCTTTTCGTGCGGACTGCGAGTTAGCACCACATCAGAGGCTACACCAATCATTGCCATACTGATTACAAATGGGGTTCTCTATTACAAATATCACCAAAATAATCATCCAAATTTCAAAATTCAAACGGGGTATTTGAAAGTTAACTTTTCCATACATCATGTACACCGTCGATATAACAAATCACAATTATTTGTATATGTATACAAATTTAAAGTTTGTCAGTATGTTATCACACCACATAAAGAGTACTTTACTCAATATTTACTGTTCATTCAATGTTTTCTTTACATACATGTAAAGAAAACATACATGTACTTACCACCTACCAATCTGGACAGTGCTGCCAACATTTTAAATATTAAAATAAGTAAAATAAAAATAATTAATATTTAAAAACCAACCTGATTATTTTAATCAGGTTGGATAACCACCAAGGGAAAAAGGAATTTGCAGTAACCACAACTGAAATTATCAATTAATTCATGTGGATACTAGTAAAAACTACATAAAATTAAAGTAACAATAAAATTATTATAAATACTGTTTCATTGCAACCATTCAAAAAGGGTAACTAAAAAAAAATTTGTTCTACATCCTGAACGCTTGTCACTGGGTGGTTTGTGCTATGGCTCACCGATGGGTGGTTTAAATGGCAATTTATGGTCATGGCACGCCGTTGGGTGGCTGAGCACCAGTTGAGACACTGAGCTCCTTGTGCGTCATCTCACTGAGACGAGGTTGTTAGTGGGTGCAAGCAGGATGTTGTTTCCATTGGTGACTGGCGAAACATAAGAAGCTGTTCAAATATATGCACCAACTTTTGTTAATCACCCAGTGGCAAGCAACAGCTTGTCATTAATCTGGTTACATGCTGTTTGCCAATGGATGACAAGCCGCCAATTGGCAATTTATATTTTATTACATAAGATACAATGTTTAAAATGATAGTTGATAAAATATCAAACCTTGTCAAGGATTAAACCTTTTCTTTCTTTTTCCTGTTTAGCCTCCAGTAACTACCGTTCAGGTACTACTTCAGAGGATGATATGTACGAGTGTAAATGAAGTGTAGTCTTGTACAATCTCAGTCGGTCATACCTGAGATGTGTGGTTAATTGAAACCCAACCACCAAAGAACACCAGTATCCACGATCTAGTTATTCAAATCCGTGTAAAAATAACTGGCTTTACTAGGACTTGAACGCTGGAACTATCAACTTCCAAATCAGCTGATTTGGGGAGACGCGTTAACCAACCCAGTGGGTTAGGGGATTAAACCTAAGACTGGCTGACCTAGAATTCACTACATTCATTTTATTTGAACATTTTTCCTTATTTCAATCTCTAGAATCAGTACCCAAATTATTTTTTTCCTCCTGAATCACTCCCTCTCTCTTTCTCTCTCTCTCTCTCTCTCTCTCTATATATATATATATATATATATATATATATATATATACAAGGTGTCCCATATAAAACGCAACCCAACCTTATATTGGTAGGTATTGAAATAATAAAAAGGCATCTGTAAATGTAAAAGTAATTTTTATTATTACCATCCATTACCTTACATTTAGATTAAATGTTGGAAGTGGCCGCCATCTTCTTGGATACAAGCTTCAATTCTTTTTACAGCGTTTCTTGCAACTTTTTTCAAAGTTTGTGGCTGGATATTTAATACAGCTTGTTCAATATTGACTTTCAATCGATCAAGTGTTCGTGGTTTGTTGCTGTAGGCCGCAGTCAAATCTGGAGATCTTGGGGGCCACAAGCCTCGACCGATAACACAATTACCAAAGAATTCCTCAACAAAATCAGAAGTTGAACCTGCGTAGTGCGATGTTGTATATAAATTTTATATACATGATATATATGTATAGTATATTAAATCCTTTGCAGTAACCCAGTACTATGCAAAAAGAGAAACATTCGCTCTAAAACCCTGCCATCATTACCCAAGACATCACGAATGCTGCTGGGTATATTAAACTGACGCCGTCCACGAGAATGTGGTGCACAGTCATGCGGCAGTTGCATCGTGTGCTCAGGGGTGGGTCTCCTCCTGACATTAGACATTCGTGTGTGATCCTCGTATGCCCCAACCGTAACCGGGAGAGGACCACTTCCTCATGATGAGAGTTCCTGCAAAGGAGTCCCACGGCAGCACTGAGTCTTTAATCCGTCAAAGTTTACTATCGACGGCAGCTGTCCAGCCACTTTGCCACCTTGCTCGCAGGGATTGTTTTATATGATTAATAAAATCAAAAGTAGTAACTCGGGTGGTGAAAGGAGGCTGAATACACGCATCTTTCGCAGCAGAATCTGCCCTCTCATTACCAAGAATCCCAATGTGGCAAGGGATCCAGCAAAAACTACCCCCTTGTTTCGTTTTTTTAACTCAGCGATTTTATCATAAATGCCAACGACGACAGGATGTCCGGAATAAAAGTTTTCCAGTGCCTGGAGAGCACTGTACGAGTCACTGCAAATAAGAATGTTCCTATATTTAGGGCCAACGATACTTAGAGCCCTATCCACAGCGAGGAGTTCCGCAGTGAACACACTTGTAACACCGGGTAGGCCAAACATATAAGTCTGTTCATTGAAAACAAAAGCACAACCAACGTTACCGTCATGCTTCGACCCATCAGTGTATACCACCACGTCTGGGTTCGACTTGGTGAGGAGAAACTGGAACACCTGCTGGTAAACAGTAGGTGGAGTTGATTGTTTATCATATGTTGTAAGATCAAACGTAAAATTTACATGGTTTATTCTCCACGGGGGCTTCGAGTACGGACATGATGGAAAGAACGAGGGAGTGCCAACATTCATACGCTGCAGCAGACGTCGTGTACGGATACCCACAGGCGCAGTACAACGTGGACGGTCCTCATACTTCCTCAAATTAGGATTCTTAAGAACTGGGTCAAAAGCCCTGAGTAATGCCAACAGGCAGGTATTGGGGCATGTTGTCTTAGGAGGAGGTTGTTTAGTGAGTCCTCTCTCTGATGAGAAACCTCACACACCCAGTCAGGCGTGTAATTTTTCCTCCTGCACAAAAAAAATGTATAAACTGGTAATCAAGAACATTTCTTTTTAAGATTTGCAAAAGTTTTTTATTTATTTGTGAAATTCATCTACAACAAGACTATTATAATTATTAGGAGAGATTTCCAAACTAAATTATGGAATGTAAATTACATCCAGGAAGAGAAATTGATTCTTACCACAATATGATTGTGTCTAAATGTAAGGTGAGGTACATAAAACAAAGAAAAAATGGGATAATAAAAACCAAAAAAAAAAATGATATGAAATAAAAATTGGGACAAACATATAATAAGTATTATATTAAAAAAAAGATTTTGTTATAAATGAATGGATAAAATTAAAAGAGGAAATAATTTTATGCAAAAAAGTGACTTCAAATAGAAATATGTCTAAAGAGAATTACATATTTTCCATTCCATGTTTGAAATTTTTTCCACCTAACTTTAGCAATATATATATATATATCGCTCTATATTTATATATATATATATATATATATATATATATTACCTTACCTAACAAGCTATACGCTATAATATACTTTAGGCTATATAATTTGTTGTTAATCACGTTTTCTTTAAATTTGCATTACTAAATACCCTGCACTCTGATTTAATTTTGGTTTGCAGATTTGAAATCTCACAAAAAGTACTATTCATTTGTTATTAAATACAACTACCTAAGATGGTACACCAATATATAATACGAAAGGTAAAGTCGATAGATGGGTGGAATATATTGAAGAGTTATACGGAGGAAATGAATTAGAAAATGATGTTATAGAGGAAGAAGAGGAAGTTGAGGAGGATGAAATGGGAGAAACAATACTGAGATCTGAATTTAAGAGAGCATTAAAAGATTTAAATGGCAGAAAGGCTCCTAAAATAGACGGAATACCTGTAGAATTACTGCGCAGTGCAGGTGAGGAAGCGATTGATAGATTATACAAACTGGTGTGTAATATTTATGAAAATGGGGAATTTCCATCAGACTTCAAAAAAAAGTGTTATAGTTATGATACCAAAGAAAGCAGGGCCAGATAAATGTGAAGAATACAGAACAATTAGTTTAACTAGTCATGCATCAAAAATCTTAACTAGAATTTTATACAGAAAAATTGAGAGGAGAGTGGAAGAAGTGGAGAAGACCAATTTGGTTTCAGGAAAAGTATAGGGACAAGAGAAGCAATTTTAGGCCTCAGATTAATAGTAGAAGGAACATTAAAGAAAAACAAACCAACATATTTGGCGTTTATAGACCTAGAAAAGGCATTCGATAATGTAGACTGGAATAAAATGTTCAGCATTTTAAAAAAATTAGGGTTCAAATACAGAGATAGAAGAACAATTGCTAACATGTACAGGAACCAAACAGCAACAGTAACAATTAAAGAACATAAGAAAGAAGCCTTAATAAGAAAGGGAGTCTGACAAGGATGTTCCCCATCACCGTTACTTTTTAATCTTTACATGGAAATAGCAGTTAATGATGTTAAAGAACAATTTAGATTCGGAGTAACAGTACAAGGTGAAAAGATAAAGATGCTACGATTTGCTGATGATATAGTAATTCTAGTCGAGAGTAAACAGGATGTAGAAGAAATAATGAGCGGAAAACACGAAACTACCACACGAAAATAAACAAGATAAAACAAAAGTAATGAAATGTAGTAGAAATAACAAAGATGGACAACTGAATATAAAAATAGGAAGCGAAAAGATTACAGAGATAGAACAGAATTTTGTTATTTGGGAAGTATAATTACTAAACATGAACGAAGCAGTAACGATATAAAATGCCGAATAGGACAGACGAAACGAGCCTTCATTCAGAAATATAATTTTTTTACATCAATAATTAATTTAACATTTGCAAACTGACAAAAGAATAGTGGGGATTAGAGAAAAGTGTTCAGAAGTGGAAAGAGAAATGAGCATTGGTAAAATAGACAGAGCTTACAGAAAGATAGATAAAAACAAACAGAGAGAGAGAGAGGAAGAGATAGAAAAAGTGAGAGAAGAGAGTGAAAGAGACAGAAAGATTGGAGAGAGAGACAGAGTGACAGATGGGAGAGAAAGAGAGAGACAGACAGACATATAGACACACTGAGAGGTGAGTGTGACTCAGAGAGAGAGAGAGAGAGAGAAAGACAAACAGACCGACAGAAAGATAGAGACAGACAGACATACAGTGTAAGACAGAGACAGTGGGAGAGAGAGAAAAAGACTGACAAACAAACAGAATGACAGAGTGAGAAAGACAGAGAGAGACAGTAAGAGAGGGTGTGTTAAAGAGAGGGGGACAATCTGAGAGAGCAAGAGTCATTGAGAGAGACATTGAGTCAGAGGGAAAGAGGTGACAGAGAAAACCAGCTAAACAGAGAGAGACAGAAGGGGAGAAACACAATTTCAGTTGCGTTCATTTAATCTACAAATATT
Organism: Lycorma delicatula; assembly: GCF_047948215.1. Classification (NCBI taxonomy): domain Eukaryota; kingdom Metazoa; phylum Arthropoda; class Insecta; order Hemiptera; family Fulgoridae; genus Lycorma; species Lycorma delicatula. The sequence goes on from NC_134465.1 coordinate 82,396,344, forward strand.
TACTCAAATCTAGCAATAGCCAAGCATTACCGTTAAGAAAAATTTACTGATTTTAAAAATTTTACTGACAGGCGCTCTAGAGAGAAGGAAAGCCACAGAGGGAGAGGGAGAGAGAGAGACTGAGACAGAGGGAGAGGGAGTGTTAATGGGAAACTGTGACAAAGGGTGAGGGAGAGAGAACAACCACAAAGAGAGACAGAGGGAAAGAGAGAAGGAGCCACAGAGAGAGAGAGAGACACAGAGAGAATGAAGACAGAAAAAGAGAGAGAGAGAATGAGAGACAGGGTGAGAAAGAGAAATACAGCCTTAAAGAGTGACAGAGGAAAAGAGAGAAAGAAAGCTACAGAGAGAGAAAGAATGAGAGAGACACAGAGAGAATGAAGACAGAAACAGAGAGAGAGAGAGAATGAGAGACAGAGGAATTGAGAGAGAGTGAGAGAGCATGAGAGACAGAGAGAGAGAGAGAATGAAAGAGAGCCACAAAGAGTGACAGAGGGTAAGAGAGAAGGAAAGCCAGAGAGAGAGTGACAGAGGGAAAGAGAGAAGGAAAGCTACAGAGAGAGAGGATAAGAGAGAGACACTGAGAATGAAAGACAGAAACAGAGAGAGAAAGAATGAGAGATAGAGGAATTGAGAGAGAGAGAGTGAGGGAGAGTGAGAGAGCATGAGAGACAGAGAGAGAAAGAGAGAGAATGAAAGAGAGCCACAAAGAGTGACAGAGGGTAAGAGAAAAGGAAAGCCAGAGAGAGAGAGGAAGAGAGAGTGACAGAGGGAAAGAGAGAAGGAAAGCTACAGAGAGAGAGGATGAGAGAGAGACAGTGAGAATGAAAGACAGAAACAGAGTGAGAGAGAGCAAGAGAGAGAATGAGAGACAGAAGAATTGAGAGAGTGAGAGTGAGGGTGAGTGAGAGAGCATGAGAGAAAGAGAGAGAATGAAAGAGAGCCACAAAGAGTGACAGAGGGTAAGAGAGAAGGAAAGCCAGAGAGAGAGAGGATGAGAGAGTGACAGAGGTAAAGAGAGAAGGAAAGCTACAGAGAGAGAGGATGAGAGAGAGAAAGTGAGAATGAAAGACAGAAACAGAGAGGGAGAGAGAGCAAGAGAGAGATAGAAAGACAGAGGAATTGAGAGAGAGAGAGAGAGTGAGGGTGAGTGAGAGAGCATGAGAGACAGAGAGAGAGAGAGAATGAAAGAGAGCCACAAAGAGTGACAGAGGGTAAGAGAGAAGAAAAGCCAGACAGAGAGAGGAAGAGAGAGTGACAGAGGGAAAGAGAGAAGGAAAGCTACAGAGAGAGAGGATGAGAGAGAGACAGTGAGAATGAAAGACAGAAACAGAGAGAGATAGAGCGAGAGAGAGAATGAGAGACAGAGGAATTGAGAGAGAGAGAGTGAGGGTGAGTGAGAGAGCATGAGAGACAGAGAGAGAGTGAGAATGAAAGAGAGCCACAAAGAGTGACAGAGGGTAAGAGAGAAGAAAAGCCAAAGAGAGAGAGGAAGAGAGAGTGACAGAGGGAAAGAGAGAAGGAAAGCTACAGAGAGAGAGGATGAGAGAGAGACAGTGAGAATGAAAGACAGAAACAGAGAGAGAGAGAGAGCGTGAGAGAGAATGAGAGACAGAGAATTGAGAGAGAGAGAGTGAGGGAGCATGAGAGACAGAGAGAGAGAGAGAATGAAAGAGAGCCACAAAGAGTGACAGAGGGTAAGAGAGAAGGAAAGCCAGAGAGAGAGAGGATGAGAGAGTGACAGAGGTAAAGAGAGAAGGAAAGCTACAGAGAGAGAGGATGAGAGAGAGACAGTGAGAATGAAAGACAGAAACAGAGAGAGAGAGAGAGCAAGAGAGAGATAGAAGGACAGAGGAATTGAGAGAGAGAGAGTGAGGGTGAGTGAGAGAGCATGAGAGACAGAGAGAGAGTGAGAATGAAAGAGAGCCACAAAGAGTGACAGAGGGTAAGAGAGAAGAAAAGCCAGAGAGAGAGAGGATGAGAGAGAGACAGTGAGAATGAAAGACAAAAACAGAGAGAGAGAGAGAGCGAGAGAGAGAATGAGAGACAGAGAATTGAGAGAGAGAGAGTGAGGGTGAGTGAGAGAGCATGAGAGACAGAGAGAGAGAGAGAGAATGAAAGAGAGCCACAAAGAGTGACAGAGGGTAAGAGAGAAGAAAAGCCAGAGAGAGAGAGAGGAAGAGAGAGTGACAGAGGGAAAGAGAGAAGGAAAGCTACAGAGAGAAAGGATGAGAGAGAGACAGTGAGAATGAAGGACAGAAACAGAGAGAGAGAGAGCGCGAGAGAGAGAATGAGAGACAGAGGAATTGAGAGAGAGAGAGTGAGGGTGAGTGATAGAGTATGAGAGACAGAGAGAGAGAGAGAAAATGAAAGACAGCCACAAAGAGTGACAGAGGGTAAGAGAGGAGGAAAGCTACAGTGAGAGGATAAGAGAGTGACAGAGGGAAAGAGAGAAGGAGAGCTACAGATAGAGAATATAAGACAGAGACAGAGGCGGAGAGAGAGAGAGAATGAGAGACAAGTACAGAGGGAGACTGAGGGAGAAAGACAACCAAAAGAGAGACAGAAAGAACGAGAGAAGGAAAGCCACAGAGTGAGAGAGACTGACAGGGAGAATGAAAGATAGAGTCGAAGGGAGAGAGAGAGAGAGAACAACATCCAGATGAGAGAGAGTGTGGGGAGAGAAAAGGAAGCCGAGAGAGAACCTTTTTGGCTTTACAAAGTATAATTATAATAATCTGGACCTCAACTGTAGGTCCAGATATTGCTCGATATACGGCAGTTATTCCTTTTTTTGCAGCATTCATAACCTAATTAGATTCGTAAGCTGGGAGATGAGACGACTAGGATGCCAGGAACACCCAGCCAAAAAAATGTTTTCGGTATGTTTCATATATGAAAGAAACATTTATTCCTGTAGATGGGGCGATGAAACAGGACTGATACATTAACATATCCTGAAGAAAAATAGTCGAGCAAAGATAGACATTTAGTCAGAGAAAAAGAGGGTGAGAGAGAAAACCAGATAAACAGTGTGAGAGGGAGGAGGGGAGAAACCTGTCTTTCATTCACAGTCTAGCGACTATCGACGCTAGCACTACTAGACCTCTGATTATGTACCAGGTGCGTTAAGTCTCGCAACTACAACAGACTGCCGACCATACAAGTGAACCATACGTTCCATGTAAGTTGTGAAATTACAATACTTTAGTTAGTCCCGACTGTCGACGCTACCACTGCTACCTGTGACTGACGCTACCTGTGACTAGATACCTTGTGCGTTAAGTCTCGCGGCTACACCAGTCAGCCGACAATACAGGTGAAATGTGACCTATGTAAGTTGCGAAATTACCATACATAGGTTAGTTCTGAAAGTCGGCACTAGTATTACTACTCATTTCACTAGGTGCCTGAAGCGTTAAACTACGCAGCTACACCAGTCTGCCGACCGTAGAAGTGAAATTTGTTCTTTGTAAGCTCTATAATTACAATAGGTTAGTTCTGCCCGACTATTGGAGCAAGCACAGCAAGATATCTGACGAGGTTCTAGGTGTGTTGAGTCACGCGGCTACACCAGATATCCGACCACCCCCCTTATTATTATTTTATCATCTTCATCAGCCCCCTTATCACTCACCCCCTTCCGGAAGAAAATCCAAGCTACGTCAGGTATATTTGGAGAGCCAAAGAACTGGAGTTCTATATAGATTTTTAAAAAAACCTACATTACGATAGTTTTTTTATTTTTTCCGCCATGTTGAATCAAACGTAATTTTTTTTTAAAATACGAATATGGATTAAATACACCAAATTTCCATTTACAATTTTCTAAGAAAAACGATGGTGTAACCGGTTTTTTTATTAAATCCTTCATTATAGAGTTATAAGCATTCAAAGTTGCCATAATGAAAAAATCGTGTTAACAATAAATCAACGTAAAAGGAGCTGTGTGAACAATTTTAATGTATTTTACCGCTATAATAACAAATTTCCTTTCGATGGTTTTAACCATCGACAATTTCGTACTATGATATTGTAATACATAATAAGAAATTAGACTTAGAAGAAAATTTTACTAATTCGATCATATTTTTCGATACATCGACTTTTATGTTAAAACGGCCATCTGAATAATTAAAATTATCGATGTCGCAGCGTTAATAATGGCAGATAGATGTTAGAAAATCATTAAACACTAAATTTCCTGAAATAATTTTCATCCATTTACCACACCGGGTTAGACTAGTGGTTAAATCGTCATTGAAAATCAACCGATTTCAAAATCGAGAGTTCTTAGTTTTATATCTTAGTAAAGGCACTTACTTTTATACGGATTTGAATACAAGATCATAGTTACTGATATTTTTGAGTGGTTGGGATTCAATTAACTACACATTTCAGGAATGGTCGACCTGAGACCTGCACAAGATTATATACTTCATTAAGTATTATAATACATTATGGTGGTTTTAATTCGATAAAATTTATTGAAACATCGACTTTTATGTAGAAGCGGCCCAATCTGAATAACCAAAACTATCGATAATGGAGCGATATTAATCGCATATAGATTTGAGAAAATCCTTTCCCTATAAATTTGTTGAACAAATTTTTTTATGAGCCATAAAAAGGTTTTTGGAGCAGCACCAACGCTAGTTTTATCTACAAGTAATGATTGCTTTTTTCTATTCTTATGAAGGAAATGAGATCTTATATGTAATTGAACAGAAATATAAGAACACGAAAGATATTTTATAATATTGTTTTAAACTAATCATAAATGATATAGCGGAACCAGAATAGGAGACCCTAATCTTATTGGGAGTAAATAATATCGAGTGTTCGAGATTCGACAAGCATAATAAGAGAAGAGAGAGAGAGAGAGTGATAGGGTGAGAGAGTGTAAGAATGAGAAACACATAAACACAGAGAGAAAGAGAGAGTGAGAATGAGAGATAGACAGTCAGAAAGAGACATACACACACACACACACACACACACACACACACACAAACGCAGAGAGAGAGAGAGATAAGAGAAACATACGCAGAGATAGGGAGAGAGAGAGAAACATACACACACACACACACACACTGAGAACGAGAGAGTATGTGAAAGAGAGCGACACACACACACACACACACACACACACACACAGAGATAGGGAGGGGGAGAGAGACACACACACAGAGAGAGATAGAGAGAGACAAATAAGATATATATACAAATAGATATATATATAGATATATATATATACAAATAGATATACACACAAACAACAGATGAAGAGAGAGAGAGAGAGAGAGAGAGAGAGATACATACACAAACACAGAGAGAGGGAGACACATACACAAACACAAAGAGAGAGAGTGAGAGAGAGCTACACACGCATAGATAGAGAGAGAGAGAGAGAGAGAGTGAGAGAGAGAGAGAGAAACATGCACACACACTGAGAACAAGAGAGTGTGTGAGAGAGAGCGACATACACACACACACACACACACATACGAAAACACAGGAAGCGTGAGAGACAGAGACACACACTTACACACACACACACACACACAGAGAGAGAGAGATTGGGAGAGTGTCAGAGATATACACACACAAACAAACAGAGGAAGAGAGAGAGAGAGAGGGAGATAGAGTGAGAGACACAGACACACACACACACACACATACACACACAGTTAGGGAGGGAGAGAGAGACATACATAAACACAAGAAGCGAGAGAGTGAGAGAGTAAGAGACATACAAACAGAGAGAGAGAAGATAGACATACACACACACACACACACACACACAGACATACGCAAACACAGAAAGCGTGAGAAACAGAGAGAAACACACAAACAAACAGATGAAGAGAGAGAGAGAGAGAGATACATACACAAACACAGAGAGAGGGAGAGAGTGTGAGAGAGAGCGACACACGCAGAGATAGGGAGAGAGAGAAACATACACACACACACACTGAGAGCGAGATAGTGTGTGAGGGAGCGACACACACACACACAGAGAGAGACATACACACGGGAGACCACACACACAGAGAGAGCGTGGTAGGGGGAGAGAGAGAGAGAGAGAGATAAACACACAAACACAGTGAGAGGGAGGGAGAGTGAGAGACACAGACATACATACACAGTGAGAACGAAAGTGTGTGAGAGAGAGCTACACACACACACACACACACAGTTAGGGAGAGAGAGACATACACAAACACAAGAAGCCAGAGAGAGAAAGACACAGAGAGAGACAGAATGAGGGAATGAGAGGAAACATACACACACACAGAGTAGAGAGAGACAGAGAGAGAGAGAGAGAGAGGGGGCGAGAGAAGAGGGACATACACACACACACACACACACACACACACACACACACACACACACACACACATACACACACACACACACACACACACACACACACACACACACACACACATACAGGAAGCGTGAAAGACAGACACACGCACACACACACAGAGAGAGAGAGAGAGAGAGAGAGAGAGAGAGAGAGAGAGAGAGAGAGAGAGAGAGAGAGAGAGAGAGAGAGAGAGAGATTGGGAGAGTGTCAGAGATATACACACACAAACAAACAGAGGAAGAGAGAGACAGTGAGAGAGAGTTACATACACAAACACAGAGAGAGGGAGATAGAGTGAGAGACACAGGCACACACACACACAGTTAGGGAGGGAGAGAGAGACATACATAAACACAAGAAGCGAGAGAGTGAGAGAGTAAGAAACATACAAACAGAGAGAGAGAAGAGAGACATACACACACACACACACACACACACACACACATACACACACAGACATACGCAAACACAGAAAGCGTGAGAAACAGAGACAGACACACAGTGAGAGAGTGACACACACACAGACTAGAGAGACACAAAGAGAGTGAGAGAGAGAAATAGGAAGGGAGCGACACACACACACAGTCAATCAGAAACAAACACATACAACTTCTCTTTACTAAGTACATATATATATATATATATATATATATATATAGAAAGAGAGAGATACAAAGTAGAAATTCAAATAAAAAGACAAAAATTCAAAAACAAAATCAATTTATAAAATTAAAAAAAAATAATAATTCAACGTATATAAAATTAAAATAAAAGCAACAATAAAATTATTATAAATACTGTTTCATAGCAACAGTTAAAACGTGAAACTAATATAAAATTCATTTTTACTTTACTATTCTGAAAGAGCAGATACTACATCATCGAGGCTTGTCACTGGGTGGTTGTGTCATGAAACCGTGGCACACCAATGGGTGGCTGGGCACCAGTTGAGACACTGGGCTCATTGAGCCTTTGGGTGACACGCAGCATGTTTCCAGTTTTTGACAAGGGGTTGGTTGCCGGCGGGGGACTAGTGATAGTTAGAAAGCCGTAGTTATTCTTCGACAACATATCAAGACCACACAAGACAAGACCACTGACCCCAAACAAACGACAAACTGCGGCTTTTTTTTACTTCCTCGCTATCATCCAAAGGGAAACAACTTCTTGTCGGGAACTGGTTTCATGCTGTTTGTCAATGGGTGACAAGCCTAAGATAATATGTTTAAAATGATTTGTGAAAAATATCGAACCCTTTTCAGGAATTAAAACCAAGATCGGCTGATTTAGAAACCACTATATTAATTTTATATGAACATTTCAAGTTGCGTTATCAGTTTCCATATTTGTTTTCCTTCCTTTTGAATCACCCTGTATTTATAGATAAATATGGAGCGGTAGAATTAAATTAATGAATAATATTTTAAGTATAAAAAAGTATTTATAGTTACCCCTAGTACCACCACCCACGCGTGCATAAAATACGGTATGCGCGCGCACTTTAGTCTAAAATCATTGAATTAAATTTTTAAATAAATATTTTATATAAATGAAATTATAAATATTTTAAATTAAGTTGTGTGTGTAAGACGTGCATCAGAAAAAATTTGCGTTACTGGAAAATCCTACAACTGTGTTGTCAGAGTTTATTTTGTGGTAGGAGTTCAATTGTCATTAAAATAGATGATATATTTCAATTTCCTGTTTATTACATCGTAGGGTGTAATACAATTTATGCTAATTACAATCAAGAAAGGAATATTTTAATAAAAATACCAAGAACGGAAGCGGAAATTACAAAAGTGAATTTAAAGTTCAGCTTTTTATTTTATGAATTTATTGCACTGTAAAAGTTCTAATACGTATGAATAAATTCATTCATAAAATTTATATACTGCTTTATTTTAATTTGTACCCTCAATTATACGATTATATACAAAATAAATTGATCACTATCGGGGGGGGGGGGGGGGTTCGAATCATATTATTAATTTTATGGTCTTTCTAAATCCATTAAAGTATATTTATGATTTACTGCATTTTGTTTAAATATTATTTTTGTTCACCGAAATGTAAATGCCTTTATGATATGATAAAATAATTTGAAATGAAAAAAAGAGGTTTTATTTCAATTTTCTCAAAATTTAAGGGAACAGAGAGAAAGAATGAAACATTCACACACACATGCACGGAGAGAGAAAGAGATAGAGAGTGTGTGCGCGCGCGCACACACTAATACAGAGAAAGTGGTGAGAGAGACACAGAGATTGTGAGACAGTTACACACGCACACACACATATACACAGAGAGAGTTTGACTGAGAGGGAGAGTCAGACAGAGAGAGAGAGAGAGAGAGAGAATGTGCGTGCACACACACTCATACAGAGAACGATAATATTCAGTAACAACAAGCGGCTCTAGAATAGGCAATATGTATAACCAACTTCCATAGGTCACATTAAACTTGTACGGTCGGTAGACTGGTGTAGCCGCGAGACTTAACGCATAATGTACTTACTCAGAGGAGTAGGAGTGGTAGCGTCGCTAGTCGGGCCTAATTAAAGTATTGTAATTCCGCAACTTACATAGAACAAATTTCACTTCTATGGTCGGCAAACTGGTCTAGCTGCGTGGTTTAACGCTCCAAGCATCTAGTGAAATGAGTAGTAATACTAGCGCCGAATGTCGGGCCTAACCTAAGCATGGTATTTTTACAACTTACATAAGTCACATTTCAGTTGTATTATCAGCGGACTGGTGTAGCCGCGTAACTTTACGCACCAGCTAGACTTTACGCAGCGTCACAGTGCTAGACAGTCGGGCCTAACAATTATATATTTATTTCACAAAGTAAATAGAAAAAATTTCACTTTTATGGTCAGCAGCTGGTGTAGGCACGAGAGTTAACGCACGCACCAGGAACCTAGTCAAAGGTGTAGCAGTGCTAGCGTCGATAGTCAAGCTTTGACTAAAGTATTGTAATTTCAAAACTTGTTTAGAAAAAAAATTTCAGTTGCATGGACGGAAGACTTGTGTAACCGCGAGACTTAACGCACCAGGTACCTAGTCAGAGGTTTTACCGTGGTAGTGTCGAAAGTCGGGCCTAACTAAACTATTGTAATTTCACAGATTCCAAAAGCCAAAATTCATCTGTAAAGTCGGAAACTGGTATAGACGCGAGATTTAACGCACCAGGAAAATTGTCAAGAGGTTTTGCCATGCTAGCGTCGACATTCGGCTCTAACTAAAGTATTTTTATTTCAAAACTTACATAATTATATTTCATTTTTATGGTTGACAGTCTGGTGTAGCCGTGAAACTTAACACACCTGGTACTTAATCAGAGGTATAGCAGTTCTACCGTCGATAGTCGGTCGTAACTCAAGTATGGTAATTTCAAAAATAATATGGAACAAATTTCTCTTGTATGGTCGGCGGACTAGTATAACTGCCGAGACTTAACGCACAAGGTACCTAGTCAAAGGTGTAGCAGTACAAGCGACGACAGTCGGCCCTAACTAAGGTATGGCAATTTCAGTACATCCATAGGTCACATTTCACTTGTACGGTAGTCGTACTGGTGTGCCAGCGGGACTTAACGCACCAAGTACTTAGTCAAAAGTGAAGAGTTTCTAGCGTTGACTGGTAGGCGTGGGCCTACCTAAAGTCTTGTAATTTCACAATTTGCATAGAACTAATTTCACTTTTATCATTGGCAGACTGGTGTAGCTGCGAGTGTTAACGTTCGAGGTTCCTAGTCAAAGGTGTAGCAGTAGTAACGGCAACAGTCGACCCTAACTAAAGTATTGTAATTTCACAATTTACATAGTATAAATTTCAATTGTATGTTCGGCAGACTGGTGTAGCCGCGAGGCTTAACCCACCAGATATCTAGTCAAACGTTGCTTCGGTCGCCATTCTTATCTGCCAAGAAGGGTCTACCCCCTGAACACCGGTACTGTACATTATCCTCATAATTGTGATAATATTACTAATACAAGATAATAATAAAAATAATATTCTGGATTTATAGAAACCTGAAAAAGAAAGTAAATTACAAATGAAGGAATAGTTAACCAAAATACCTATTCATATTCCTTCTACCAACTAAACCAGAAAAGGGAAACCAGATCAAGGAACTTTCTGTAGCAGACGCCAGGGTTGGCTTTTTTCCATACGAATTAGGAAAATTCGCCAGAACCAAATACCCAGCAGCCCACACATACTGGGTACGTGGGGTTCACTCCCTATGGGGTGGAACCCACCAAAGAAGCACTCTCTCATGCAGAGTGGTACTGAAATGAACGTAAAGGCATCACATCAGCACCATCCGTGTCACAGGTACACTTCTCATTCACATCAATATTTAAATAACGGGTGGATAAAGTGACAAATGAAGAGGTATTGCGGCAAATAGATGAAGGAAGAAGCATTTGGAAAAATATACTTAAAAGAAGAGACAGACTTATAGGCCACATCCTGGAATAGTCGCTTTAATATTGGAAGGACAGGTAGAAGGAAAAAATTGTGTAGGCAGGCCACGTTTGGAGTATGTAAAACAAATTGTTAGGGATGTAGGATGTAGAGGGTATACTGAAATGAAACGACTAGCTCTAGATAGGGAATCTTGGAGAGCTGCATCAAACCAGTCAAATGACTGAAGACAAAAAAAAAAAATATCTAAAAAAAAAAAAAAACTTTATCGTAACTAATTTCAATAAATTTATACATGACAAAATGAATATTATTAATCATGACATAAATTAAGTTGACATCAATAACAAATTATACATGCAAAATCAATAATTAAAAATAATATAGCATGTACTGTACTTTACTTTGAGCGAGCCATTTATTCCGTTTTTGCTTTTTTTATCACATCGATAGTTATCATTTATATTTACTTTTATGTTTTTACTAACCGCAGAGTTACTTACATAGACAAACACAAAATTTAGTTTTTAAAATTGTTTGGTTCTATTATCACAAAAAAAAATGAAAAATAATAGTAAAAATTTAAGTAAAAATAAATAGTTAATACTTTTCAAATAAACTGTATAGTATTTTACATATTTACATGTATAAATATATTTTTTTTCGAAATTCTTTGAAGTATGTCTACTACGACTTTTAGTTATTAACTGTCCCGCTTTTGAAAAAAGTCGTTCACTGGAAACAGCGGTTGCAGGAATGCAAAGTCTAGTTTGCATTATTTTGAATAATTTTGGAAAAATTAATCTCCTTTATTTCCACTAAGAGAGAGGATTTTGTGTTCTTGAGATGAGAAATTTATTTATATATTTATGTAGCTCTAAAATTCCTGCAGTTGTTGGGTTTGAATTAGTTAAAATTGATGTTACATTTTTATCAAAATCTTCCCGTGCAGTTTTAAAATGCAGGGTTCAATAATTTCTAGTTAGTTAAACCTATCGCATATTTTTATTGCGGTACGAATCGGGTAAAAAGAGAGAAATAATGAATGAAATACAATCGGACTTACAGCGAACGAGCCGGGTAAAGCAGCCAGCCGGTAAATAATACACACCAACAATTAAAAAAAAAGACAAAGGGAGAAAAAAAAATTGAAAATTTCCCGCAGTCACGCTGAACAAAGTTACACCGCACTTTTTCTCTACCGATGTTTTAAATATATTTTTATTTTGTTTTAATGGTTTTTTTTTACTAATACTTCTATATTAACGGTGAATTATTTGGTTTAAATTTTCAATCAAACAGTATATATTATCGTAAAATATTTTCAATAATAATAATAATGATTAAAATGGTAATTTTTGGTTTAATAAATAAGTTTTACAACTAAAAAAGGAATTTCTAACAGACAGTTGGGATTCGGTTGGCTTTAATCGATCAGAATCGTACCATCTGAAATAATTTCAATGATTTCCCGAGAAAAAAATTATAGATACGAAGTAACCAGGTGTACTTAACTAAGTTGATTTCCAAGGTGTTAACTGTTATAATAATAAACAAATTATTTATTTAAATACATTCTGACGGTCAAATCAGTATATAAAAGTTATATATCATAAACATACGTAACTCAAAGCGTTATTTAAAATAAAATAAAAATACGGCCGACGGTACACGAATGACTTATGGAGAGGGCTTCTAAACAGAAGCCAACAGATAAATTAATATTTAACCACATCCGTTTACGGAATATTCGATCACCTTGAAATTATAATCAAAACTCTTCAGTTCGTACCAGCCTGTATGGGTGTGTGTGTAAAAAATTAATTTATCTAATGGTTGAAAGTGATCTGACACGACACGAGTCGCTTCTGAAAACAACTTAAGAATAACAAATTCTCATGTCAGGCTTACAAGGAAAAGTGAAGACTGAAAATAAATGGTTTCCCAAAATGCAGATAATATTGTGCGTGTAAGAACTTAATATAGTGAGCATTATTACTCTCAGAGAAAGTTAATTCTGACCGTTAATTTTACTATCTGAGGTATTTTAGATGTATTATAACAACAATAAAGTCTGGAGCAGATAGAATTATAACAGCAAATTAATGTGGCCGTTGTAAAACAAGGAGATGTTATCTTGGTGTTTTCAACAGATTTTATCTATTTATTTAAAACATGCCACCAGGCTAGGATATGTTGTTAATGAAACTGTACAACAGAATAATACCGAAGACAGTTTTGAGTAATGTAACCGATTCAGTAAAATAACATCAGAGTGTTAATATTTTATATTCATAGAAATATACATTTTTGTAATTTTTTCTAGCGAATAGATATTGAGGTCAAAAAAACACGTCCATACTCATACTCTCTCTTCCTCTCCCTCTATATATATCTCTCTCTCACATAGACAAGTACGATTTGTAGAAGCAGATAATAAAAAAGAAACTATTAGATAATTAATATAATTACATTTCCGCTCCGATCACCGCGATAAAAAAAAAACTTAAATGATACAATTATACTCAGTAATTTTATTAATCCGACTATCAATTATCCGGACTTCCGCATTCATTTATCCGTAAAATATGCACATATTTTTTATTGTAAAATTTACTTTTATGAATTATTAATAGTATAAAAAAAACTTCCTTTGTTGGAAAATAGAAAAGTAAATATATTCAAAATATTCATTAATTAACATCTATCAAAATCTCGATTATCCGTACCTCCATTCTCAAAAGCTTACCAGTAAGTAATTTGAAAATATATAATTAAAGATACTAAATAATCTGCTGAACCGAATGGTAGATAACGAGTTTTGACACTAGCACCGCACCTAATCATTCTTCTCGGACACCGTTACTGAAGAAGAGACACTAATTACAATTGAATTGTTGTGAGTATCATTAAGGAGGGTAAAATATATTTACGGATTCTAACCAGGTACTTTCGGATTGGACAATAAATGTTCTACTACTGAGCTATCTTCACCAAACTTTCTCCCTCTCTCTCTCTCTCTCTCTCTCTAGAGGGCTATAGTCCCGACCGAAGTGGTCGGGCGATTATGTTCATTAGTTTATTTGTCAGTACATAGAGATATTACTGTTAATCCTAATGAAGTTTTAGATATTATGACGAGAAATAAAAATCGATGATTAGCTTTATAATAATTCATAATTTTTATTGTGTTTAATATTTATGAAAAAGGGGAATTTCCGTCAGACTTTAAAAAAAGTGTTATAGTTATGATACCAAAGAAAGCAGGGGCAGATAAATGTGAAGAATATAGAACAATTAGTTTAACTAGTCGTGCATAAAAAATCTTAACTAGAATTTTATACAGAAGAATTGAGAGGAGAGTGGAAGAAGTGTTAGGAGAAGACCAATTTGGTTTCAGGAAAAGTATAGGGACAACGGAAGCAATTTTAGGCCTCAGATTAATAGTAGAAGGAAGATTAAAGAAAAACAAACCGACATACTTGGCATTTATAGATTTAGAAAAGGCATTCGATAACGTAGACTGGAATAAAATGTTCAGCATTTTAAAAAAATTAGGGTTCAAATACAGAGATAGAAGAACAATTGCTAACATGTACAGGAACCAAACAGCAACAGTAATAATTGAAGAACAGAAGAAAGAAGCCGTAATAAGAAAGGGAGTCAGACAAGGATGTTCCCTATCTCCGTTAATTTTTAATCTTTACATGGAACTAGCAGTTAATGATGTTAAAAAACAATTTAGATTCGGAGTAACAGTACAAGGTGAAAAGATAAAGATGCTACGATTTGCTGATGATATAGTAATTCTAGCCGAGAGTAAAAAGGATTTAGAAGAAACAATGAACGGCATAGATGAAGTCCTACGCAAGAACTATCGCGTGAAAATAAACAAGAACAAAACAAAAGTAATGAAATGTAGTAGAAATAATAAAGATGGACCGCTGAATGTGAAAATAGGAGGAGAAAAGATTATGGAGGTAGAAGAATTTTGTTATTTGGGAAGTAAAATTACTAAAGATGGACGAAGCAGGAGCGATATAAAATGCCGAATAGCACAAGCTAAACGAGCCTTCAGTAAGAAATATAATTTGTTTACATCATAAATTAATTTAAATATCAGGAAAAGATTTTTGAAAGTATATGTTTGGAGTGTCGCTTTATATGGAAGTGAAACTTGGACGATCGGAGTATCTGAGAAGAAAAGATTAGAAGCTTTTGAAATGCGGTGCTATAGGAGAATGTTAAAAATCAGATGGGTGGATAAAGTGACAAATGAAGAGGTATTGCGGCAAATAGATGAAGAAAGAAGCATTTGGAAAAATATAGTTAAAAGAAGAGACAGACTTATAGGCCACATACTAAGGCATCCTGGAATAGTCGCTTTAATATTGGAAGGACAGGTAGAAGGAAAAAATTATGTAGGCAGGCCACGTTTGGAATATGTAAAACAAATTGTTATAGATGTAGGATGTAGAGGGTATACTGAAATGAAACGACTAGCACTAGATAGGGAATCTTGGAGAGCTGCATCAAACCAGTCAAATGACTGAAGACAAAAAAAAAAAAAATTGGAGTGTAAATGTGCGAGTGTGTAGTATAATGTAAATTATGAAAAAAATTATATAATAACATTATGATTCTTATTTGCGTAGTAAATTATGTATTAAATCTAAGCATATGTTTCCCG
Organism: Lycorma delicatula; assembly: GCF_047948215.1. Taxonomy (NCBI): domain Eukaryota; kingdom Metazoa; phylum Arthropoda; class Insecta; order Hemiptera; family Fulgoridae; genus Lycorma; species Lycorma delicatula. The sequence continues at coordinate 82,411,841 of NC_134465.1, forward strand.
TTTCTCAAATGCAAGAAAGTATAAAAAATCGTTTCAATATAAAATATTTTCATTATTATTATTATTATTTTATGATCTCATCAGCACCCTACACAATATGTAATGTTAAATTACATAAACTTTAAAATTCGTATAATATAAAAGATTAATACAATGTTGACTCTTGTGTTTATAAAAATAATCAGTTTTAAAATAAAAATGTTGCTGAAAGGTGCCGAATCCCTGACAGCCTTTGTATTTTGAATATGCTAAAATATTAATTTCATAATAAAAAAAATTAAAAATAATTTAACGTTGATATGCTGTCGATTCAAATTTGTTAATAGATGCATTTTGACGCGTCAGTAGAGTATTTGTTTTAGTAAACGCGGAAGACATAACAATTTTTATTCACCCGCTGTCTATCTGTATGTAACGTATTGTTAGGAAACCGAATTCCCGTCCTCACTTTGTCTATTACAACCTTTCAAGGTTAGACAGCTATGAATCTGGCAATGTCTGTTGCAGGTTGTAAGTCTGGCAACTCTGTACCCGCGGTTGCTAGGAAACCGAATCCTTACTTCCGCTACCTACAACCTTTCAAGGTTACACAGTTAGAACGTAAATGCATCACTTACTGTATTTTATAAAATTATAACTAACCAAAAATATAAAATTAAACCCTTTAACACTACAAACGTTTTCATCACCGATGTATTTATTTTTTTATATTGGTTGTGGCCATTATTTCGATTGAAATTATTGAAAAAAAATACTTGTAAGTCAAAAATTGAATTCAAGACTTTTTTTAATGTATGAAACCTAGCTAAACAACTGCCGATGGTTTTGTCTAACCACGAGACTCGAACCTAACACCTTCATAATAAAATCTTTTATTATGAATTTATATATAGATGTCGATGTAAAAAATATTTATTTGTATAAGAAACCAGTAGAGATTGCGATTATAATGTGTATAGTCGTTGACCATGATTATGTACAATCTAACTGAAAATTGATCCCTTTATGTTACAGAATTTTTTTTTTTTTTTTAAGTGACAAATTTCTGTCCAAAACGAGAATCAACTCAAATCTTCAATAAGCGGTTGCCGTAATATCTCGGCAACCGCTCGTCCGATTTTCACGATTCAAACGGCGTATGTATCGGCAGGTCGAGTGCTAAGTGTTTAACGCATCGCATACACTCTTGATCGACCGGATGTTGGTTATCCGGAAATTAAATCGTTTAGTCGTATGTTTTGATTGCACTCACCCACCGTAAAACGTATCGATCCGATCTTTCGATAAATAAGCCCAAACCTGTGCGCTAGCGCAGCTGTAAATAATAAACTTATGAAGAGTAAAAAACAGAAAATAAAAAATATATAAAAGAAGTTTTTAAAAACCACTCTTATATTAAATGCCATTAAAACGTTGAAAGAAAAAAATAAAACATCGCTCTTAAATTAAACGCACTAAAAGTAAAAAATAATTTTACGACGGTATCTCAGAATGGATTTGACAATAAGCTTTGGTGGTGATATGTAATATTACGTGAAAGTCACAGCTTCAAATTAAAAATTTGATGTCTGCAAATTTTTTTCTTATGCGTGATGAATGACCTATAGAGTGGGGGGGCACACACGCATAAGAAAAAATTGACAAAAAAATCAAATTTTTAATTTGAAGCTACGACTTTCACATAATCTTAAATATCACAATAAAAGTTTGTTGTCAAATCCATTCTGAGATACCGTCCTAAAATTATTTTTTACTTTTAATGCGTTTAATTTAAGAGCGATGTTTTAAATTTTTTTTTCATATTGTTTATTTATTTGTGTCATTGTTTTTCTTCACAAAATAATGAACTATAACCAAAAATCCAAATTCTCGGTCGAATAGATTAATGGGCAAAAACGGACCATGGGGTTGGAAAATGGGGTGTTTTTTTTCGAAATAAACAATATATCGTTATAACTTTCTTATTAAGTAAAATATCGAATTTGTTTAAAGTTCCTACTATTCTTTGGATAAGGGCCTAAAACTTATATAAGTTAATTTTTTTGATATCACCAACTATTAGCCCAGAGGCTGGAAAAATGGGGTTTTGAAGACAAAAAAAATTATTATTATTTTTTTTTTTGTCTTCAGTCATTTGACTGGTTTGATGCAGCTCTCCAAGATTCCCTATCTAGTGCTAGTCGTTTCATTTCAGTATACCCTCTACATCCTACATTCTCAACAATTTGTTTTACATACTCCGAACGTGGCCTGCCTACACAATTTTTCCCTTCTACCTGTCCTTCCAATATTAAAGCGACTATTCCAGGATGCCTTAGTATGTGGCCTATAAGTCTGTCTCTTCTTTTAACTATATTTTTCCAAACGCTTCTTTCTTCATCTATTTGCCGCAATACCTCTTCATTTGTCACTTTATTCACTCATCTGATTTCAAAAGCTTCTAATCTTTTCTTCTCAGATACTCCGATTGTCCAAGTTTCACTTCCATATAAAGCGACACTCCAAACATACACTTTCAAAAATCTTTTCCTGACATTTAAATTAATTTTTGATGTAAACAAATTATATTTCTTACTGAAGGCTCGTTTAGCTTGTGCTATTCGGCATTTTATATCGCTCCTGCTTCGTCCATCTTTAGTAATTTTACTTCCCAAATAACAAAATTCTTCTACCTCCATAATCTTTTCTCCTCCTATTTTCACATTCAGCGGTCCATCTTTGTTATTTCTACTACATTTCATTACTTTTGTTTTGTTCTTGTTTATTTTCACGTGATAGTTCTTGCGTAGGACTTCATCTATGCCGTTCAGTGTTCTTCCTAAATCTCTTTTACCCTCATCTAGAATTACTATATCATCAGCAAATCGTAGCATCTTTATCTTTTCACCTTGTACTGTTACTTCGAATCTAAATTGTTCTTTAACATCATTAACTGCTAGTTTCATTTAAAGATTAAAAAGTAACGGAGATAGGGAACATCCTTGTTGGACTCCCTTTCTTATTACGGCTTCTTTCTTATTTTCTTCAATTATTACTGTTCCTTTAAATGTTAGCAATTGTTCTTCTATCTCTGTATTTGAACCCTAATTTTTTTAAAATGCTGAACATTTTATTCCAGTCTACGTTATCGAAAGCCTTTTCTAGGTCTATAAACGCCAAGTATGTCGGTTTGTTTTTCTTTAATCTTCCTTCTACTATTAATCTGAGGCCTAAAATTGCTTCCCTTGTCCCTATACTTTTCCTGAAACCAAATCGGTCTTCTCCTAACACTTCTTCCACTCTCCTCTCAATTCTTCTGTATAAAATTCTAGTTAAGATTTTTGATGCATGACTAGTTAAACTAATTGTTCTGTATTCTTCACATTTATCTGCCCCTGGTTTCTTTGGTATCATAACTATAACACTTTTTTTGAAGTCTGATGGAAATTCCCCTTTTTCATAAATATTACACAACAGTTTGGGTAATCTCTCTATCGCTTCCTCACCTGCACTGCGCAGTAATTCTACAGATATTCCGTCTATTCCAGGAGCCTTTCTGCCATTTAATTTTTAAAAAAAAGTTTTTAAAAACGGACCATGGTGTTGGAAATGGAGTGTTTTTTCGAAATAAACAATATATCATTATAACTTTCTTATTAAGTAAAATATCGAATTTGTTTAAAGTTCCTACTATTCTTTGGATAAGGGCCTAAAACTTATATAAGTAAATTTTTTTGATATCACCAACTATTAGCCCAGAGGGTGAAAAAATGGGGTTTTTTAAGACATAAAAAATCATACCTCCCTTAATAGGCACAGTATCGAATCGGTTTAAAGTGGACATTAGTCCTCTAAAAATTACCTAAACCTTTTGTCTGAAACAATTTTTGATATGACCAACCCTTACGGCAAGGGATGACCAAAATATTGCTGGAATTGTAAGATGGGGCTCGTCGTATGCTGAACATGTGAAACTTTTATCAGTCATATTCAATACCTGCATTCAATACGGTGTTACTTTCAATATAATTTATTTTTTAAATGTAATTAATAATTTTTTTCACTAAAAAATGCTTTAAATTTTTATTTTCAATTAGAATTGTATTATCTTAAATTAATTTCAGTGATTTTCTGAGGAAAACGGATTATTAAACGTAATTAAATAAGTGAAAATCAAAGTTTAAGCGAAAAGTTATTCTCTTTAATATTTAATGTAATTATAATTTCCGCAAGATTGACAATAAGTTTTAAAAATAACAAAAATAATTTAATATTAGACAACGCAAATGGTCTATTGTTAAAAAAAATTGATATCGAATGAAACAGTTTGCGAACCAAAGTTTAGATGATAATTTTTCATTATTGTTGTTTAAAAATAGTGAATGTCTATCAAGGTCGTTGCCGTAGTAGCGCGTAAAAAAAATGAAACGCAGCCAGCCGTCTGTCTTGTATTACTCAAACACAGTCAGTTAATGCTTCGAGTGAACAGTGTGTTTAACCTAACTTAATCCACTAGTAACCGTCATCCAACTTTTCTATTTATTGAGATATTACTGATTACAGTGAGTTTTATTTATTTTTTTTTTAATATTATTACAATTTTTTAAACAATAATTTGCAATTGTTTTATTCTTTGTTTGTATTATTCAAATAAAATACGAGTAAATTAAGCAATCTTTTTAATAGAAATTCTTTCATAGAAAGATTAGAATTACTAAAGAGAACATACTTCAGTATAATGTAAATTTACTTCAAGTTACCTTAATAAAATTTCACACATACAAGATTTTATTAAGTGCGATATTACACAGAAAACCGTCTTTATTTACACACTATAAACTACCATTTATTTACTAAATTAGTGTACTCAAATACTCCATTTTTTAATATTTATTAGATTAAAAATGTTAGAACCCAGTTTACACTTGTTTTTTTTTTTACAAAATAAATTAATTATTTATCTTAATACTGTATCAAATAGCAGAGAAATATTATCGAAAAAATAAATAAAACGAAACAAGTTATATGTTTGGTTATCTGACCCTTAATTAACAAAGGAAATAAAATATATGGTATATCGAATTTAACTGTACTGATGTAATCAGTGTATTTCATAAAAGGAATGAAAGTAACAAATAAACATCTTAATAAATTTGTAAAAATATTTTTATAAATTTACTGGCTGTACTTTTTATGAAACATAAATTTTTTTTTTTGTCTTCAGTCATTTGACTGGTTTGATGCAGCTCTCCAAGATTCCCTATCTAGTGCTAGTCGTTTCATTTCAGTATACCCTCTACATCCTACACCCCCAACAATTTGTTTTACATACTCCAAACGTGGCCTGATTACACAATTTTTCCCTTCTACCTGTCCTTCCAATATTAAAGCGACTATTCCAGGATGCCTTAGTATGTGGCCTATAAGTCTGTCTCTTCTTTTAACTATATTTTTCCAAATGCTTCTTTCTTCATCTATTTGCCGCAATACCTCTTCATTTGTCACTTTATCCACCCATCTGATTTTTAACATTCTCCTGTGGCACCGCATTTCAAAAGCTTCTAATCTTTTCTTCTCAGATACTCCGATTGTCCAAGTTTCACTTCCATATAAAGCGACACTCCAAACATACACTTTCAAAAATCTTTTCCTGACATTTAAATTAATTTTTGATGTAAACAAATTATATTTCTTACTGAAGGCTCGTTTAGCTTGTGCTATTCGGCATTTTATATCGCTCCTGCTTCGTCCATCTTTAGTAATTTTACTTCCCAAATAACAAAATTCTTCTACCTCCATAATCTTTTCTCCTCCTATTTTCACATTCAGCGGTCCATCTTTGTTATTTCAACTACATTTCATTACTTTTGTTTTGTTCTTGTTTATTTTCACGTGATAGTTCTTGCGTAGGACTTCATCTATGCCGTTCAGTGTTCTTCCTAAATCTCTTTTACCCTCATCTAGAATTACTATATCATCAGCAAATCGTAGCATCTTTATCTTTTCACCTTGTACTGTTACTTCGAATCTAAATTGTTCTTTAACATCATTAACTGCTAGTTTCATTTAAAGATTAAAAAGTAACGGAGATAGGGAACATCCTTGTTGGACTCCCTTTCTTATTACGGCTTCTTTCTTATTTTCTTCAATTATTACTGTTCCTTTAAATGTTAGCAATTGTTCTTCTATCTCTGTATTTGAACCCTAATTTTTTTAAAATGCTGAACATTTTATTCCAGTCTACGTTATCGAAAGCCTTTTCTAGGTCTATAAACGCCAAGTATGTCGGTTTGTTTTTCTTTAATCTTCCTTCTACTATTAATCTGAGGCCTAAAATTGCTTCCCTTGCCCCTATACTTTTCCTGAAACCAAATCGGTCTTCTCCTAACACTTCTTCCACTCTCCTCTCAATTCTTCTGTATAAAATTCTAGTTAAGATTTTTGATGCATGACTAGTTAAACTAATTGTTCTGTATTCTTCACATTTATCTGCCCCTGCTTTCTTTGGTATCATAACTATAACACTTTTTTTGAAGTCTGATGGAAATTCCCCATTTTCATAAATATTACACACCAGTTTGTATAATCTATCAATCGCTTCCTCACCTGCACTGCGCAGTAATTCTACAGGTATTCCGTCTATTCCAGGAGCCTTTCTAAACATAAATATGTACATCTTTTTATGTAAAATCTCTTTCCTCTCTTACAATTATTTTTTTATTAAAATATGATCGGTAGTGAGTTTGTAAAAGAGCAACCAATACTTTATAATTCACGTAAGGTTCAGAGTTCGACTCCCGGTAAGGGCTCGGTATCATCACATACATTTTCCAAATTTAATTTAATTTTTTTTTAGTTTATCATTTTTTTTAAAGAGGAAAATGATTTTTAGGAAGATTTAATGACCTTTAGATCGATCGGTTGGTAAATTAACCGACTGATACACCAATAATCCTGGGTTCGAATCCCGGCATCATTCGGCATATCTTATCGGTCACAAAACATACCGTTAACTACTCATAATTAAAAATTTAAACAAAAATTACTCGTAAATTATACGAAAATTAATTTTTCCTTGAAAATATTCAGAACGAGCGTTAAAATATTTTTAATTTTATTCGTAACATTTTAAAAAATATTTACCGGTAATTTTTTAAATTGATTTTCCTTTTAAAGTGAATTATAAGGCACAAAAAAATCGCTTCAGTGGGTTGACTGGATCAAACAAACATGTCGAAGGTTCTGGTTTGATTCCAGGAACGGGTTCAGCGATTCTTATCAGCAGTGATTTATCTAATTAATTATGTGTTTAAGAAGGAATTATGCATCACAAATATATATATCTGGTAAACTGTTTTTCATTTTGAGACATTCCTAGCGTACTGTTAGATTTTTTAGTAAAACTATCAGAATAATAGTAATTTAAGGGGAATAGGCAGTGTCACGAAATTATCATAGGTCTTTCACTCAGGAAGACATTTTTAAATTGTGAAGGATTCTGTGAGATCGGCCCGTTAGATCTTGAGATTATCCAGGACAAACTAAATTGTGTCTTCCTGGACAAACATTCTAACTTCCTGGAACGATGGCCGGTAGTTTCATGCGTCTAGGTCCAACCGTACTCGAGATACGTCCTTTTCTCAAATATTTTTTGTATTTGATGATGAAATAAAATACAGATAAGTATTTATTATCTAGTAACCGTTCAGTTAACAGTTCTGATCGGTTTTAAATTTATAACGATTTTTGAAAATAAATCGGGCATCATTACTTTCAGCGAAATCGGGAAGATATGTGATAAAAGGTTTTAAATTTTTTTTTTATTGTTGAGATAGCTAATGAACTTCATCTTATATATATATTATACATAAGAAACGGGTAATATCTTATATTAAATGATTTCTAAAAAAAGAGCGTATCTCAAAAAACGGCGCGTCTAGACGATTTTTAACGCAATTTTGAAAGGCTTGTTCGAAAGGGTACTTTCCAAGTTCCTGGAACGATAGCCAGTAGTTTCATGCGTCTAGGTCCAACCGTTCTCGAGATACCACCGCAAGCGAAATTCGCATATGTCAATTCACCTCGTGTAAATGAATGAAAGGTATTTTCATGCGACTTTTGAGGGAGAATAAGGCTATTTTTCTTGATTATGATTTAAGGCTGTCGGGCGTAGTTATGGATTCATCACACATGCGTGCCGTTGGCTTCGAAATTTTTAGGTATATGTATTTAATTGTTTTTCTTCTTTACGGTAAAGCCTTTAGTTCAAGGAAAAATTTTAATTTTAACTTATAATTTTTCATTAATATATATATATATATTTTTTTTTTTTAATTGTGGAGAATTATAATTTTTCAGTAGGAAAGGAACGGAGCTACCAATAGAATTTTAACGAAGTTTATAAAAAAAAAAAAAAAAATAGAAAATTTTATCAATTTATATTTTTGTAATTACAAAGGTTTAGCTAAAACAGATTTTGAGTGAGAAAAAAATTATGTTAATATAGAAAAGTATATTTCAGTATTTATATATAATTAAAATTGTGCGCGCGTGTGTGACTAAACAAATAAATAAATTTATTAGTAATAAATATTAAATTATTGATTTATTAAGAGATAATAAAGTTTACCGAAACTGAAAATTACTTCAAAATTATTTGACACCCGTTCACTTCGGTTAAAATATAGAGTATTATTTTTAATAGGGAGTTTGTATATGAAACGGTACTAATTGTGATAGACAGATGCTATGTTGCCATTTATCCTGACTTCTTCTTTCCCCTTGCCATCGTTGCCGCCAAGTGCGGCAACGTTTTGTTCATCCCCCCTCTCACCGTCACACCATCGTCGTCTAGACACAGTCTGACAGATTGTTGCGTCATCCCAAAAAAATTAAACGTAAAAAGAATTACCTCTAAATTCCTCTTAACAAAAGTCGTCTGTCAGCGTATGACAATTTTATAAATAATCGTTTTATTTTATCATTGGCTACTATTGAACTACCGTTTTTTTATTAAAGCATTTATTACTATAAAGAATTTATTTATTAAATTTATTTTATTTATATTTACATTTTCATTTAATTTTTTATTTTTATTAAACACTTGGCTTTTATCATAATCTGCTTTCTATTATTTAATAAAATCGAATGTTCCAGCTTGATAAAACTATATGTATATATGTCTAATATTTGAATAGATGTATAAATAAATATACACTTATACAGAGTTTTGAGAAACATACAAAGTCTTCTGAAGCAGCTTTTTCATTATTGTAATACCGGGTGAGCGACTTAAAATTGAAGTAATAAATCGCTTACCTTGCCTACCGCCAAGGGCCGTCCCTGAAACGTGAAAAAATATTAATTTTACCGTTTATCGAAGAAAAGAATGAATTTTTCCAAACGTATTTTACAGAAGTATACTTAGAAAAAACAAATTTTTTTTCAGAACTTTGAAAGTTTGTTTAGTGATATTACAGATATTACTATAGAAAATAACTCTCACTGTTTGAAAACCTACTTAAATATATGCCGTCACAAATTTGAGTATATAATTAAATTGTAGTCTGTTCTACATTTCACTGTATCAAGCAAGTTGGACATGTTCGACAAACAGAAACAACACAAAACAGAATAAACCTTTGTAAACCATCTCGTGGAAACTGAATTATTACATAAAGTTATCGATACGCCGTGCAAATCCTAACTTTTTTAAATACGGATAAATTTTGCGTGATCCACTTCTCAGTAAGAAATATATAAATATAAATATAATTGTTAAAAATAGTAAAATTTCTGTTATACATAATGTAAAATGTTTGGACCGTCTAATTAGATAATAAATTTTCATTAGAATTATTATTCTAATGAAAATTTGACCCACTGTAAATGAAATCGGGTTATTACCCGATTTCATTTACAGTGGGTCAAATCACACTGTGTTGCTTTGAAATATTTTATTAAAAGCTAATCTTTCATCATCGTTATCTAAGTTTTATTTAATTTATTGTAAATACATCGCTTGCGATATATTATTAAAATACATTTAAAAAAATCCAGATTGCGATTAAAACAAAATGTTTATAAATAAATGTAATAAAATATTTTTTTATACCAATAAATAAAAAAACAAAATAGTTCAATAGCCGATGACAAATATAATTTATAAAATTCTATCGGTCATAGCTGATGGAGGATTATTTTACAAAGACGAATTTTAGAGATAATTATTTTTTCGTTTAATTTTTTGATGACGCGCCAAAAGAAAAGATATGTCAGTCGGTTACTAATGCCAGGGTGGAGTGCGACAGTGAGGGGAATCACCCCCCTCACTGACCCGCTGCGCCTCTGTCGCGCTGTCCCTCTGTTAAACACGAACTACAGAACGGCCAGCTGTCTTCCTTCGCGTCTGATTGGCTACCGTCGGACAGTACTGATCACGCCATGGTACAATTCAAATACAACCGCTAACGTAACGGTCATCACTTCTAAACGAGTAACAAAGTTAATAGCATCACTATTTCTTATATAGACGTTCGATATAATTAAATTAAATCAAGATTAGTCCATTATTTTATATCGATTACATTTTATTTAAAATAATATTAATAATTTCCTTTAATTTTAATAAATACATTAAAAATATTACGATAAAATATATTCGTTTTGTAAAGTAAAAAAAAAATCTAACAATAAATTATAACAGATCAAATTTCTCCTGTTTTATTTACAATACGACCTCGTAATATCCTACACGTGTAGTTTAACGAGCGAGGAATACTTTATTTCAAAGTAAGTTTATAAAAACTTACTTTGAAATAAAGCATTTAAGGATAAAAAAAAATAATCAGTAAAACTTATAATTAAATCGATTATTTATGTTTCTAATAAATAACGTAACAGACGGCCAGATAAATGCAATGTTGCGTTACACGCTATAAACAACCTACATTCCTACATTTATGCAATTCTTTAATGTTTATAAGAACATAAAATATAATGTTATTTAATAGATCAACTAAACCGTTTGCCGACCGACCTCCTAAGTAAGAAGCTTCGTCCGGAAAGTCCCGGGTTCGAATCTTAGACACGGTTGGAATTTTTAGTTTAATTTATATTATTGACTCGTTTAATTATTTATCAAAATATGAATTTATATTACAGAATATAAGGTATATGTTTAGTGAAGGCTGTTTGTTCAGTTTTTAGTCAAGGTCATTGACACAACGTTGTTCGAAAAAAACAACGCATTAAACGGACTAGGTTTTGTCAACAAATCAGTGAATTGTGTTATAAACAACATAACCCAAGCTTGTTTATTATTACAATTCTGACCTGTGTGCGACGCCGTTACCAGCTGTCGCCATCTTGGCGACAGCTAGTAACGGCATCGTGCGTTGGGTGTGTTAGTGGCCGCGATGAAAATTATGATTGAAAATCGGGCGGCAAATACTGAAAGATTGATAAACGCTATATTATACCCTCCATCGCATTATTTAATCGCGTACTATTTCTCTTAATATTAAATATTATTATTCAAATTTCTTACAGTTTGTGTAAAAAAATAATTTTCCATTTTGTTTTTGTATTGAAGTAAAAATACTTGTAAAACACGAGACAAATTAACTACAAATAACCGTTAAAAAAAATACGACATCCTTTGATACGGTTTTAAATAGACGATCGCAGAGTATAACAGATTATTTTTTATTTTATAAAAAGCATTAAAAATATATATTTTATTGTAAGCGCTAAAAATAAAGTTATAAACAAATGCATTTTTTATCGACGTAACAGGATGTTTACGTTGTAAAACAAGATGTTATCTTGCTGTTTTAAACCGATTTTACCTATTTACATAAAACATATTCTCCACGGTAGGATATTTTGTTAACGGAACTCGACAACAGAATAATGCTGGAGACGTTTTCATGACCATCGATGATAAAATGTAACCGATTCAGTAAAATAACACATTTTACATTCGCGTATACATTTCCGTAGCAGTTTTTTTTTGTCTTCAGTCATTTGACTGGTTTGATGCAGCTCTCCAAGATTCCCTATCTAGTGCTAGTCGTTTCATTTCAGTATACCCTCTACATCCTACATCCCTAACAATTTGTTTTACATATTCCAAACGTGGCCTGCCTACACAATTTTTCCCTTCTACCTGTCCTTCCAAAATTAAAGCGACTATTCCAGGATGCCTTAGTATGTGGCCTCTCTTCTTTTAACTATATTTTTCCAAATGCTTCTTTCTTCATCTATTTGCCGCAATACCTCCTCATTTGTCACTTTATCCACCCATCTGATTTTTAACATTCTCCTATAGCACCACATTTCAAAAGCTTCTAACCTTTTCTTCTCAGATACTCCGATTGTCCAAGTTTCACTTCCATATAAAGCGACACTCCAAACATACACTTTCAAAAATCTTTTCCTGACATTTAAATTAATTTTTGATGTAAACAACTTATATTTCTTACTGAAGGCTCGTTTAGCTTGTGCTATTCGGCATTTTATATCGCTCCTGCTTCGTCCATCTTTAGTAATTCTACTTCCCAAATAACAAAATTCTTCTACCTCCATAATCTTTTCTCCTCCTATTTTCACATTCATTGGTCCATCTTTGTTATTTCTACTACATTTCATTACTTTTGTTTTGTTCTTGTTTATTTTCACGCGATAGTTCTTGCGTAGGACTTCATCTATGCCGTTCATTGTTTCTTCTAAATCCTTATTACTCTCGGCTAGAATTACTATATCATCAGCAAATCGTAGCATCTTTATCTTTTCACCTTGTACTGTTACTCCGAATCTAAATTGTTCTTTAACATCATTAACTGCTAGTTCCATGTAAGATTAAAAAGTAACGGCGATAGGGAACATCCTTGTCGGACTCCCTTTCTTATGTTCTTCAATTGTTATTGTTGCTGTTTGGTTCCTGTACATGTTAGCAATTGTTCTTCTATCTCTGTATTTGAACCCTAATTTTTTTAAAATGCTGAACATTTTATTCCAGTCTACGCTATCGAAAGCCTTTTCTAGGTCTATAAACGCCAAGTATGTTGGTTTGGTTTTCTTTAATCTTCCTTCTACTATTAATCTGAGGCCTAAAATTGCTTCCCTTGTTCCTATATTTTTCCTGAAACCAAATTGGTCTTCTCCTAACACTTCTTCCACTCTCCTCTCAATTCTTCTGTATAAAATTCTAGTTAAGATTTTTGATGCATGACTAGTTAAACTAATTGTTCTGTATTCTTCACATTTATCTGCCCCTGCTTTCTTTGGTATCATAACTATAACACTTTTTTTGAAGTCTGATGGAAATTCCCCATTTTCATAAATATTACATACCAGTTTGTATAATCTATCAATCGCTTCCTCACCTGCACTGCGCAGTAATTCTACAGGTATTCCGTCTATTCCAGGAGCCTTTCTGCCATTTAAATCTTTTAATGCTCTCTTAAATTCAGATCTCAGTATTGTTTCTCCCATTTCATCCTCCTCAACTTCCTCTTCTTCCTCTATAAAACCATTTTCTAATTCATTTCCTCCGTATAACTCTTCAATATATTCCACCCATCTATCGACTTTACCTTTCGTATTATATATTGGTGTACCATCTTTGTTTAACACATTATTAGATTTTAATTTATGTACCCCAAAATTTTCCTTAACTTTCCTGTATGCTCCGTCTATTTTACCAATGTTCATTTGTCTTTTCACTTCTGAACACTTTTCTTTAATCCATTCTTCTTTCGCCAGTTTGCACTTCCTGTTTATAGCATTTCTTAATTGCCGATAGTTCCTTTTACTTTCTTCATCACTAGCATTCTTATATTTTCTACGTTCATCCATCAGCTGCAATATATCGTCTTGAGTCTTATGTATTGTGTTATTCTGCCTAACTACTAAAGTTAAATCGTGCCGGTATGTGAATCGACTGACTAAACATTTTAATACTAAATTTTTTTGTAATTGAAAAATTAATCGTAAAATTATTAATAGTTTTCAACTAAAATGGTATAATACTATTTTACCATGAACATAGACAGCTGAATTGATTTTGTATAATCTGTTATTCCTTACAATGGAATTTTAAAAATATAATCATAAACATTTATAAAAATAACAGCTATTTTAATTATTTCTAATCTACAAATTGTATAGTAACTTTTTCAAAATATATATTCATAGAGAAACTGATGGTGAAATTTTTTTATGGTAAATAAATAAAAAGATTTGTTTTTTTACTAGTACACCTGGCAATGCTTCACTATTGCTAGATTCGAGTTTATATATAGATTAAATGAACACAATTGATAGTTTGATAAAACATTAACAAAATGAACATTATGAAACTTCACATAATTTAACCTTTCCCTTTTCTTTTTCACTATCCCATTTTCCCTTTTCCCATACTCCCCATCACCCTTTCCTTTCCCTATTTATCTTATTTCCCTTTCGCCCTTCTTTTATTTTTTTCTCCTTTCCCATTTCCTTTTCGTGTTTTTCTTTTTCCATTTTCCTCTTCTTCCCTTTTACCTTTTAGATTTTCCCTTTTTTCCATACATAAATCTGTCCAGTAGTTTTTTAGTCTATAGCAGATACACATATCGAAAACATTGAAATGGAATTGTAAAATATTTAGTATAGCATGTGTTGCGTTTACATCCAACAGATAATGCTGTTTTCTTAGGTATATAAATAGATTTAAGATTTTTAACAAATTAACATTTACATTTTTATTTATTTAGATTTAAATTCGTATTAATTTCAGGATGTATAATTTTTTTTATTTTGTGAAACGGAATAAAAACCATAATACAACATAAAGGCAGCCTGCGAAAAGTGCAAACTTTTAGTTCCACTTTTGTGTTAAGTATATTAAATAAAAGTTAAGAATCTCATGTTTAAAGATTACATGTAATTGATTAACTTGCAGATTCAAAGATGAAAAAGTGTTGACTATACCAAAGGTACATCTGTAAGTCGTGAGGTTAAAACAAAGTTTTCTCCTTTCCATCTTGATCTAATATTTAATTATTTTAATTAATTTTACCTTCAGTCCAGTAGTTTGTCATAACTTGTTCTGAGATTTAATGTAATAATTTTACTGTAATTCTTACACTTCTCTTCAAATAAATTGAAACTTGATTTTTTTTTCTATTGAATGGTATATACAAGTGACAATTCAAAATCAACCTTTTTGTGTTAGTACAAATTCTTGAGCATGGAAATTTCAAGAACAAAGACACGGGATACTGGTTTTGAATGATGTTGAGTATAATAATTTAATAGTAGGGTTATAAAAAAGGATATTTTAAATTAATATATACAATTAATTTTAAATTTTATATACCCAAAGGTTGTATTTTTGCAATATGTTTGTATTATTATTATTATTATTATTATTATTATTATTAAGTACTATTGAAAAATATGTACATTTGTATATTTTTGGTTTACAAAAATAATGAATTACAATTCATTATATATAAATAAACATATTTATGTATTGTTTTTCTTATTTATGTTATATTAATTATGTTTCCAAAAAACTCTGTTCACTTGTATAATAATTTAAAAAATATTTTCAGTAAATTACTTATGAACCAAGTATTGTGCTTTGAATTATGTACCTATTAATTCATTATATTCTGAAGGTTTTATTTTATTTAGATATCTAATAGTCCTACGCAAGAACTATCGCATGAAAATAAACAAGAACAAAACAAAAGTAATGAAATGTAGTAGAAATAACAAAGATGGACCACTGAATGTGAAAATAGGAGGAGAAAAGATTATGGCGGTAGAAGAATTTTGTTATTTGGGAAGTAAAATTACTAAAGATGGACGAAGCAGGAGCGATATAAAATGCCGAATAGCACAAGCTAAACGAGCCTTCAGTAAGAAATATAATTTGTTTACATCAAAAATTAATTTAAATCTCAGGAAAAGATTTTTGAAAGTGTATGTTTGGAGTGTCGCTTTATATGGAAGTGAAACTTGGACGATCGGAGTATCTGAGAAGAAAAGATTAGAAGCTTTTGAAATGTGGTGCTATAGGAGAATGTTAAAAATCAGATGGGTGGATAAAGTGACAAATGAAGAGGTATTGCGGCAAATAGATGAAGAAAGAAGCATTTGGAAGAATATAGTTAAAAGAAGAGACAGACTTATAGGCCACATACTAAGGCATCCTGGAATAGTCGCTTTAATATTGGAAGGACAGGTAGAAGGGAAAAATTGTGTAGGCAGGCCACGTTTGGAGTATGTAAAACAAATTGTTGGGGATGTAGGATGTAGAGGGTATACTGAAATGAAACGACTAGCACTAGATAGGGAATCTTGGAGAGCTGCATCAAACCAGTCAAATGACTGAAGACAAAAAAAAAAAAAAAAAAAAATCTAATGGGGGTCAAAGGCATTACCATCAGTTTATGGCCGTAGGGATCCTCAAATATTTAGAGTACTTGGCGTAACAATTCTGGGGTACTCTAACTGGGTCAGACTTTCTTCAAACTGCGGAAAGGCTACATATCACATCTACATAAACCATTTCTATTACATACAGAGACATTCATTAAACAATATCACAAACATACTACACCCAGGGCTTCACACTAATCTCTTTTAGAAAACTATACCAGTGGGGAAGCTTGGATGTGATAGGAAGGTCACTTTTTGATTTAAGAAGTAGCAAATGGCATATCTTGTTTGAGAGTGCATCCACTCTCTGTGTAAATATAAGGCAGTTCCTGTAATGGAATTTGTAAACCTTTTTGATTGAAAACTGTTACATAAGTTAACACGAGTGGCTATGAGTCTACTTGAGTGCTTACTTCACCAAGATAGGCGTTTCGGCATTAAGCCCCCTTCAGTTTAGATATTTGCTGTTAGGATGTGATGGAACTGTGGTATGGGAGGGTGTAGGCATTGATCTCACTCCTGAAAATGGACCAAAGCAGAGAGATATGTTTTCATTAGAAGCTTATTAAATTTGTGAATTTGTTTCTTGATTTTTGAGTAAATCAAAGAGGACTTTGAGTAAATTGAATTGTAGGAAAAGATTATCATTTATCTAATCGACACTTGTTTTGTTGTTATGATAATAGTATTTTTGGTGTTTAAAATGCTGTATCAAGTAATGATCTGAGTGCATAGTCTAATTGAAGATAGATAAGAGCAGAGTTCTTGTGTGAAAACTTTGGTTAATTTTATAGTTGAGGGTTATAAGTTACAGTAGGTGGTCGTGCTTGGAAGAAGCCATACAAAGGCAATAATAAGTAGTATAAGCGCACTAATGGAAATGTCTACCAAGGCATTTGCATTGATGGCATCCTGACAGAGGCCAAACTGATGACTTTGATGTCTTATCTGGTTTAGAGGTTCTAAAAGATAACCTTCAGTAAAGCTCATCAAGGCTAGCAACAGAGGAGTTTGGGTAGCAACCAGGATCATCACAAGACAGATGTCTTACCGTATGTGGGTCAGGATGTTATGGAAGTTAGTACTCATAATGACCTCATTGCAGATGGAAAAAATTAATTGTAGATAAATTAATCGGTAAATCTACTGTTAAAAATATTAAAGATTCCTTCTCTTGAGTATGTAAAAAGTCTTATGCCTTGCCAGACAAGGATATTATTAATATAAATGATAAATGTAATGAGAAGTAACACATTACAGTGCAGGTTTTAACTTTTAACATACATTAAAGTTAAAATTACAGGTATATTTGGTAATTTGTGTTCATCTGTGAAGGACAAACCAAAATGAATGTTATAAAGGGTTGGGGGAAAGGTTTCTTTTGTATTTTAATATAAAAGTAAAACAATTTTTTTTTTTATTTCAAATGAACTTTATTATTATTATTATTATGCTTTTACGGCCAACATGGGACCACTTAAGTCAATTTTAGTTGGATCTTTTCTGAGAAAAGCGTGTTATTTTACTCTTTCGAGCTGCCCAGTATTTCTTCATCCGTTCAGATCTTGCTTTCTTTTCTTCATCCGTAAACACCCTCTTCGTTGTATTTTGTCGTTTGTCTAAATTTTGTTTAAATCTAATGCTTTTATCTTTTAGCTTTGTAATTTTTCCAGTTTTATTCTGTAGGTCGGTCAGGGAAATTCCCAATTCTTTCATATCTTCTGTAATTTCTTTGATCCATCCTACTTCTAGCTTTTGGAACCAGAGCTTTTCAATGATATTTCTTGACGGTCTTGTTTCCTTGTGTCCTTATGAGATGACCGAAGAAAGAGATTCTTTTTTCCGCATAGTATCAGTAACAGGCTCTATTTCTCGATACACCACCTCATTTGGCACAATCCACCATTGGCCTTCTTTTTGGTGTTTTTTATTGATACACGTTCTGACAATTCTCCTCTCTATTTTCAGAATTTTTTCAATTCGGTTTTTCTGAGTGATTTTGAAAAGAGTCTCGCTTCCGTAGGTGACTTCTGGCTGTACTACGGTTTTATAATGTTTAAGTTTTGTTTTAGCAGAAAGGCATTTTTTGTTATATGTTGACCGAGTTAATTTTTGGGATTTAATCATTTTATTTGTCCTGTTTTGCCATGTCACTTTTTCATTTAAATTATAAGTTATTATTTCCCCTAGATATTTAAATTGTTTTACTATTTTAATTTTCTGATCGTTTACCGTAATGTGCTCTATTACCAGAGGATCTATGGCCATTAGTTCAGTTTTTTCGAAAAGAGATATGAAGCCCTATCTTAAATGAACTTTATTAAATCAAATATGTGCAGTTTTGATCGACCATCTTTTGCCATTTTTAAGATAAAATCTTATCCCATCTTTAGAACTTGTGTTTTTTGGACAAAAAACTGTGACAAGTGATCTTCATAGGCCTTTTTTGAAGCCAACATAATACTGTTAAGAAAATCCTCTAGAGCTAGAAACAAATGGTAGTTTTACAGTTCAAGGTCAGAACTATACAGTGATGCAACTAAACTTCTCAGCCAAGTTCTTTCAATTCTAAGATGTTTGGGATCTGCCATTGTTATAATAGTATGCTATTAATCGTTTGACCAGGTTACTGCATCTCACAGTTGTTTTCCAATACCACCACACATACAAAGCATCGGTTTTCTTGGCGTTAATCTTGGCTTCGCCATCATTTGTGTAACTTCACCTTGCTTCAACCACAATCTTTTCCATAAATTATTTTGTTGTATGATTCATTTTTTATTCCCATAATGAGCCATTTTAAAAATGATTCCATTTTAGCAGTAATTTTAAGATGGAAATTCTGTCGATTAAATTTTTTGTTGTTAAATCATGTGGCACCCACATATAGTTTTTTTATCCATCCTTCTTCAAATGGTTTAAAACTGTTTCATGGTCCATATTTAATTTGTAACTAACACTGCTAATCAGCCAGTCTTGTTCAATTTTTTTCACGATTTCACCAATTTTTTCAGTCATTGGCCGACTAGAGAAATATGCATCATTGACAAAAATTTCCAGATTGGAAATTCTTAAACCAGTTTTATGCCATACACACTACTTCATGACATAAACATCACAAATGTTTTTAGTAGCCTGTTGCATTCTTCCCCTTTTATTATAAAATTTCAAAATATATCAAATCTCTTCTTTATTTTCAAGATTGAGTAACTTTTAATTATATAAGCTTCTATAATCATAATCTTTCTAAAAATACTCAGCGATATGTCACATTACAAAAGCATAGAAGTACTGCCAGAGTTACACAATCCTAAATCCACCTACTGTGTAAATACAAAGAAACTTTTTCCCTTCTCCCAATACTTGTATTCAGCAGTAGAAGGCAGTTATATGTAAATTATGGGGCTGCAGCTTTCTCTTTTAGACTATGTGCTTTGAGGATATTGGATTTCACCCAGAATTTCTTCATTCAATTTTCAACCAGCACCTTTAGACTTCACTTTTTATCAAGTATTTAAGTGGACAGTGCCTTACAACTTCTAAATTTTTAGAAATATAGAATCTATTCTTTCTTGGTTAGTGGAAGAACTTGCCCTGATCTGATCACCTGCTTTTTTATACTGCCCTTTTCAATTGACCACAAAACAATGATCATCATCCCCCTCCACCCCCATTTAGTGTTAGGGCTGATAATGCCATTAATTTACTCAATCTTTAATCACCTTTTTTGACCCAGAGTTTATCCACTGTGGTTAGTAACTAATATTTATTTCAACTTTTCATTGTTAATTTATCACAGTGACTGAACATCCTTAATCTCATATTAAAAACTGTTTCATGAAATTATTATTAGCACTGAACAAAATATTATTTTTTATATCGACAGATCTAGATTTAACAACTTTACTTCTAAATTTGTTGTAGATAGCATGACATAACGTTTTGACTCGTTTTCATAGTGTTTTATGTGCAGAGTTATAAAGCACTCAAAATAATTTCATCATCAACAGACTATAATGATTTTCAGCATGGATTTTCTCACTATTCTGTTAGCATTGTCCAATTACTCTAATCATGCTTTCACATAAATTTGTGACTATATCAAGACATAGCTTTACTTTAGCAATGGTCAAATTGAGGTAATAGATGTTAGGAAGTAGTTAAAGGTAGGATACAATCTTTTGACCCACAGATTCCTATGGTTCTCAGAAATCCACCTGATGGCTCTCTTTGCTGTTTGAAATTTACTTTTCATACTGATAACATAGTGAGGTAACTCAACTTTCCTTTTCTAAGCTAATTGGTTGGTGATGACTATAACATGATAAATAGAATGCTTGTTTATTTAAGGCATATTCTCTAATGCAAACTATATTTTGTTAAACCGTTTTAGTCCATATCTATTATTTAATGAAAATGAGAATTCCTCACATCCTTGTTAGCTTTGTTTAATTTACTAGTCATAGTTATACCACAAAACACTAATCCTTTTGTGATTTTGTTTTTATTGTTATAAGAATTTTGCCTTATTTTATGTACTGTTTTTGTTAGTTAGGAACCCTCTGCAGTTACAAAATGCATATATAATGGAGCATTAAACAAATAACAACAATGCAAAAGGGATTAATAAAAGATATTTGAGCAAATTTTTATTTATAATTAAATTTGAATGAAGAAATTTCTTTTTTTAATTATTTTTTAAAACAAAAATAGAATTAGAATTAAAAATATGTGTGTTGCACTTATAAGAGAGGATACAAATAAATTATTAACATTAATAATAATAAAGTGAATTATTATTAAAATATGAAACCCATTTTATTTCTTATCAGCCTTTTGTTCCATGTCAAAAGGGGCAACATGATTTCTGTAGTATTGCTCAAAAACATTAACATTTTGAGCAATATTGTGGTATAGGATCCCAAAACCTCAATGTACCATTGGTCATTGCATCTGGACATTTCAAAAAGCACAGTGCAATTTTTTAAAGAAAGATCTGCATATGCACATGTTTAAAATTCAGCTGAACCAGGAACTGAAGCTAGATGACCATTTGAAATGCAAGATATTTGTTGATTGAGTACTGGAAAATCGACAAATGGATGTCAATTTTGGTAAGAAAATCAATAGCAACAAAGCACATTTCCACCTTTTGTAGGTATGTAAACAAGAAAAATTGTCGCATTTGGGACATATTTAAGTTTGAACAAATACATAACCTGTTAGTTTATTAGCTAATTATAATAAACCTACCTGATAAAAAAATAATCACAAAACAATTGAAAATATGCTTCTTAACTTTTTAATCTTTTATTCTGTTTTGTAATTGCAGAGAATTAATTAATTCATTACATTTTTCTATGAACTCCAATAAAAATTTTTTCATATTATTATATTACAGCCCTATGTAGATTTATCAAAACTGAACGAATGAAATATTAACTGTACCAATTTCATGTATGTAATTCAATGTAATTATTGTTTATAACAGCATTCCATGTATTTTATCAGCAATATATAGTACTACTTATGAATTTTGATGTTCATTTTTAAATGGCAAAGCACCAAAGAGTTTTACAATCATTTCAAAAAGAATAAAATTCATCATCAAATGAATTATTATTATATTCAACAAAAATAAATTTTGAATTAACTTTATTGCAATACTTTGAAGATCTATCCCTACAGTCCTCACAATGTATTACTACAAATATAAAAAATTGTCTGTAAGAAAAGAAATAAAAACTTGTTTAACTAGTTTTTGTTCACTTCTCATAATTATTCTACGTAGGTATGTATAATTAGTAGTAAATTTTTTTAAATTATGTTATTTAAAGCTTTTTTGTTGTTTTAATAACTTGTTATTCAATATTATCTAATCACCTAGGTACGATGCTAGTATAAGTTTTTATTTTTTTTAGTAACGTGCTATTTAAATATAAATTTGAATGAAAATGAACACATGTATGTATGTACTAGCTGTGATGCATTCCTTTTAACTTTTACTGAGCAAGTTGTTTGCTTATATCTAGAAAAAAATGAATTTTTTGAAAAAATCACAAAAGGCAAAAGATGTTTCCTGTTTTATTGTTTTATGGAATACATAATTAAAATTTGAAAATAGTGAAATTTTTTAATTTTGTTCCTCCCCAGTGTAGATAAGACAATTTATAATATGTGATTGTAATATGGTATTCCTCCCCTACAGCAGCTGACGAGAATGAGAGCAATTCTGTATGAAGGGGGAACGAGTGAAGTAGCACTGGAAGAAATGAAGAGCAATTGGCAGAAAAGTTGGGACACGTGAAGTAAGGGTAGGTGGACGTATCAGCTGATAAGAGAGTGGATTCGATGAGCTAAATTTTTGGCTCATCCAATTCCTGACCGGCCATGGTATGTTCAGGGTATACCTGCATAGTAGGAGGAGGGTAAAAGACGATACCTGCTATTATTGCGGTGAAGAGATACTCTGGAGCACGTGGCCTTCGACTGCCAGAGGTGGATTGTGCAAAGGAATGACTGTGATGGGAAGACGGGAAAGTTAAACACATAGGATATAGTGTCTACAATACTTCCGGGACCAAAACCTTCGAGGTAATATCAAAATACATAATGGGGATATTGAGGGAGAAAGAGCAGGAAACGAAGGGAGGATAGACAGCCCGCTGTGGAGTCGCCGTTCGTCCGTGCTTATATGGATGGGTTTTGTTTACATTAAATAAGTACTTTTCTGACAAATATAATAATGTACTGTTTGTAAATAAAATTCTAACTTTTCTTTGTTTTATTCAGCTTATGTTACACCATTTTGCTCAAAATTAAATTCGTTACTAGTTTCGGTTAAACATTTTATGTATTTATTGCCTTTTTAACAATAGGTAATATTATTCAAACATAAAAAATAGGTTTTTTTACCCCATATGTTTATTATGTTGGTATCTTCAGTTTATTTGTTTTTTTTTTGTTCTTGACTATTTGTATTTTTGTGATGCATTCTCTGAAAATGATGATATTAAATACCCAGGCAATCTTTGTATTGAAAAGAGTGGAGATGTGGCTTGTGGTTACAAGTAGCATCTTACTTTGGTGAGCTTGATATGCTGTTGTGTGACAGCATATTTGATTTAATTAAGAAAGCTAAAAATATTTTGTAAAGTCCTCACATCTGTCCTTACTTTCCACTTATAATTAGTACAGGATTCTTGGTATTCTTGAGAATTACTTTTGTCTTTTTCAGAAGTATATGTAATTCATGTTAGTTGACAACAATATCACAAATTGCTCCCATTAAATAAGTTATAACGATGTTACAACTTTTCAGCATTTTCTGCCTCTAAAATCATTCTTAGTTTTATTTTACATGGAAGTTAGTGAGCATAATAATGAGTTTTAGCCTTAAAAATAGAACTTATTGCGTACTTACTAATCTTTTTTTTTTTGTAAACCTCCAGGTTCACTGTTAGATATTGCTTCAGAGGATGAGATGAATGATTTGTAGTGTGTCTGAAAATGGCATGCCTGACCGGGATTAGAACCCAGGGCCTCCGGATGAAAGTAGTTACCATTTCTTTTTCCTGTTTAGCCTCCGGGAATTACTGTTCAGGTATTACTTAAGAGGATGATATGTATGAGTGTAAATGAACTGTAGTCTTGTACAGTATCAATTCGACCATTCCTGAGATGTATTGTTAATTGAAACCCAACCACCAAAGAAACCGGTATCCACGATCTAGTATTCAAATCCGAATAAAAGTAACTACCTTTACTATCAATCCAATCCTATCATTCGTCATTTACGTCACGAAAGAAACGATTCATTTATGAGCAATTTATCTTTCAGTATGGTTACTGACAAATTTTTTCTTGTAATTGGAATGCAATCGTTTTATTCGGTTAATCGATAGTATAATATCGATAGTATAATTAATCGATAGTATAATTAATGAATTATGGGGGTTTCCAGTTGGATGGTTTGAAATATTCTTTCTAGTCGTGGAACTAGAGGTAATTTTTTTAATTATTTGTTATTTCTGTGATTAAAAGTATTCGTTTTGTGTTTCGTTCAGTATGGTTATATTGTTTGTATTTTTTCAGGTTCCACTGGCACCGATAAAAGAATAAAATTGGATCCTAGTAGAGGTATGTTGGTTTTTTCAATGTTTTCTTGAATGTTAGATGTGAATTTGCTGTTTGTTTTCTATAATAACATACTAAATTTTGTTGGTTACACAAGCCTAACCAATTAGTATTCTTAGGTTTTTTTTTTATAGATTTTCTTTAAAAATTACATCAGCGGTAGTAATTTTATTTTTATTCAATAATTTTAGTGTTTTACTGTGTTTAGTTGTGTGAAGCTATGGAAAAACATATTTTGGTTGTGGAACTAAGATGTTTTATTTCTGGAATGTAGATTGTTCGCATTATTAAATCGCAGAGTTATTTATTTTAGGTTTTTTGTACAGAAACCTATACATTGTAGTATTATATAAAAACACAAGATTATGTACTCATGAATGTTAGTACTTGCATCTTAGTCTTCAAGTTTATGTTTAAATATACTGCATCAGTATTTTAACAGTCTTAATTTTTCTTTTTCCTGTTTTATTTTTTTAACATCTGAACTGAGATTTTTCTTAATTATACTCTGTCTGCTACATTTAATGTACCTGAAATAAGTCAAAGTAATGTAAAAATTCATTAAAATATTCATATAAAAGAAATAAAAAAGGATTGAGTTTCTGTAATGCTAAAATACTGAATCTGAGATATAAGATTAGGTGCACGATCAATGATTGAAACCCAGGGTCAACAGATATAAGTAAAATAAGTATTTTTAGTGTTTTTAAAAATACATTATTGTTTCTTCATCATGTTACCCAGCAGTCATCAGAAGGATCTATATGATTAAAAGTTATATTGTTACTTTAATATTATTTTGTCTTTTTTTAATATCTTAATAGAAAATCAAATAAAAGTGTATAATTACTTTTAAACCCCGATGTATGAGTTTAATTAAACTTGGGAATGTTTTGAAATAACTTACAGCTAGTAATATGTAATTTATAATTATTAGTTAATAATGTTGATTGCTAGCCACTTAGCATTGTAAACTTCCTATAGCAAATGTATCAGTGTTATCTGTAATTATAAGTAGATCTATGTCTGTAGTAAATTAGTATTCACATTTTATATCATTCTATATGATTTTAGTTTTTTATGCCTTTTTCATTATTACAAGTAAATCATAAGGACAACATTTTTAAACAATTAATTGTGCATATCATGTTACTGAATACTGACGAGTGATAAGTAAATATAGTTAATGAATTATTATTGAGATAATTAATTTACGTGAATACTGACAAAAATTACGCAAATCTAACAAAGGGATATACAATATTGTATGAAGAAAAGATAGAACAAAATTTTAATATTTTGTTAATATTCATAATAGTATAATCCAACAAAATTAACTATGCATAGTAACTGGATACGCACTTGTTTGACTGGTGAAAGAAGAGTAGAGTACTGGGGAGACAATCACGTTGTTGTGTAGCTGACCCCTGTTAGTGCTTAGTTAGGTAGGGTCTTTAGTTGTATTCATATTCTAATTAATATTGAAATAATAACCCCCAATTGTGAGCATTCTGCTGAAGTGCTATAACATAGATATATTGATAGATAATAATGGCATATGATCACAGGAATAACATTATTTTGTCTTTGTGAACTTTAAACTATTTTTAAATATTCTTACTAAATGTATTATCCTATATATATTTTACTTAAACTACCTATATATTCTTAAACTGAGGTATTTTTGATAATTTAAAATATTAGAAAAAATAGAAGAAGAATATTAAATAAAATAGAATAATAAACAATTATCAAAGTATTCATCATCAGAAAAAAATTCTGTAAACAATCTAATATGTGATTTATATGATTTTTTGATTTATATGTGTATATGAGGGCCATTTGAAAAGTTCTTGGCCTGACAAAGAAAACACAAAACTTATCAGAAATTAAAAAAAGATTTTCAACATAGCCATTTTGCAATTTGATATATATAGATCAATGACATTCCAACTTTTTAATACCTTCAACGTAATAGGATTTGTCCGACTCTGTAAAATGAGCGCATGTCAGCTTTGACCTCATCATTTAATGTAAATTTTTGTCCAGGGAGCCATATTTTCAGGTTTGGAAAGAGGAAGTAATCCCTGGGAACCAAATCTGGGAAATATGGTCCATGTGGAAGCAATTTGAAATGTAAATCATGAAATTTTGCAGCTACAACTGGAGACATGTTAGCAGGCCCATTATCATGGTGAAAGAGCATTTTCTTTTTTGCGAGTGTGGCTGTTCAGCCTGAATAACAACCTTCAATTGGTCTAATAGTGATGCATAATACTCCCTGGTGATGGTCTTGCCTTTTTACATGAAGTTTAATAGAACCACTCTATAAGAAAACCAAAACTTGTAGCCATAACTATTCCCACAATTGGAAAACCCGTTTTCGCTTTCTTTGGCGCATTTTCACCCACTCGCACTCCGGTTTTGACTTCTGTTTGGTGTTTAGCATGTAATGGTGTATCTATCAGTTATTTACTGTTATAAAATGAAGAAACTCAGCAAAATCCAGTTTAAATAAGTCTAAACACCTTTCAGAAGTGTTCAGTCAATTGCTTTTTTGGTCAACTGTTAATAAATTTGACGTAAAATAACTTTTCCATAGAGTAAAAAGCTTTTTCACATCCAAAATATTTAATAAAATATAAATAGACACAGTCTATTTAGATATTTGCAATGTCATCCAGCTTGCATACTTTCAGTCATGTCATCAGTCATTTAATATGGTGTTGTGATTTCTTGAGGCATTTTGTTGGTAACTGTTTTTGGTTGCACTTATAATTCATCATCTTGGACAGATGTACGGACCACATTAAAATTCAGAAGCTTGCTTTTTTTACCAACGAAAACAAAGGGGAAGAATCCTGTAAAAATGAACTTTTTTTATATGTCTGTTGGGATTAAATCTTTTATAAAAGTTCTTTATAGCAACTCGATCATCAATTTTATCCATTTTTTAGTAAATGTCAGAACTTATTTCCATTGCTTATTCACTACAAAGATGAAACGTATGCATTTGCTGAAACATTGCAGCCCACCATCTAAAGGATCATACTTGATAAAAACATAGTGATTTGGTCATAATTGCATCATCTCTTTGTCAAGCTGAGAACTCTCCAAATGACCCTGGTATTAGTCCTTTTTCATTCTATTTTCCCTTTTACAATTCTTCTCTGAAAGGTGCCTCTACAACATATGATTGAAAATAACATTTTACTTTTTTAATATCTTTCAACAGATACCTCCCCCTTCTCCTTAATGCTTCTCTCATTTCTTATTCTATAATTTCATTTTGTTTTCTCCTTTTCGTATTATAACCAAATTTCAAAACCTTCATGGTTTTTTTTCATTCCTCTTGATCCATATTCTCTCTCCACTTTTTACAAGGCTAGGTACCAAGCTTTCAAGAATTGTGTACTTATATTTTTAAGTGTATTTTTCTCTTATATTTTAGTGTAACATATATTTCATTTCATTTCTTTGTTCTTATTTCTATTTATTTACCAAAGGAGTAAGTCAGTGATCGGGTTGTGTATCCATTAATATGAATCTTAAAATGTTAAGTTCTGCTTGATCTTTGGGTGATATGGTTGGTAGGTCTCATGACAAGGTAGGTATAACAGGTTTGGTATTATGAATAAGTTTGTGTGTCATCAGGAATATATTCATAAACAACAAACTGTGTACAAATTAATACTTTGGTAAAATAAAAATGTTTTACTCACTTCGCAATAAATGAGTACCAATAATTCCCTAATATTGTATAAATAATTTTGTTTTATAAATATCAATTCTATTTGTTCTCTAGGAGTTGCTGAAAATGTAAAGGAGATATTGATCAGTGTATCAAAAAACATGGTGTTTCAGAAAGTCATCAAATTAGTTATTTAAATGGATTTGTTAAAATTATAACTGATGAAAATGGTGATAAAGATTTTGGATTTCCAACTGAAGATATATTATTGTGGTATGTGAGATTTTGTTGTTTTTGTGTTATAGTTTAACAAAAGTAAGAATGCCATTAAAGGTTGCCAAAGAGATATTTTCTGCTGTTTGTTAAATAGGTAATTACCCTAATATTACTATTCATATGATCTCTGGCTCTTCCCAAATTTAAAGATGCACTAAGAGAAGGAATATGTTTTAACATTATTGGAATCCAGCATAATGTGATATACAAACTCAAGAGTATTTTGAAAAAAGGGTTTCAAACTTGTTTTCAGAAATGTGAATTCAAACCTGGATTTAAATTCACAGTGGGAGTACTTCAAAAGCAACAATATTCACTAATTAATGTTCAGTTCCAAATGTATGTTTTATGTACACTTGTTTCCGGGCGGTAAGTTTGTATAACTCTCTGAAAAAATTTTTTCCAAGAATTCTGAATAAAAGTAATATTTTTCTGGGAAGGAAAAAGCCATGAATTATTGTTAGTTGTGGTGAATATAATTAAGGATCATGTGGCAAAATTGTATTTGATAACTGTTTTCCGTTGCCTACAAAAATTCCAATATTAAAACAAACTTCTTATACACTTTAATAATGCTTTGAGTGTTAGGTAAGTTTTTCTGAAATGTTTATTTTTTAATGGTTAATTTAAAAAAAAGATTTATTTGGAGTGATTTAATAAGATGAGAAATAATTTTTGATAAGGAAAGCAAAAATTGTTTCGGTGGTCTTGAAAAACAAAAAATATTATTTTTAACTAAACTTTAAATAGCTATAAACTAAAGCACAAATGAATTGAGTAGAAAAAGTTAGGTACATATCTAATTTAGTTATATATCTAAATGAAAGGATAAAACATAACAAGTCTTATAAAAATTTTATATTGTGAGTGTTAAAACATTTATTTTTCTTAACCAGGTGGAATGCCCATTTGAAAAAATTCTTTTTCATTTTAAATATTTATTTTTCATTCTGTTCATTTTTTTCTTTTTTGCTTTCATCTTACGACCTGCTATGGTACATGAATCTAGTATTGTTCGAGCAGCTGCACTTCGAGTCGTTAAATTTCTTATTCAAACTAAACAGGATTTTGCTTCTTGTATAAAATTACAGTATCCATGTTTGTTAGTGAGGTATGATAAAAAAAAAATATATATGTTCAGCAGTTTTACCTCTCTATCTCTCTCTCTCTCTCTCTATATATATATATATCTATATATATATATTATATATATATATATATATATATATAGAGAGAGAGAGAGAGAGAGAGAGAGATTATTATTATTATTATTATTTACTCACTGTATAAGTATTTGCTTGTATATGTATGGGTACCTACTACTTATTTTAATTTTTTTATTCTGTTTTACTGTTACTGATTAATATTATTTTTATAATCTCTAGAGTCCATTTTTAGCAACTTTTTGTTTCTGTTTATTGTCACCACATGAAAAAAGATTTTCTGCATGTATTTCTCTTTGCAGTTGTATAATTTGATATATACTTGAATGCAGCAAGGCATTTTCCTGCTCTTCTTATTTGGGCAACATTAACCTGTTCAGTTATTCCCTCTCAAAATAAAAGATTCCAAATTTTGTTGCAATAAAATGAAGATAAACTCCCTAAATTTATTTACAATTCTTTCATTTGCTCAATGTATTCTTTACAGTTGCAAATGGATATGTAGGTGATACTGTTGATGATATGTCTCGTATACATGTGAGACATCATCCAGTTGATCACTGTTACAGCAGCAGTGGATTAAAAATTCCACAAGATCAGCAGGGGAATGGTAGTAAGGAAACAATATACTTTATAAATCTACACTGATAAAATTTGGAAATCATTGTTGCTACTATATTAATACCTCATCATTGCAATTTTCGAACCCTATCCTAACATTTTGGCAAGTTTTCACTAAAGTATCTTCACATCTTGTAGTAACTGGAAAGACAGTCATCATAATGGTAGATATGATTCTACCAGTCATCATCTGTGGGTGATTCATCTTCATAAAGTTGTAGCAACAGGCTGTTCAATCTGTCTAAGTATTCCTGTTGACTTTACTAAGAAAACTAAATGCTGTGTACGTTGAATAGTACAAAACATGTTCACCTTTAGGGATTCTTGCAGATGTTCAATAACTGTGGGAATTTCTGGTTCCAGATTCATGTTTTTTGGCGATTCATGATTCTTTATATTTGAAAAGTTGCATCATCACTAAAGACAAGAAATTCTATAAAACTGTTAAATTATTCAATACTTGATGCAGAAATGAAGGTGCACTTCTTTATCGTCATTAACTGAGAGTGCACCAACTGATGTTTGTTAGGTTTGACCTCTCACCAAATATTTGTTATGAGATGTTGTATTGTAAGGTTGCATATATACTATAGTTGGAGGGGTATTACAGTCTTAAGTGACAAATCTGCAGTCTCTTTTTGTAGCTCTTGATATTCCAGCTTAGGAGTATATGTATCTTAAAAAGTTTAAGATAAAGCTTTATGTGGTAGAGTTGTATACAAGTAGACTCATCTGAAATTATGCTCAAAATCATCCTATATTGTTATTTAGTACGGTTTTCTTATATTTTGACAGTGAGTGTCTGCATATTGACTTGGCAGCAATGTTTCTAAATAAACTGCCTAATGGGAGACAATAACAACTTTGTAACATGGTTGTACAGTAAATATAAAGTAATTTACTCATTATTGCCTTTAAGTCCCTAATTAATTTCTAATCAAATTTTATATTTATGGATGTTTTTAACCTTTCATCATAATATATTAATTATCTGATTTGGAGGACAGTTCGTATTAATAAGAATTCAGCTCGCTATAATCATATACAAAGTGGTGTAACCCTTTAAACTGTTGCATTCTGCAGTGTACTTTCAGCACATACCAATGTCATAAACTACTATTTGCATTTAACTATATTTATTTAAAAATTACACATGAGAATTAGAAAATATGAAGTTTCTTTAATAAGACTAATTAAAAGTTTAAGAAGTGTATAATTTTTACATATAATAGAGGTAAAATTTATTATGCTGCATAAGTAGACATGTTATATATATGTCTAAATAGATTTATTTATTACTAAACAGACCTGGTCTTTTTTTCATCATCATAATTATTATTTGATATTAATAAAACTTTTTGATGTAACAAAAAAATAAATTTTTATTGAGGAAAAACTTATATATATATATATATATATATATATATATATATATATATTTCAAGCTTGTTTTTCTTTTCCATAGATCTTTAGATTTTTTACTGGATAATGATTGTGAAAGGACTCAAGCACTACGTGTTGTATGACGTTTACTTTCCTTAAATGCTGCTGAGTTTCCAATCAGTCTTGCACGATGTCTTGTATCACTTACTATGACACCTCCTGATATACGTGATCGAATGATTCGAGCAGTTCTGGGTACACTCGTTGAGTTATGTATGTAAAATAATAATTCTTTATTTATTTATTTTTATTTATTTTTTTTCATTTGAGGGTGAAAAACAAGAAAATTGCCTTTTACTGAATTTTTTTTAGGCACATAGACCTTGGATTTCATCATTTGGTGGCAAATAAATTACATTGTATGCAAATGTCATGATGTAATAATAGGTTCATCATATATATGCTCTCTTTTATTATTATTATATTATTATTATGTTTTTACGGCCAACATGGAACCACTTAAGTCAATTTTAGTTGGATCTTTTCTGAGAAAAGCGTGTTATTTTACTCTTTCGAGCTGTCCAGTATTTCTTCATCCGTTCAGATCTTGCTTTCTTTTCTTCATCCGTAAACACCCTCTTCGTTGTATTTTGTCGTTTGTCTGTCTTTTGTTTAAATCTAATGCTTTTATCCTTTAGCTTTGTAATTTTTCCAGTTTTATTCTGTAGGTCGGTCAGGGAAATTCCCAATTCTTTCATATCTTCTCTAATTTCTTTGATCCATCCTACTTCTAGCTTTTGGAACCAGAGCTTTTCAATGATATTTCTTGACGGTCTTGTTTGCGGCGTCCTTATGAGATGACCGAAGAAAGAGATTCTTTTTTTCCGCATAGTATCAGTAACAGGCTCTATTTCTCGATACACCACCTCATTTGGCACAATCCATCATTGGCCTTCTTTTTGGTGTTTTTTTATTGATACACGTTCTGACAATTCTCCTCTCTATTTTCAGAATTTTTTCGATTCGGTTTTTCTGAGTGATTTTGAAAAGGGTCTCGCTTCCGTAGGTGACTTCTGGCTGTACTACAGTTTTATAATGTTTAAGTTTTGTTTTAGCAGAAAGGCATTTTTTGTTATATGTTGACCGAGTTAATTTTTGGGATTTAATCATTTTATTTATCCTGTTTTCCCATGTCACTTTTTCATTTAAATTATAAGTTATTATTTCCCCTAGATATTTAAATTGTTTTACTATTTTAATTTTCTGATTGTTTACCGTAATGTGCTCTATTACCAGAGGATCTATGGCCATCAGTTCAGTTTTTTCGAAAGAGATATGAAGCCCTATCTTTTGTGCTAGGTTTTGAAGGCTCATGATTTGTGTTTTGGCTTCTTGAATATTATTTGCTAAAAGAGCGAGGTCATCTGCAAATCCTAGGCGATTTAGTGCGATGGAGTTTTTCTTAGTACCCGTTTTTATATTTTTGGGATTTATTTCATACCATTTTCTCATGACAAATTCGAGGGCGCAGTTAAAAAGGAGTGGTGAGAGGCCGTCTCCTTGCCTCGATCCAGTTTTTATGTAGAAGGGTTGAGAGAGTTCACCTCCGAATTTCACTCTGGACTGGGTATTGGTTAAAGTTAATTATATCATGTTTACGAGTTTAGGGTGAAGGCCCAGGTTTCTCAGAATATTCAGCATGGATGGTCGGTGTATACAATCATAGGCCCTTTTAAAGTCGACGAAGGTGATTATTAGTTGTTTTTTCCGTCTTTTATATAAGTCCATCATAAGTTTTAGGGATATTATTTGCTCCGGGCAACCTCTCCATGGCCTAAATCCCCCTTGGTATTCCCCAAGTTCCAGTTCAAGTTGGTCTTTGCATCGGTTGTATATGATTCTCGACAGGATTTTGTATGTGCAATCCAGGAGAGATATGCCTCTGTAGTTTTCCGGATTAGTTTTATCCCCTTTTTTATGTAATGGATGGATGAGGGCTGTGGTCCAGTGTTCTGGAAGTTTTTCTTTGTTCCATATTTTCACGAGGCATAGATGTAGGGAAGTTTTGACTGAATAAACTGATGAGTGTTTCCAGAGTTCTGCGAAAAGCTGGTCTTCTCCGCTTGCTTTGTAGTTTTTTATTTCATTTAAGGCTGTGAGAACTTCTTGAATTGTTGGCGGGTTGATATTTACCGGTGAAGTTTTAACTGGAGTTTCAGTGTCAATCTCAAAAAGCTCTGGGAGGTCGTCACAGTTGAGGAGTCTATTGAAGGTTTCTGCCAAAATTTCAGCATTTTCTTTATTGGTGTGGGCCATATTTCCTTTTTTTCCTCTCAGCATAAGGGTGGGTGGTTCATATCTTTGAAGAGCCTGACCAAAAATTTTATAATAGTCTCGGGAGTTAGTTTTCTTGGAACTTTCTTCTATTTGCTGAATCAAGTTTTTTTGGGCTTGTCGTTTGGTTCCTCTTATAATTTTCTGAGTTATTTTCCTTTGTTTGGTGAATTCAAGGTTAGATTCTTCAGTTTTCTGGGTTTGGTGGTTGATCCAAGCCCGGTGTCGGTCTTTGACTGCTTTGTCACATTCTTCATTCCACCATTGGTGTTTTTTTCTTGGGTTTATAGGGGCTAGTTCTTCAGCTATTTCTTTCAGTTGGGATGTCAGTTCTTTTAAATTATTAGTTAATTTGATTTTTTTTGTTGTTTCTTCAAAGATGGCATTGTTTATTAATTTATGTGGATCATAAGCTGTTTTGTTTTTAGGTTGGGATTTTTTCTTTTTATGCGGGGTGAATTTTATTTTAACTTTAATTAAGTAACGGTCCGATCCAGTATCTGTTCCTCTCAAGACTTTTACATTAAAAATCTCCTTGTGATAATTCCGGTCCATGCAAACATGATCCGGTTGCCATTCCCCTTTTTTCCAATCTGGGTGTTTCCAAGTCTTCAATTTGTTTGGTTTTCTCATAAAATAGGTGGATTTTGAGATCATATTATGGTTTCTGCAAAATTCGACAAGTCTTTGGCCGTTCTTGTTAGTTTTCTTTTGGGCAGGCCATTTTCCGATAATATCACGATATCTTCGTTCTTTACCAAGTTGGGCATTAAAGTCCCCTATTAAAATCTTCGTGTGGGTCTTATTTACGTTGTTTGCAGTTTGGTCAAGAAGTTCCCAGAATTTGTCCATCTCTTCTCTATCTTTTTTAAGATTGTTTTTGTCATTGGTGGGAGCATGGACATTTATTATGGCGTAGAATTTATCGGCTGATTTTAGGGTTAAGGTTGAAATCCTAGGGGAGTAAGACTTAAATTCTACGACCGAGTCAATTATTTTAAGATTGATTGCAAATCCTGTTCCGAACTGTGGGCAATTCTTCATCACACGTTTCCCGGGGATTCCTTTGTAAATTCTGTAACCCTGAGATTCAAACGGCTCTCGATCGGTGTTTCTCATTTCTTTAAGTCCTGCGATTAGGATATTTTGTTTGTCCATTATGTCTGTTAGAGTTTTTAGTTTGCCGGGTTGAGTTAGCGAATTAATGTTGCGAGTGGCAATGTATTTTATTTGCTTGTGTCTATCCTCAATTTTGAAGTTGTGTTGTTTTTGGGTGTTTCCAAACGCTCCGATTCATTGTTATCTTTTAAGCAGCTGCCCACCGGATCCGAGTCCAGCCTTCTCTGGTATTTACCAGACGGTGGATTTTTTCTTAAAAGACCTTCCATATTTGACTTTCAAAGACAAGTCAGCCTTGGGTGGGAATAAATTCCCGAGTTACAACTCTGGATGTGATCCAGAGAGGTGATTCCGATTTAGTTCACCAGTAGAAATCTCCACGTTTCTAACTGGTTATCCAGACGAACCAACGTGGAGGCGCAAACCGATTTTTTTAATTGAGATTTTAAGTATGGAGAAAGTTTAAATCGGTTCCGGAATCATTTCGTCCATATATGCTCTCTTTATTGTATGAAATTAAAGTTACAGTGCTTTTTTAATTTCATATTTTCTTTACATTTTATACAAATTGAAGAAAAATTATCATCATTATTTTAATTTGCATCTGTTATTCAGTTCATATGAGACTGCAATGAATAGCAGAACCTCTTTTAAGAAAATAAACTAATTTTTACCAAACTTAGCAATTTGCATAATTGAATTACTACTTGTCTGTTATATTTTCACTTGAATTATTTATCAGTGAACAGCTCATTTTTAATGAAAAATATGCTTTTACTACTTATTTACTAATAATGTACTTAAAAATAAGGTATTGATTAAAAAATTAAACCCACCTGATGGTGATGGTGATTTTTTTTTAAATTTAGATACTGAAGTTGCATTTAATAAAAAATTTCACCAGTTAAAAAGTAATATTAGAAACAACTTTACTTGGATGTTTTCTTTTTCATTTTGAATGGGGTACAAGATGTTTCACCCACTTTTTTACAAAGTGGTTTTATAATTTACCTGCTTAGGATGCATTTAATGAAAAATAACAGTTGAAAATTATTCCTGAAATTTCAAAAAGGGATTCTTTCCTTATACTGCTGGAATAGATTTTTTTTTACCATCTGGAGATGTATTTTAAGTAGAGCTGTCATTTCATATTTTCCATTTTTCTTTGGAAGCTTACTTTTTGATTTAAATGTGACAGCGATATGTATGTACTTTAAGATCTTGTTACTAAAAGGGTTGATCTAAAAATATTTGGTATCTTCTCTATATCCTCAGTTATCTGTTTTATAAATATTGTATTTTTTGTTCAGTTTGCAGTTTTTAACCATTGAATCTGTTGGTACAAATAAAATATTAACTCGCCAAGAATGTAATGCTACATTATCCTGCAACCACGTCTATTTTTTATAAGTTCTTTCATAAATTTCTGTTTCTTGTCTAATTCATTTTAAAATATCTTTTAGATTTATCAGTCAGCTAATTTTTAAGATTATTATCCAGTAACTATATTGCAAAGTTACATTTTTCCTTTGTTTTAATTTTCTTGTTTTCATACCATAAAATAATTCTCCTACGGTGTTATAAAGATGTTTTTTTTAATTTCTAGCTCTATCAGTACATTAATCCAAGTAAGTTCTCTCTACCTTTATATCAGCCTAATTTTGATATTTTTATTATTTTACTTGTCCTGTGTGATTTATTACTAAAATTAGGTTATAAGCAGTTTTGTACAATAATTTCAAACTTTTATGATAAGTATTTACTTCACTATTTAATACTGCAGAGTTGATCACCCGTTGAAAAAATATTGTTAAGCCATCTTTTGTTTATAGGTTTTCCATTTTGTGTTTTTTATAGGTGTATTGAATCCTGAAGTTTTTATTAGTAGCGGTGGCATAAAGGCATTGACTAGAGCACTCTGTAATGTCGGAGCATCATCTCGCATCGGTGAAACTGTAATTGGAGCTTTGCTATATCTAGTTAATAAGCCAGAAACAAGAATAAAAGCAATGATAAGTTTTATGGTGAAGCTTAGCTTCACCATATACTGATCCACATACACTTGGAAGACCTAGGTGAGTTTAAAAACTCTCTAAAAATGCTTTTGATTTTTATTTATTTACATCACATGAATCCATAGATGACATGCAATAGCTGTTTTCTATAATGTTCAAGAAATCTAGTTTTAAAGGATCTATTTGTTTTTCCTACATAAATACTACCACTATCATTACATTTAATTTTATAAATTCCACAAAAATTGTTTATTTTTTTATTATTATTTTTGTTTTTTTGAATATTTTATTATTTAATTATTAGGTTTGCATATTGTTTTAAATGTTTCTTTATTGTAAGTTTTAGTTATGTTTTCAATCATATTATTAGTGTATAAAATAATTTCTGTATATTTTTTCACTCTTTCAGTTTATTATTTTTTAATTTATTTAATTATAGTTGTTGATATTATAATTACATAGGTTGTTATATAAGTAATTGATTATATCCCTACTTCAGTTTATTTTCCATTG
This sequence comes from Lycorma delicatula, assembly GCF_047948215.1. Classification (NCBI taxonomy): domain Eukaryota; kingdom Metazoa; phylum Arthropoda; class Insecta; order Hemiptera; family Fulgoridae; genus Lycorma; species Lycorma delicatula. Next base: position 82,449,505 of record NC_134465.1, read on the forward strand.
AACTTTTGTTAGTAGAATAAAAAGGTAAATGTATTAGCTTTTTTATCAATTTAAAAACAACCAGTATAACCTTAGAAGAGTTTTTATTTGCTATATATCAGTCAAGAATTTAATGGAGAGTTATTTTTATTGTTAAGGTTACTTATTTTTATTTAAGAGGTTGCATGAAAGGAGTTCTTATTTTTAAAAAAAATGTTTCCAGGGCATCTGTGTTGATTATTATAATTCAAAAACTTATAGTTTATATATTTAAATTATTTAAATATATATAAATATAATATATTTAAATATAATTTAAGTATATTTAAATTATTCTTGTACTTAATGAAGTAAAATTATACTTTATAACAGTAATAGTTTAGAAAGTAGGAAAATAAATAAATAGTGAGACTTACTCAAGATGAGACTTACATGAATTTAAATTTTTTTAATTAATTGAATTTAATTTAGCTTATTAAAATATTGTCTGTAATATGTCTCCAGCCACTATTTTGTTTTTGATATCAGATGATTTAAATTAACAGCAGATTGTAACATGGTGGCCGTGAATAAGCTGTAAGTAAATTAAATTTTCAGAACAAGACTTGGCTTCCAGAATCAGTAAATCTGCACTAGATGTCCAGTGACCTGTGGAATGTCATATGAATTGATCGATGTAATTTATTTTCTATGTAATAAAATTTCTGCTGCTCATAATATGTAATTTCTGGATAACTTGTTAGTTGATTAATTCTCTTAGGATAATCAAATTTTTTCTCATTTCCAACAAACATAATTTGATTTTCTGCACAATAAAATTAAACTATATTCTTTTTCTTAAAATTATTTTAATAATGAGTTAAACTTACTATTATTAAATATTTATTTTACCTTTATACCTATGTATATTATTCTGGGAAATATAATATCTCTTTTAAAACTTTCAGTGATGTAATGAGTACTTTAAATGATTTATAAGATAAAGAAAAAAGTTATAATAATATCTACTTGTGCCCAGTTAGATACTTTGGGTTTAAAAAGGGTTTATTATGCTTCCATTGTTTTTTTTTAAATATATGAATCATTGTAAAAGTTAAAAAAAATCTAAATTAAAACTTGATTTTAACTTACAGAACCACCAATTTTAGGATGAGTTTCTAATTAATACAATTTTTTTTTCTAGACTGAAGTCTGTGTTATCGTTTAATATGTATAAAATACACGTTCAGACAATTTTTACTGTCTTAAAAATTGGTATTTTTTTATAATGATTTTATTTGTTTATTTTATTTACATATTTTTTTACTACAATTTCTTAGTATTTTAAAAAATTAATTTTGTAATTTGTAACTGTTGTTTTTATCAAGATATTACAATGGTGTTTCCTTTGATCCATCCAGGCAAATTCTAGAGTAGCATTCTTCCCATTCCTGTTGTCATCGGTGAATAAAATATTACTTATTTTTAATATTACAAAAAATAATTTTATCATCTGAATCTACTTCAAGTGTAGTGAAAGGAATCAGCAGATGTGATGTTTTCTGTCCAATTATACCAGACAGTTGTGATTAAAATAAAAATAATTAAAAGCAATCACTGCTGACAGACATTACAGTTCAGAAAATAACCGAACATTTTTAATTACATGTCAATGGAGGTATTTATTGATGTGCGGTTGGCAGCATTGTGTTCTGCAAAACCTTCTCTGTAATCACATATTCTTGGATTGTTGATATCTCATTTAGTTTTCGTGTTGTTGTTATTCGAGTGCAATGTGTTTAAGTGTTGGTAACAATTTTTGTAATGATTTTCAGGGGCAACAGTATAATGTAAAATTTTTCGTGAAACTGGAGAAGATTTTCACAGAAACAAGTTTATGAAAATGATGCTGTAGGTTGTATGCAATGTTACAAATAGTTTTCATGATTTAAAAGTAGTAGTCAGTCAATTGAAGATGGCCATCTACCAGGAAGGCCTTCGACTTCAACTGATGACACCCATGTTCAGAAAATCAACGATCTGGTATATGCAAATCGCTGATTCACTGTCAGAGAATTAACATCTCAATTAGATCATGACATGACATTTTGACTGAAAAATTGAACATGCATCGAGTTCCAGCAAAGTTTGTTCCTCGTTTGATGACCGAACAGCTGAAAGAACATCGAGTAGACGTTTATTGGCAACTTCTTGAACAAGCCACTAATGGTGAAACATTTACACAAAGGATCATAACGGTAGATGAAAGCTGGGTTTAGGATATGGCTATGACATCAAGAAAAATGTTTGATCATCACAATAGATTGGTAAAGGATCTCCATGCCCCAAGAAAGCATGTAAGTCTCAATCCAATGTCAAAGTGATGCTCAATGTTTATTTTTTGATTTTAATGGAATTGTGCATTTTGAATTTTTGCCTCAAGGTGAAATAGTGAACTGTGTGTACTGTCAAAGCATTTTACAATGGTTATGTGTAAAAATCCACAAAAGGAGACCAGAATTATGGCAAGGCAACTCATGGTTCCTTCACCACAACGATGTTCCTACACACTTAGCTCTGTCAATTAGTCAAATTTAGATTACTGTCCTTCCTCAGCCTTCCTACTCGCCAAACCTAGCTCCTTGTGATTTTTTCTTATTTTTGAAATTAAAATCAGTGATTAAAGGACGCCATTTTGAGGCTGTTTATGACATTAAAACAAATTCATCGCTGACCTTAAAGGCCATTTCAAATGAAGCTATCCTGGACTGCTTCACCAGTGGAAACACCACTGGGAAAAGTTGTGAGTAAGGGAGGGGAATACTTAAAATGGGACAAGGACCGGTAGTAATCTGTAAAATTAATAAAAAAGATTAAAAAAATAAAGTTTGGCTACTTTCTGAACAGACCTCGTAATTTTATGAAATTGCATTTATAAGCAAATAAGTATAATTATTTTGATATTTTTCATGTAAATAACTGTTATTTGTCATTGTCTATCATAGTTTTGGACTGCCATGTTATTTCTTAAGGATATCCATCTTTGTCCTTAATGTAGTTTGCCTTTAAGAGTTCTTTCTCATTCGAAGGATAATACAGTGCCCCAACTCCATCTGCCCTCACATGCCATTGTCACTTAGTAAGAGAAAATCTCTTATCCTAAGAGTCACTCAGCTGGCAGACTACAGTGTTAAAGATAAATAGTAATGAGGTTTCCAGATCCCTCTGCCTCAATTATGATGATAACGGTGTAACTTTTTTTGTATATACAAAATAAAAAATATTTTTATACATTTATTTCCTATTATAATTTTATTATTTTAGTGAAACTAACTTCTCGACTGAAACACAGCTGCAGTGGACGCATTTTGTACTTGTTTCGTTGTTACGATCTTGGCCTGGTGTTCTAAATTTTTGTCATCCTGAGAAAGATGGTTTAAGATCAATAGTTAATACTCTTTATTTAAATCAACGTGAAATTAGGGTAAGTTATTCTTTAATATTTTATAAGTTAATGAGTTAAGTTATTTAACTGAACTGTTGCTCTAAGAGATGTTAACCTTGCTTTGTAAATTGATCCTGCTGCTGGCTGCAGTTAATATTTAAATGTGCTTAAATTTTTTACAGGAAGGTTTTTCACTTTATCTTGTTGCATGTTGTTTTATCCCATGATTATTTCTTTAAACATTTACTGTCTGTTCGTTATGTAGAGTTTAGAATAAAAAAAACTTTCTTTATGTTTACTGTCTTGGTATCTGATATAAAATTAACTATTCTGCTACTGCTAAGATCTGATCTGTTGCAGATAGTGGAACTCTTGTTTTTCATATTGTAATTGGATTACATATTTTTAATTCAAAATTTGGATTAGTTAAATTAAATGTATTGTTTTCTTAAATGTATTGTTTGTAATGTTAAATTTTACTTGATCATTAGTTTTTTTTGCTGTTTCTTATTATTTGAATTAATAGATATGGTTTCGTTTCATATCATTAACCAAGATGGTAGGCATATTATTATTTTTCATATTTTAACAGTGTAATATAATCTGGCCCCTTGGAAGGGGGGATGTGTGGCAACCGGTAACGTCACAAGGTCTTTCCCTATGGGGTTGGGGTGTAATATAATCTCCACAAAATTTTCTGATGAATTGTGGATCTCTGTGAAAGTACTAAATGTAAGGAAAAAAACAAAGCAGTAAGTGAAAAAAATTAATCCTTATTGATAACTTTCTGATAAAATATGTCAAAGAAGAATTAAAGCAGATGAAATATGTTTCAAATAAGAAACATTTTTTAGAATGTTTAATATAGATTTCTTTTTATGTTAGATAAGAACTGGTAGAGGTAGACCAGGTTGGGTATAATAAATGCAGTTTGTGTATAATAAAATAGTACATGTCACATTATAACACTGCTATGCTGTAATATGTTTTATTATGAAATTTCTCATCATACTTATGTATAAATCTAAAGTTTTTTCCCAATCATGCAAAAACTTTCACTGATTTGAATGTTTTTTTATTATTATTTTTTTTTTTTTAGAAACAGACTAAAAAAAACTGATTTACATTAATCTTTAAAAAAATAAACACACACACACACACACACACAAATAAAAATCAATGTTTGTTTGTTTGTTTGTCCCATATGTGTTCATATACCATTCATCCAATTGTGATGAAACTTTGATGAGTTGTGTGCACACTTTTGAAGGTTTCTGAATTAATTTGGTGGCACTGGGGTTGAGATATTTAGAAAAATTGTATTTATGTATTTTGTATTATATATTATATATTATATATGTAATTGTATTATGTGTAATATGTATTACATGAAAAGAAAATTTTTTGCAAAAACTATACCCGCTACGTGGTGCCGGTGTAGAGATATTCACAAAACAAATACACAGACAGACTTTCTTTTTCTATATATATAAAAGGCAGTGTTCATATGTATGTCTACTATAGACTAAAAACTATTGGACTGATTTATGTGCAGGAAAAATGGATAAAGAGAAAATAAGAAAATAAAATAAAATAAATTCCCTTTCTCCTCAAAAAAGGAGAAAGGGAAATAGGGAACAAGAGAAACAGGGAAAAAGGGATAAAGTGAAAGGTTATTAGGGATAAAGGGATAAAGTTCTGTAATGTTTTATCAAACTTTCAATTGTGTTCATTTAATCTATGTATACACTCAGATCTAGCAATAGCGAAGCATTGCCAAATCTGCTTGTTTCATATAGATTAAAATTGTTGTAGATTAAAAAATAGTCAATAAAGAATGTTAGTAGTCATCCGCTAATATAAACCGACTCTCTTTGGCACATTTTTGCTTGTTTCAAGACTGCAATTTTTTTATTGTTTTGTTAATTTAGTTGCTTTATATAAAGCAAGTTATGACCGATTTCAATTGTAAGTTCAGTTTTAATAACTCTGCTTAATTGATGCCTACATAGAGTAATCCAGTCGGCTCAAATCAGGTATCAATTTGTTTAAATCTCTTTAAGAAGTCAAATTTTCAGATACTGACAAGGATAAGAGATCAGCCTACAATAGAATTTATTGATGCTGATTTGCTTGGTGGTAGGAATGGTGCTTTTTACTTTAAATTTAAAATTCAATTTGTCATAATTTTGGAATAAACTTTGTTTAAAGATTTTTGAGCAGTTCAAATAGAGAATTTTGATATGGTCAGCTCCACACCCAACTTGTTCTTTTTCTATCAGCGAAGATGAGCTGTGAATTTTTTAGATTGCTAATATTAATTGCCTTTGGATCAAGAAGCCATCGCTCTGCCATTAATTTATTTCTTTCCCTGTTTTTAATGTAAACACTTAATTAAAATTATTTTTGTTAAAACTGTTTACAATCATTTTTTGTATTTTTTTTTTAACAGGAGAATTGTTGCATTTAATTCACTTATTGCTTCCACCAGAGTGTTGCCATTTAACACCTGCACTTCCAAATCTTTTGTCATACGCAGTACGAGGCCGTCCAGCGACTTGTATAAATCGTCCAAACATACAGACTACTGAAAAACAATATACAGAATCACATTTTCAACGCTTTAAAAGAGATTCGATTCAACATGATCGACAAAAGAAAAAAGAAAGTATTTCTAGTATTTGCCGAACTGAGAGAGTACGTACTGTCAGTAGTCAGAGTTGTCGTTCAAGAACTGTATCGGATAGTTCTGGTGATTGTAGTCATATTGATCGTCCTGACTCTGAAACGATCTTACCTCCATCTGCAAATGGATTACAAAATGTGAGTTGAGATTTATTTAAATGAATTTCTTTTATAGAAAAAAAAACTTGAAAAATGGAATTTTAAATCTTATTATTATTATTATTAGTTATTCGACAGTAGAGTGCACCGTTCCATAACTTTTATTCTTTGTCTTACTCATAATTTAATGTACAGCTATCTATTTTATAAATATTTTAATCTTTGCTTTCTTTTATGTTTTAGCTATTTAAAATTGCTTATAGAATTGAATTTGACCATTAATATCGTAATGTTTGTCCGACTGATATTTTTCTTTGTTTTATAAGATTCTGTACAAAATTTTTTTTCTTCAGTTTGTTTTAAAGCATTTTCATGTTTTATAAAAAGTTACAAAATGTTTTCCTGTTCTTTGAAAACAGAATTTTGGATTGGGATTCTGCTTATTTCAATAGACAATATCTTAAAAGAAATAAAAAAAAAAAAAAAATCAACTTTCAAAAAGTGGACTTCCCAATAAAGTAGCAGTTTTGTTGTGCTGGAAATAATAATAACTGATATAATCCAAAGTTTTTATGAATTTAGAAATGAAGGATCTCCTTAAGTTTTTTTAAACAAATAATTTTTATACTTAAAATTTGTTGTAGTGGACCACAATTAAAGTGCTTAATTTAAAAATAAAAAAATAAATAAAATAATTAATTAAGAGCATAGTTTCTTTCAGGTAAATTTAATAACTAACATATACTGTTTTTGGAATTTTTAATTTTAATTCTTATTCGGTACAACATTACAGAACATCATTGTTATGTATCTCTAGAAAGAGTTCTAAAAGCAATTTCAAAGTGTCACCGACATTTAAATAGTTTAATATGATGAGTTTTTTGTACATGCAGACATTTTTTAAAGTTCTGAATTTTTATATCGATCCTAAGATACCTTTTTTCTATTAATTTTAAGGACTTCAAGAACAGCAAGTGTTCTTCGTGATGTGAGAGATGCTTTATCAGACATTGCTGAGAAACACAGCAAAGGGACTGTTGGAAATGGCACTGATAACAATCCTTATGTCCCTGAATTTGATACATAAACTGAGCCTCAAATATTCAATGTTCCAGAACTGTTACCTTTATCCCCAAATCCACCTCTGGAATATGATATCCTTAATGAACCAGATCCAGTTAATTTTGATCCACCGTATTCCAGTAGGGCTCAACAACATGCTCTAACAGCTGTTTCAGCATTGTCTCAACTTCATCGGTTGCTACATAAACGTCGAGCACCTGCTTCTATATTTCTTGATCATCTTATTACTTGTTTTTTTTTTTTTTTTTTTGTCTTCAGTCATTTGACTGGTTTGATGCAGCTCTCCAAGATTCCCTATCTAGTGCTAGTCGTTTCATTTCAGTATACCCTCTACATCCTACATCCCCAACAATTTGTTTTACATACTCCAAACGTGGCCTGCCTACACAATTTTTCCCTTCTACCTGTCCTTCTAATATTAAAGCGACTATTCCAGGATGCCTTAGTATGTGGCCTATAAGTCTGTCTCTTCTTTTTACTATATTTTTCCAAATGCTTCTTTCTTCATCTATTTGCCGCAATACCTCTTCATTTGTCACTTTATCCACCCATCTGATTTTTAACATTCTCCTATAGCACCACATTTCAAAAGCTTCTAATCTTTTCTTCTCAGATACTCCGATCGTCCAAGTTTCACTTCCATATAAAGCGACACTCCAACATACACTTTCAAAAATCTTTTCCTGACATTTAAATTAATTTTTGATGTAAACAAATTATATTTCTTACTGAAGGCTCGTTTAGCTTGTGCTATTCGGCATTTTATATCGCTCCTGCTTCGTCCATCTTTAGTAATTTTACTTCCCAAATAACAAAATTCTTCTACCTCCATAATCTTTTCTCCTCCTATTTTCACATTCAGCGGTCCGTCTTTGTTATTTCTACTACATTTCATTACTTTTGTTTTGTTCTTGTTTATTTTCATGCGATAGTTCTTGCGTAGGTCTTCATCTATGCTGTTCATTGTTTCTTCTAAATCCTTTTTACTCTCGGCTAGAATTACTATATCATCAGCAAATCGTAGCATCTTTATCTTTTCACCTTGTACTGTTACTCCGAATCTAAATTGTTCTTTAACATCATTAACTGCTAGTTCCATGTAAAGATTAAAAAGTAACGGAGATAGGGAACATCCTTGTCGGACTCCCTTTCTTATTAGGGCTTCTTTCTTATGTTCTTCAATTGTTATTGTTGCTGTTTGGTTCCTGTACATGTTAGCAATTGTTCTTCTATCTCTGTATTTGAACCCTAATTTTTTTAAAATTCTGAACATTTTATTCCAGTCTACGTTATCGAAAGCCTTTTCTAGGTCTATAAACGCCAAGTATGTCGGTTTGTTTTTCTTTAATCTTCCTTCTACTATTAATCTGAGGTCTAAAATTGCTTCCCTTGTCCCTATACTTTTCCTGAAACCAAATTGGTCTTCTCCTAACACTTCTTCCACTCTCCTCTCAATTCTTCTGTATAGAATTCTAGTTAAGATTTTTGATGCATGACTAGTTAAACTAATTGTTCTGTATTCTTCACATTTATCTGCCCCTGCTTTCTTTGGTATCATAACTATAACACTTTTTTTGAAGTCTGATGGAAATTCCCCATTTTCATAAATATTACACACCAGTTTGTATAATCTATCAATCACATCCTTACCTGCACTGCGCAGTAATTCTACAGGTATTCCGTCTATGCCAGGAGCCTTTCTGCCATTTAAATCTTTTAATGCTCTCTTAAATTCAGATCTCAGTATTGTTTCTCCCATTTCATCCTCCTCAACTTCCTCTTCTTCCTCTATAACACCATTTTCTAATTCATTTCCTCCGTATAACTCTTCAATATATTCCACCCATCTATCGACTTTACCTTTCGTATTATATATCGGTGTACCATCTTTGTTTAACACATTATTAGATTTTAATTTATGTACCCCAAAATTTTCCTTAACTTTCCTGTATGCTCCGTCTATTTTACCAATGTTCATTTCTCTTTCCACTTCTGAACACTTTTCTTTAATCCACTCTTCTTTCACCAGTTTGCACTTCCTGTTTATAGCATTTCTTAATTTCCGATAGTTCCTTTTACTTTCTTCATCACTAGCATTCTTATATTTTCTACTTTCATCCATCAGATTCATCTTATAAAATAAAAAAGAATGGACTAAACCCCTGTTAATGTTGTATCTTTTAGTATGTTTCTGTTTACATTGTTCATTCTAAAATTGTTTTGTATTATTTTTTTTTTTATTACTGATATTTAATAAGATGTGGTTTCATTATTTTGCAACTCCTTTGATGGTCAGTTGAGCAGTAATATAGTCTGAGCTTTTTTTTTGCTTAGTTTTTTTTAACATTGTTGTGATGTAAGATGTTTTCTATATAATTTTTCAAAAAGCCATTTGATTATTATTATTTTGGTATATTTTTATTTCATAACAAATTATTCTTGCATAATTAAAACAATCAAAAGTCGGGATATTCTTAAGTTATGAAACTGGCCTTTTTTATTTTCAGAGTAAAGCAGCTTGCCTTTATGAGTCAAGTCAACGGCAGTTCTTATGTAAATTGGTTCAATTTTTATTGCCAAAAAGTCGACAATTATCAAGGATTGATGTTGGAATCGATAGACGAGCTGTCAATATATATACATTAACTGGATTTGAACTCATTGACTGTTTACTACAAAGTCCAGAAGAGGTAGGTAATACATTTTAATGTTTATTTAAGAAATTAATTTACATGCGTTGTAGTTGATACTATTAAATTATTTTATAGCAATCACATGGTTACCTTTATTTTTTTAACACTGTAGATAAACACTACTGTGTTTTCATCTCCATTCTCTTTCATTTACAGCTGAACTGTTGAGTTTATAGTTTACACTTTGTTTTAGTTTATCTTTAAGTTTTAGTTTTTCTGTCACTTCTTCTTTTTACCTTCTGCTGCACATTTTTGTAATATTTTAATTAACCCTTCCTTTATCATAATAATTCCCCAGGCAGTTGGCTTGTCTAATATAAAATGTTTTGATGAAGCTTTTATTTTTGTTCAATAAAATTCCGCTTGTGAAAATGTGATGCACATGACCTAATATCGGATTCAGCAATGTGTATCAATTCTGTCTACCAAGCTTTGCTTGGAATTCTGCAACTGGTGGAATACAAATCAACAACTCTACAAGAATATTTTGTTTACCGACAAGGCAAATTTCATTCGAGATGACTTCAACAACTTATGCAATGAGCGTACATGGGCAGAAGTAATTCCTCATGTAACTGTGGAAAGCAATTTTCAGTACTGATGTAGTGTTAATGTACGGTACAGCTTTCTTCACAATCAACTGTTTGGACCATTCATATTACCTGGCTACTTAAATGCTTGAGGTATACTTGCACTTTCTTCAAAAAGAATTGCCGTAGCTGCTTGAAGATGTTTCTCTAGCGCTGAGACACAAAGTATACTAAAAGCTCGATGGCACACCTCCATACTTTTTCGTCACTTGTTAATTGGACTTACTTGTATAATCATTTCTCTGAGAAATGAATTGGCCATGGAGGTCCACGTCTTGTGAAGAATTAATTGTCTGCATTATAGTTTGGCTGAGGAACTTAAGGACAGCCCTGAAGAAATAAAAAGATAAACAGAAGCGTGCCAAGAAATTTGTTGAAAATGGCGGGCTCATTTTTGAACATTTATTATAAACTGGTATGTATAATCCACTTTGGTCTTGTGTACTATTTATAAATAATATTCAAATTTTTCTAACTTTTCTTTCTTTGTTTTATCCAACATATCTTATACCATTTTGTTCAAAATTAAATTCTTTACAAGTTTTGTTTAAATTTTTTATAAAATTTATTATATGTCAAACATAAAAAAACAGTGATTTTACCCTAATTTATTAGTTTTCACCCCTGATTTCTCAAAATCTATATTTTTTAAAAATTAAAATTAGTTGGCACATCAATAATTTGCTTAAAATACTTCAGTATTTCCATACATGTATGTAGAAATATGTACACATGTGTGTTTGTTAAAATATACACACAATGCAAAAGAAATTGTGTAAATAGTTTTACTTTTAACATGCAGTAGCTATTTTTAACAATCTTAATAAATGGCACTTACTTTTAATTAAAAGTATATATTTGTAATTACACATATAAGGTTACACAGTCACTGATACATTAAAAAACATTAGTCTCACCATCAATCTTGTGGTTATAGCCCAACATGACTGTAACGTGTGTAAGTTGGCATTTTATCTTGCCACTAGATATACAATGAAGTTCTATCTATTTTTAACTTGTGTATAGCCAGTGTTTGGCTGTGCCGTGTTAATTTAATTATTATATATACAATAATAAATAGATTTCTGTACTTCAAAAATAGAAATTCATTATTGTTACATATTCCAAATGTCTCATTTTAATACCTTATTCACTATTCAGATTTTGTAAAAGAAAGCTACATTATTATGTGATATTTTTTGTATTTTTATTTTCCCTGTTTTGCAGTCTGAATGTGAAAAATTATTGATAGATTTATTAACTGATATATCAAATGAAATTGGTTCTCTGCTGTCATCTAAATCTGCTCATGATTGTCTCTTCAGTCCGCAATATGTTTTAAACACATTACTTGGAGACTATTTTTTTTATATTGGTCATCTTAGTCGTACAACAGCTGGTTATAAAGTGCTTGAAAAAGTTGGTATTATGCAACAGTAAGTAATATATTTTTATTTTTTAAACTTTTATCTCTGTGCATATTTGAAGTTATAATTGTAAAAATATTTATAATGTTTTGCCATTATCAAACGACCTAATACCAGTTGCTTGTCAAAATATTTATCATAAAATTAAAAAAAAAAAATACTGCTTTGCATCATATTTTTTAAATATTTTGTTAGAAATAGAATTTAAATATTTTTTATCCCATTTGATTTTTACTTTATTATGCAAAGTAAAGGAAGTATTGTGTTCATGAAAAATTTCAGTTTTCAGATGTCAACAAAAATATACATTTTGACCATCTCTGAATCCATTTTGACTAGTTTTGGTCTGACGTCTGTATATACGTATGTATAGCATAATGCAAAAACGATTAGCTGTAGGATGTTAAAATTTTGGATTTAGGACTGTTGGAACATCTAGTTGTGCACCTCCCTTTTTGATTGCAATCAACTGAACCAAGAAAGAGTGTCCAAAAAAGCCCATGATCCAAAAAAAATTTGGATTTTGGACTGTTTCTTTACTGCAGTAATAAGCCCTCATTGAGAGATTTTCAACGTTATATCATAAGTGGTACTTATTTTCATTGGTTCTAGAGTTATAGCCAAATAAAATTTTAATTAATGAAATATTTGGATCAAGGGGAAGGCACATCGATTCGAGTCAGACTTCATTTCCCTTTTTTTAACTTTTTTTTTTTTTTTTAATTTAAATATATTGATTTATTAATAATTATTAACCTTTGATTGTAAAAAAAAAATTACAATAAATAATAATCCAATAATAACAATAAAAAAAAATGAAAAAATATCAGAAGTTATTAATAAAATAAAATTTTATGTACTTTTTATTTAAAAAAAAATGTATATGTATAATTTAGCAGGCGCACAAGGAAGTGCCCACATCAGATTTTTATAAATAAAGGCAATTTTTTAAGTCATCACTCATCTTTAATGTTTGCATTGGTTATTGGTAAATGTATTAAAGATTTTTACTTGATCACACAACCCATATTTCTATCGATCTTGAGCATATTCTTATTATTTATTAATAAGAACTCATGATCATACAACCAGACTGTCAGGATCGTGATACCACCAGCTGTGCTATTATCAACCTCTAATTATCATTAACGGTTGAATTTAAAATAGGTTTTTTAAAAGTGATAAATGTTGACTGTGTGGGAGTCTAAATATCAAGTCAAAATGTACTTAGGATATATCTACCATCATTTTGTGTCATATGAGTACAGTACTGATTAAACAGTACATTGTGTATTTATTGAGAACTTATAAAATTTGAGTTTTCGATGAAAACTATTTAAAATTAAGCACATTAACACATCAGATTAAAAATTTTTTTATGAAACAAAAATTATTGTAAAAGTAATCTTAATTTCTGAATTACATCCAAAAATTTAAAAAGAATTATCCTCTGTTGGTTTGAAAAGTACAAAACATAACATCAAATTTCATTTCTTATGACAGAAACTCAGTTCATGGAAATTATTTATACAGTGGAAAAGTGCTTTTGATGCAATATTATTTTAACAAATTATATTTAAATGAAAATGTTCCCTTTGAACTTCAAATATTCAAATTTTAACACTAATAATGTAACTTTAAAAACCAAAATACAATCAAACTTTTTTTGAATTTGATTTATAACTGGGTCATAATGATGAGAAATGTTAAATAATTATTTGTGGTTTGCTGTAAATAAATAATTATTAGCCTATTTTGTTATTGTCTGTATTTTCTAAAGTATTTGAAAAAATCTGGCAAAGTATTGTATGATTTTCCCGACCATTAGTAATACAAATTAAAAGAATTTTTTTTTTCCAGAAAAAACAAAATATATGTTTTTGAGAGGTGGGAAATAAATTTTATGAAAAGAATTTCTATAATATTCAAATATTGGTCAAGCTTAACAAATTTGCTTCAGTAAAGTTTTCTCTAAATCTAGCAGTCCTTTCAATAAAGGGTAAAATAAGAAAATAAAAATCTTTAAAAACATTTCTGCATTATAGCTCCAGGTCTATAATTTTAAAAGATTGTAGACAATTCTTGATAGAACCCACCTGGTGCAGATAACAGGAAAGCCACTAAAACTAAGTTTGTGAACAACATGGTCGCTTTCCTCTTCAGCGAGATCCGTTACAAATTGAATAGGATAGAAATCACAAGGGTTAAGAATTTAGGAGTAATTAGCTTCATAAAGAATATTCTGTCATTGAGAGACAGTCACAGAAAAGCGGTCAAAAATGTCAGCTGGGTATTTGGTAATAACATATTTCTAGAAAGTGTAGTCTCTGTATACCGCTGGAGATTTTCATAGGTTTTGCTGAAGATTACAAGCGAGTCATAACCAGAGTGAAACAGGAGTTGGTACTGATAAGAGCCAATAATGATGCGAATGCGGTAGTTTATACCGAAGCGAATCATGAAACTGAAATATCGATCACAAGAGTCTCATGGATAATTCCGTATGTAATGCTAGGATTAAGAGTGGCCATCATCTTGAACACACTGCTGGAATCGAACGAGAAACTGATGATCGGTTTCCACACTTGGGATACACATGAGTGGTCAGGTGCTACTCAAAGCGATACCAATACACGGACAGTGCAGACTACGTCACAAGAGAAGAAACTGAGATATGTAATACGGGATTTCCAGACAGGTAGGAAAAACCAAGTGACCAAAGAGAAATCAAAATTTGACTCTTGCAGTTTAAAAAACTTGAAAGTCACTCAATTCAGTTGACTATCTTTACAATGACTTAAAAGGCGACACTAGTAAGATGTACAGGATGTTAATAGATTTCCGGAGATCGTATTACAGCAGAGAAGAAAGTGAACCTGCATACAATTATGCAGATTCAGAAAGGATGTACCTCTGTACATGGCTGATTGCTCTCACAAAAACAAATCGCTGAAATTGGGTCCTATCGATTTAAAAGTCACCTTTGAGATCAATGGTGACTGATATAGATCAATGGTGACTGATATATAGATCACTATAACTGTGAATATTATAGCTTACTGTGTATTGATCTATAAAACGGTCTTGAAGTAAGCGCCTTTGACTGATGAGGTCCAGCCTATAAAATAGGATCAGATAGTGTCATGCCAGTATGACCTCTCATGCTTTACCTCGATGTAACGTAACTTGAATACTGTTATGTATAAATAATACATGTTGCATATTGTAGGAGTATAATAAGATGGATACAATTAGTGATCTAAAAGTGATAGACTTCTCTAGCAGTTCTGATGCAATCGTTAAGAAAAAAAGCAAGGTAAAACCACGTTTACGGACGAAAAAGTTTAGCTAAATGATTGTTGCTAATGTGATTGTAATGGCTGATCTAAAGTGAGATTTTGTGAGTCGTTTTGTTGCTATTGCTAAATTAAAGAAAGGTTTACTGACGAGAAATCTAATGAATTGATTGTCAATGAGCCGTACTTAATCTTAGCAAATGATAGCAGTAAGGACTCGACATGGACGTTCTCTATTAGCAACTAAAGAAGATTACTTCGATGGAGGACAGTTTGATGTATTTGTTCTGATTAACTATGCTAATACCTATACAGATGAGAAATAGCAGCGGTTTAAAACCATAGAAATGAAGTTGATATATAAAGATACCATCTACAGATCACACAATCTGTGAATTATTACTATATTTCTGTACTATTAATTGCTTAAGTAGACAGTCAAGAGATAAAAAATATACAAGTATTTAACCTCCCTCATAATCATCAACTAGCATTTTATTTCGGTTTTCTATTTCGCTAATAAATTTAGGGCTTTTTTTATAAGTGGCTTCATCCTCTTTGCAGACTTCACAGCAAGACCACATGAAATTTTTACTTACCGTAACGCAGTGATGGCTATCCATTCTTCTCCTGTACACCTGGCAAAAGCTCTGACACATTTCTAACTGATTTGGGATAGGTAAACTAAAATAAATAAAACAGATATAGTTTAGTTATAAATATTTATTTATATTTATACAAACAAATATACATTACATACTATTCATTCACTCTGTAACAATTCGATATCATATCTTCCATTAATCTTTCCTGTATATACTAGTTTTACTTTTAACTCTGGTATTTCTTCCAGCTGGTAAACAGTAAATCAAGTCACATAATGGTTTGTCAAGATGCATTTGAATTCATTTTGGTTATTTGATAAGATTGCAACGAACATCCGTCCGTATCTAGTGTTAACTTTTTGTAACAGCATATTCCTCTTTCAATTCCAATTTGCTTAGCTTTAATGTTTGTCTACAAGACTGTTTGGCATTAAATAGCTGACAGATTTTTTTTGTGTTGGTCATTGTAATTAAGTCCAACTACCATCATCCTAAACTTGCTAGTTAATGATGCCAGCGCATAAAAGGTATTGCTGTTATAGGAGTGCGGATAAGCCTTGCCAGCTAACACTAAGCCAACCCACCGGGTTGGTCTAGTGGTTAATGCGTCTTCCCAAATCAGCTGATTTGGAAGTCGAGAGTTACAGCGTTCAAATCCTAGTAAAGCCAGATATTTTTACATGGATTTGAATACTAGATCGTGGATACCGGTGTTCTTTAGTGGTTGGGTTTCAATTAACGACACATCTCAGGAATGGTCGAACTGAGAATGTACAAGACTACACTTCATTTACACTCATACATATCATCCTCATTCATCCTCTGAAGAATTATCTAAATGGTAGTTACCGGAGGCTAAACAGGAAAAAAGAAAAGAAAAGAAAGAAAAGCCAACACTAAGCCGATACTGCTTGGCAACCACTACCAGTCTAATGTTGTGCAACTTGACCGGCTATACCAACAGACAGACACCCGTTTTCATACCTTATCTCACGAGGCCAGTAAAATACCCCATCTCTAGTCCCGGCTGCAGGCGAAAAATGCTCGACATCACATGACCTTGAGATGTCCTAACATCAGATCTAATAAAATATGAAATTTAGATCATTAAATTCTATGCTGAAATTGAACCTACATAAGAGAGATTGTGATCTAACACACACCTCTGATGTCACATAACCATGATATATCCTAACATCGGACCTTTGTAAGGTACAAGATTTAGATCTAGATCTAGGCAGATAAACTGTTTCAAGGCACCCCGCCTGTAGTGTCACATCTGAAGTGTCTGGGCCCCTGCTCCAGCATTGTGACCTTGAACTGGCCATGAAGATGCATCCCTATTCGACTGATGATTCTGTTATAAAGTTGGCTTTTGACCCTGTTCAATGCAACTACACAAGTCCAAAATGCAAGTCAAGCACACAGTGCAATTAACAAATCCATACCAAAAAAAAACTTATGAACGGTTCTGTGGAAAATTTGGCCTTTGTTCCCTTGGTGGGGTACAAGAAACCTAAAATATCAAATTAAAACATTTCATAATGTATGATCACACCATACATCATAGTGTTTGATGCAACTAACAAAGGCACTAAAGAAAACTAAACTCTTAGCCTTTGTTATGGTGTTTGGCGCAACTAACTAAACTTGTCCTAGGTCATGATGTTCGGTGCAACTAACAAGATGTTAAAGGTCCAAACTTGCCACAAAAACAGATGTGGCGAATGTGATTAATATTTTCAATGCTTTTGTGACTAAATTTCCATACTTCTACAAGCAAGCTAAAACGAATCTAAATCTTCAGATGCAAATTTAGTTGTAATGTTTTATCAGCAGACATTTTGATGAGTTGGTTGTGAATCTCAACTGGTAACTTAGCAGCTGCAACAACGTTTTCATTAAATGGATTCAGTACCCATCACTTTGAGAAATCTTTTTTATCTTGCAGGAAGTACTCCTACTTCCAAAGCTCATGCAAATGCAAATTCATGCTATCTAAATTGCGGTGAATAATAATGTCTTCTTCATTTAAATTTTTCTCAATGTAATCAGAAGTGATTGGAAATATAACAGAATTTTTGCTCTGAAGGCAAATAATCCAGATATGAAGCTTCTTAATGAAAGCATGAACTTTGTCTGTCATTAATAAAATATGTTTATCACATCCTTATAAATTCACATTTAAGTTCTTAAAATGCGAAAATACATCAGCTAAATAAGCTAACAGCAATATTTACTCATTATTCTGTAAAAACATTGAGAATGGTGTTTATTTATCCTGGAAAAATATTATTCATTTATCTCGCGATTCCAGTAATTGGGTTAACACTTTTTCCATTATAAATACCCGACTTCTGTATAGAAATGAAGAGATTTTTTCTTCTTAGTAGTTATGATATCGAGGAGCTGCCTACAGTTATTTGCACCAAGTTGTCATCATTATTAATTATTTATTACGCCTACATATATTCATGTATGAAGTATAATGTCATCTCTTGAGGCTCCCTCAAAAAGTAAGAATGAGTTTTTAAAATAAAAAAATTTGTTGTCGATCATTATTCGGCACTCATAAGGATGAATTGTGTAGTCCTATATTCAGAAAATTTAATATGTTACTTATACTTGCATCTATATTTATGAATATACAATCTTTGGTAAAAAGAATGATCAGTTATTTTTATGAAATAAGATTCTCCATCTTTACCAAACCAGACAATGGAACTGTGTTTTTATAATTTAAAACAATACTTGTTCAGCTTGCAAGAAAGAGTCTTATTTTGCTTCCATACCATTTTTAATAAATCGCTGAACTATTTCAAAAGTCTTCTCACCAATTATTTAAAGTAAATTAAAAACATTTTTATGAAAACATTACTCTATAACGTATTTAAAAATGTGCTTTGACATTTTGAGTGGCTACTGAATTGTGAATTATTTTATAGTAATTTTTAAATTTAATGTATTTATCTTAACATTAATTCATGTGCTTTTGTTTAAATTATTCATATGGACTTTAAACGTTTATTTTTTATATCTTAAATTTTGATTTTATATTATATCTTACATTGATGAGATTTATGTAATGTATTGTATTTTTATGTTCTGACCAGAATTAAGATTTATTTATTTAATTTAATCTTTATTACCATTATATTACATAAATGAACTTTGTAAATGTAGTTTATAAAAATCTTTTTCTTTTTTTTATACCTATAAAACTTTATTTTACGATATTAAATTTAATCGTATTATCAGTTAAATAAATAATTTAAAAATTTATTTCCATCTTAGTTTGAATGAATAAAATACACTTAAACTTGTTTCATTTCACATCATCTGCCTGACTTTCAAGAGTTGTCGTTCTTAAAACATTGCTGCATTTTTAATTTTTTACCATTATTTGCTATTTTTTTTCTTGCCCACAATCAATAAAGCTCCACTAGATATCTGAAAACACTTGAAATATTGGACTAATCTGTCATAATATTTTATACTTGTGTGTGGATTTTTCCAGGTTGTATGATTTAGTGTCCACAACTAATCATGAGTGTTATGTCAAGATAATTGTTTCTGTACTTGACTACACATCTGATACTTTAGCCAAGTAAAATTTATTATTATTATTATTAATTTTATATTTTATTCCCTTATGCATAAATTTATCTCTTTCTTTGTTTTATTTGTATTTATTTCTTGGTTCTTATTAACTTTTATGGGATTATTATTTAGTTAATAATAGACAAAATTATTAAACTCAGAGATATAAGTGTTATTCTGTTCATAATTAAGATTGGAAGATGTTATCTGCAGAGCCTAAGGCTCTCTTCCTAAAAAGATAAATTACTGATATAACTAACACAAATAACATAACAGGGTTATGTTATTTCACATGGTAACAGCACACATGTTAATACCATGGCTGACTGTTTCTTACTTACTTTAAATGTCATGATGGATCTGTAACTTGGCTTGGTTGATTAACCATTTAGTTATAAGTTACAAAAATTGTCTAAGGTCTGACTGAGATTTGAATTCATAATCTTTGGATTACTACTTCTGCACTGTACTGACTGTATGTATTGTTACAGAATCTACAAGGCATATTCATAAAGTAAGGACCGTTTGGTCATTAAAAAAATTAACTCATGAGAAGAGGTTTTTACTTAGAGTTTTAGTTTACAATATATCTACTTCACTTTTCCTCATAATCGCCATTCAGTTCTAAGCACTTTTCTTAACGCTGTACCAGTTTCTTTAATCCCCTGCATAAAAGTTTGCCGCCTGGGAATTGAACCAGTTGACAACGGCAGTCTTGAGTTCCTTGTAGTCTTCAAATCGTTGTCCACCAAGCCACTTCTTCGAATAAAAGAAGAGGAAGTAGTCGCTAGGTGTAAGGTTGGGACTATATGGTGGGTGGTAGGGTGGTCAAAAGGTTCCGAACAAAAATGTTGAATCTTCTTGGTTTAGGCAGAGGTGTGAGGACATGGGTTGTTGTGAAAGAGGATTATGCTGAATGACAGTTTCCCACACTGTCATTTTTTGTTCACACATCTCAGTTTGGTGAGCGTTTTTCTGTACACATCAGCTGTAATTGTTGATTGATGTTTCATGAAATAAATGAAAATGATGCCCTTTTTGCCCCAAAAAACAGTAGCTAACATTTTTTGACTCAAGTATGAAGGTTGCTTAAACTTTTTCAGTTTTGGGGAACTTGAATTGTGCCATTACATTGACTGTTTTGGTTTGCTTGGCATTTTTTCGGCCACCACCCCATTCGGTCACCCTAAAGCATAAGACCGAATGTCTGTGCCACAAACAGCTACTGAGCATTGAAACAGTTTTGTAACCAGTGTTCTAACTAGTTCCTAGAGCTAACCTAAAAGCGTAAGCAGAATAAGCGTGGTATCACACACCACTCGCTTTTGTGTCCCACTGCCCACTTGTCATATATCAGTAAAATGGATAGGCACACTTTGCCAACTACTAAATCATGTATGACTATCAATAATTAAATTTATCTCGTCAAAGACAGCAGTTCGCTGCCATCCCCAGGCCGCTGAATGCTAGCAAGTACCTGTCCATCATTAAAGCGCTTGGAGCCTTAATCTGGCTGGTAACCAGTCATATCTCTCGGTTAGCTTCCTACAACAGCGCAGTAGGAGTCTTTTTCCCTTAAGTAAACTACTGATGTCGGTTGAACAAAGCAACCGCATCAAGGAACTCCCACATGGTCCGACAATGCAGCTTTTGCCACATCGACTCACCACTTGTGAGTGGCCAGTCTTCCCCTTCACCTCTAAGTTCCAAGGTGGCCTGAGTTCTGACCCTCCCAAGAGCTGGGCACTCGAACATCATGTGTTCATTCGACTGGACTCCCTGCAGACGCACAGCTTATCAGCTTCCAGGCGGAATCGAAACAAATATTGGTTTAAATTTACATGGTTGAAAAGCATTCGGGCTCCCACTGCCCTTAAAAACGAAAGAGAGTCATACCATCCCCCCAAATCCTGTATAAACTTATACAAGGATCTTCCCTTAGTCGTATCGTGCCATTCTTGCTGCCATGCTTCCATCATGAGGCTGTAAAGCCTCCTCTGCAGGCAGGAGATGGGCAGCTGTTCAACTGCACTGACTTGTTTCGATTCTGCGTCGGTGTAGGACATCCACATCTTGTCGCCTGTAACAATCTGGGAAAACAAATCATCTCCATCGATATTGTCGATAGCGGTCCAAAAACGCTCCCCCACCGCACATTCTTTGCTCTTTGTGTTGGTTGGTGAGCATTTTTGGTATCTACCTTGTACACGATCTGTGATATCCAAGCTTTTCTGTGACAACATGTAGATAGAGGTGCGTCCAACATGTGGAAAGTCATCAGCCAGAACACTAATCATCAATTGCCAATCATATCACAGTTTTCGGTTCACTTGTTCAATGATTTCATTGGTCTGAATACTGGACCTGCCACTCCGCTCTTTGTCATGCAAATTTGTGCGACCATTTTTAAAGTCTCGACACTATTGTCTAAACTTTCCTTCACTCATTTCTGTAAGGCCATACTCTAGGCACAACTCCCGATGAATTTCAGCAGCTGAAGACCCTTTTTGTACACAAAAATCGAATCGCAGCGTGCACTTCATAACTGGAGGGAGAAATTATTGTCGCAGACATTGCGATCTGCATTAATCGGCAGGCAAACGACTACTGAATCAAAATAACATTTGCAGTGGCTTCGTAAATAGCCATATATAGTCCTGCATGTGTGAAATTGTGTTCAGACCTGCTAGTATTTAAATATAAGCTGATGACCCTTACTTTATGACTATGTTTTAACTCGTTAACATAGTGATTCACTCTCTGTCATGTTTTCTTTTGAGTAGGAAATGATAACTTATCACTGTTTTATGTTGTGATAACTAGAGATCATTTCTATATTTTGATAGCTTAATTTTTAATCATTTTATAAAATTTTGTGATAGTTTTATTTATTATTTTTTACAAATTAATCCTTTAATTGTCGGCTTTCTTTTTATCTGTTTATCTCCAGGACCAGCTTTTTTAAATCCTTATTTAAGGTATTGAAAACCATAATGATTTTGGTAAGCTTAATTTTTTAATTATGATTAGCTTTAATTTGTTCCAAGCAAAATTAAGAAAGTACTTAAAATTACAATATGTGTTACAAGTAATTTGTTTACCCTTAGTCAGAGCTGTTTGATTTACTTTCCTCATCAGCTTTATTTTGTAGGTGACTGTTAAATATTGCATTAATTTTTTCATCACGAGCACAGCTACTTCTCTCACCAAAAAAAAGGTCCATTTCTTTATCTTCAATAATATGTGATCATTAGACAATGCCGTATTTGCTTCTACACGCACTGAAGGTTTAGTGAATAGCTGATATGAACTTGCTTGATTCATATATTTAAAAAATAATATTACTTTAATCGTAGTTATAAAATCTAGTTGGTTATACTTCTAGGCAGGTATTCGTGCTGCCATTAAATGTAAGAGATAATTGGGTTTGGCAAAATATGATCAAGTTAACCTGGGTTTGGCAGTTAATAGATTAATGCTAGCAATTTATAGGGAGACTGCACCAATACCATTTAATTAGTATGGTGATTTATGGTAGATAATTTATTAACATGGTTTAGGCCTAGACTTTTATCTTATTTTACACTTTTCAATTTTCAAGATGTTACTTTGAAGGATGTGAAATTATGGCACCATAAGTTGTAAGAAATAGATTTTACCCTCTTATAAAGGATACATTTTACTTCAACTTTTGTTAATTTATACACTGTATATGTTTTCATTTTTTTTTTTTTTTTTGAGAAATTATGCTTGTATGAATGGTGGTGATATGAGCTCAAATATAATAAAAAAAATTAAAAATTTAACTATTAAAAATTTAAAGAAGTTTTTTAAGAATGAATTAAAAAAAAATCTTTAATTTGTGTAATTTTTATTGGTTGAATATGTGTAATTCAAAATACACAATCCAGTTTTCTCATTTTTAATTACTTTTACACTATTTGTGTCAGTCTTCTTATGAATGACGTGAATAAACCATCTAAAATACAAGAGGAAGAGGTGAGAATTATTTTCTGTAATGACACTCAATTTGTAGCCAGTTTGTATGGTGAACAATCTGAATATAAGTAAGCCTGGCATGGTATGTTTGATATTTTTAGAAGTTTTTATATCCTGTCAAAAGTAACTTGTTTTCCATTTATAACCATAAGATATTGGCACCTAATTCATCTTACTACATAACACTTTTATTGAAATTTGAAAAATTGGTCGTGAATTATTTTTTTACGGGTTTTCATGTACAATTTTTTTAAAACCAAGTCAAACAATTCTAATAGTTACAGAATTAGTAATTTTGTTGATTACTGATTTCTGGATGCATAGATTAGAATTGTATTTAAAAATTTCATTCTTTTAATTGCATATTTAATCTAGTATTCTACTCATTTTATTATACATAAGAAATAATAATTACTGAAAAATAATTATTTATTTTCTATTTTTTGGTTACAGAAAGATTATCAGTAAAGAACTTTCATCACAGAATTTATCATGCCGTTTATATTGTACTAAATTATTACATGTCATATTGAGAACTCCACTACATAATAATGCTGATATAATAGATTGGGTGGTCGAACGTTTAGTAGGTCGACCGTATGATGAAGATAGAGCTGTTGTCAATGCTGCAATACTCGCTTTTGATGAAGCTTGTGACTGTAAGGTAACCACAACTGTCTTATTTAAGTGGTGAAATTGTCTTAACAAAAGTAAAAATAATTTAAATGAACTTGATTATTGCATAATTTCAAATAAAATTATTTTATATTAATTTTTAAATTAAAAAAATTTGATGCTGAGTAATCTATTGATTCAGTTTGGATGAATCCAGCTACTTACCCTTCGGTTTTGAGACCTGATTTGGATTTTCCATAAAAAATTTGTGGGTCGTCTTTTGGGAAATTTTAATTGAAACATAGGGTAGCCCTCCAAAGGGGGTCAAAGTTTGAAATAACATATTTAACACTGAAAATATGTGTAAGAATAGTACATGCCCATATATGTTTGTAAAGCGGCTCGAGTTCTGTTGAATCATGCGACTTGATAAAGATAGAGCTGATTGAGAAAGAGAGGAAGTGAAAGGGTGAGGGTGAGAGAGAAGTAAAGTAAGAGATAAAAATAGGTCCGTCTGAATTGATAGATTACTCAATCGCCCATCCACTGGAATAAATTAGTTTAAAAAAATGTCTTATTGCGTAATAAAAAATGGCCTTTATATGTTACTATTGTGGCTCACGTTGTATCAGCAATCTCTTTTTGTGCAGTATTTATTTTTCTTTCACATTCCTATATTAAACTCTTTCATTACACCAGATAAAATTTTACTATTCTCTACTGGTGATATTTTCCTGGTCATCAGGTGATTTTTTTTTTGTTTTAATTTTATTACTTAGTTCATGGGACAGAAGTTAGATGTAGCGTACAATATTAAAATCAACTGTCATGTTACCAGGACTGGTTTTACCAACCCTGAGATTATTATATGGGTAATTATTCCTTACGATCATGTTTCTCTTCTTACAGTATACTGTAACATTTTAAATCATGAAATACACAGCTTATTTTAAATGTGGTATTTCCAGTCACTCTGGAAACTAGATAAAACTTTTGTATATGAGTTGTAAAAAATTCTCAAAAATTATTATTTTTTTTTTTTGTTGATGTTGAAAATTTTTTAAAACTAGTAATTTTTTAATTACAAACTGAACCAAATTTTTTGAAGTAATAAGCTTACATCATATTACTTTCAATCACTGTTATAGCCGTATTCAGTGAATGAGATTTGATTGATTTATCATCTATAAGTATACTCTGCACATGGACTAGTCATCTCGCTTTTAGTGTAGATTATAATAAGATAAAAGTTTATTTCAAGAAAGACATAAAAAATAAGTGTTTATCATAGAAATACCTCCTTTGATAAAAAAATTTAGATAAAATAAATGTTTAATGATGGTTATTCAATAATTAAACATACAAATAACTGTACAGCAAAAATGGTTTATTAAATAAATACAATTTTTTGTCTAGAGCTTCCAACCCACTTTGCCAATAGTTTTCAGCATCAGTTGTTCTGTATGAGTTTGAATGTTGTCTTGAAGAAGAAGCACACCTTTCCTCTACCATCCTGGGCATTTCCTCTTCATTGCAGGCTCGACTTTGTTCTCAATCATGGCTGAGTAGTATAAGCTGTTGATAGTGTGTTGCTCCTCCAATTAATCAAAGAAAAATCGGATCATAAGCACTCCAAAAGATGGTTAACATGACCTTACCAGCTGATGGTTGCGTTTTGAATTTCTTTTGGACAGGTGATTCAGGGTGTTTTCACTGCATGCTTTGACGCTTGGACTCCGGCTCAAAATGATGTATCCAAGTTTCATCATAGGTTAAAATCCTGTTCAAAATTGTGTCACCTTTATTATTGAAACAATTTTTGATTTCAGTGCAAAAGTGAAATCTCTCAGCTTTGTGATGAATAGTAAGCTCTCTGGGAACTTACCTTGCACAATTCTTATTACATTTTTCAACAATTTGTTTAACTGTAAGTCGTTAGTCTTCTTGGATAAGTGAATCAATACGAGAATCTAACACCAAAGTCAACACTCTTTCTGGCCACCCAGAACTGTGCTTGTCAGCCATGCTTTTGCGGCCATTTTAAAATTGTTCCACCTATGCGTAAAAAGTCACACAGTTCATGCAACTACTGCTGTATTGTTTGTTCATCTGAGGGAATATTTCTGATGGTTGTACACTTTCTGAAAGTAAAAATTGGATCACAGAACGCTGTTCTTAAAAAGTAGACAGGCCATCATAACTAAGACTTTAGAGGTTATGTTTATGTAAATATTAATCGACCAGCTGACTAACACTTCCCAAGATTGCCAACCATCATTTAAAAAAGTTTCAATTGCCTGCATTAAGCTTTACCTTTACTAAAAATATTTGTTTATTGAATGACCCTTATACATATATAAGAATTTTTTATATTTTAATTATTTAAAAATATCAAACCATCTGCCCCTTTTGTTATTCAATAAATGATATTTCCTTATTGCTGATTACAAAAATAAGTTTATCTTATCTAATATCTTATATCATCTATCTTTTGGGTTATTTATTTTTTTTTTTGTTGCAATATTTTATTTCAGATATGTATGTCTTATTGAAAGCCAGTTATGCGATTCATTGACACTTCATCAATGTGGTGAAGATGGACGGTATTGTGCTAGAATAAGTGGTGCCAAACATTCACCAAGTGATGTTTTTCTACCACCACACTTGTACGGACAGTTGACCCAACATGAAGCTGGGTTTAACACATTAAAACAAGATGAAAATATACAAAAATTAATTAAAGTTAGTTTTAATTTATTATTTATTATTATTTTTTTTATATCTAGATAATTAAGATAAATACTCAGTCAGAGAAATTTAATACAGCTGAAAAATATGATGATAAAAGATTGATTGCCTTAGAAGTTATATCTTAACGAAAAATGTGATTAAAATAAATGTACTTGATAACTATTAAATCTTGTTCTTTTTGCACATTATTATTGCGCTTTGCTATTCATTCAAAGAAAATATAAAAATTACAAAAAAAATAAGCATAGAAGGTAGTGTTTCCAATAGTGCAATTTTAATGTTTTGTAGCATTAATAACTTTTTGTTTAAAGATAATATAGAAATTTTTAGTTTAATGTAAGTAAAAACAGAGCTTTATCATTTAAGTCTGTCTATAAATTTTCCTAATGGTTGTTTCAGTATCACAATAAAATCAACCTAATCAAAAGTCAGATAGACAAGAATGAGTTCAGTACTGTATTCCATGATTTTGTGAATGACTGAACTTGTTTTTAAGAGTTGGTTGAGATTTCCAGCTGTTTTAAGGGGAAATTCAGTCGTTTCTCCACTATTAATTAAAATTATAAAACTATGCATTACTATAATGATGGTATTGTTTAATGAAAAAAAACATGTTTCTACCTTTACTGAAAAATAAAACCAACAATATTGTTTTCTAAATGGTTGCCATATATTAAATAAATTGAATATATATATTTTAAATCAGCCTTTGAATATTAAATAAATAAATATTAATATTAAATAGTAAATATTATTAGAGCCATTTGAAAATTGAATATGTAAGATTGAGATTATACAATTCTGTTACTAAAATAGTAATTTTTTTATATATAAGGGATAGTTAAAAACTAAAGGAAAATTTTTATTTCTCTTTTTATTATATTTCTCACAACACTGATTGTTCTGGTAAATCATAACTTCATACAGTTTATATATTGAAAGTATTGTTTCATTTTTAGCAGTTTGTGGTTTTATTTATAAATGGATTTAAAAGGAGTGGTACTATGTCTGATTGCACCAAAGAAGAGATATGAGCAGTGATACATTTTCAAAATTCAGTGAGGGTGAAACCATCAGATTATTCAGAGACTGCAACTGCAATATGGAGAAAATTGTTTGAATGGAAGCAACATATGTGAATCAATTTGTCACTTTTATAAAGGTAGGATTTTTGATGAACAAAAAGATACGTCTTCTCTTCACATCAAAATAATTACAAGTTGCAAAGAAAAATGGTTCACAATAATCAACAAATTAAAGTTGGTGAAATTGTGAGTTGAGTGTAAGCCATATCTCAGTATTTACAAATATCCTTGGTTCTTTAAACTTTCAAAAAGGTTGTGCTTATTGTATTTCATGTTAACTGAAGACATTTTAAAGAGAATTATTTGAAAATTGAAATAGATATTCACAATTATTATTACCAGTACTTAATTGTTTTAAATTTTTTTTTTTATTATGACTAAAAGATAGCATTAAAGTACTTAAATTCTTTTTTTTTATACTTTTCATTATTTTCACCGCATCTTAATAAGTTAGTTAAATCCGGTTTTTCAGTCGCATTTGTATGTGAGTGATGTAGGTACCATTCTGTTTTTCTACCGCTACACTGGTTTTGTGCATGTATTTCTATTTTCATTGACTAATGAAGGGCCAGCAAGTTAGGGATTTTTTTGCTGCATACAACTAGGGACTAATAAATTATAGTGCTGCTTGTTTCTGGATTTTCTGTAGATTTTTTATTATAATCTTTTGATTGTCCTTTTGATCTCAATATTTATAATCTGTTAATATTTGATTTAGAACTTCAAATATATAAAAAAAATGACTTCCTAATTTTTAATTCAATTTTCTGTTACAGTGTGTTCTTAAAAGTAACCAAAAATCTATTATAATTTAAACCTTTGTACTTTCCCAGCGAATGTTGCCAGAATTGTAACCATTAAATTCTGTTTTTTATTCATTTTTTCTGTTACTGGTGAGCTTTCTATTTGTTTTCATTTTCATTACGTTGCTCAAATATTGATGAAAATTGTTCTATTTAAGATCGTTTTTCTTTATTAATTAAAGAACTGCGAATATACAAATCAGTAAAAACCATATTTTTACCAAGAAGAGGGCAAAACTTTATTTTTACAGAAATATGGCCACTGCCCATTTGATTCTAAGTAATTGATAATGTACAGTTTTACAATATTGATTTTCAGATAAAAATTTAAAAAAATAATAATACAAAACAAATAATTCCTTACTTTACAGCATTCACTTAACATTGTGAAGAAAAAATATTTTTTCATTTATTAATCTTTTTTTTTTAATTTTGTTATAAATAAATTTTATTGTTTTTAGGTGTTGAAAATATTAGTTCTGCTGAATCAGAAACAGATACTGGTACTGATACTGGAGGGTGCGGCGTTATCAGTGTACCGATGGAAGTACCAATCAAACGGCGACATAATCGCAATAGTTGTCTTTTATGTTCTGGTGGTAATCGTAATAATCAAAGAGTAAGTAGATGGAGAAAAGTATCTGCGAGCTCTTCGCATCGTACTAGAACAGGTAAAATACTGTTAAATTTTTCAACATTTATTCAGTTTTTCCAATTCTTCTTTTACCTGCATTATCCATTTCATCTTCAGCCTTTTCATTATAACTAATGAAAAAGCTTTCTTTGGTAACCTTAATTATATTGTTCTAACATGTATTTGAAGCATTGCAGTTTTAATCATCTTCTCTGTAACAACATCTGACTTTAATCCTGTTTTTCTATTATATTCCTTACAGCTCTCTTTGTTATACTAAAATGATCTTGAAGTTCACAGTTACTGTAATTTCCATTCTACTCTTACTCTTTCTTTACTCCATCTTTTTCTTGTTGCATATGTATGTATCAAAACAAAAAGGATTTTACAATTTTCAGGTTGTCTTTAGGCTATGTTAGATTTCTTATGTTTTGAAAATCACTTGTAGCCTAAATTCTTGTATTCGTCTTCTTTTGTGTTCTTATTTTCTGAGAATGGTAGTCCTCAAATATTTGAATGCTGAATCTTTCTTATCTACCTGGTACTGTTTTATATTAATCTGTAGTTTTCAAATTTATCTCTTCCATTCGTAGCAGAACCAATTTCTTTCCATATTTGCTTAAGTTAGAAATGTATAAAAATAAGAAAATAAAATCCCCACCATTAGCAGTATGTGTTTGTTATTCTAGGCTAGAATTACTGTTTTTCAGGATTTATTCACATAGATTGCTTCTTTGTTTTTTTTTTTTAAGAGTTATAAAATCTAATAAAGTAAAATAAAATTTTTTAAACACCCTAACCAGAATTTGTTTTCATTCAAAGCTCTGTCCCTTTAAAAATTTTAAATATGCTTTTCATGTAAAGTTGTTTCAAATAATTTATTTTTTTCTTTATTAATTAAAGAACTGCGAATATACAAATCAGTAAAAACCATATTTTTACCAAGAAGAGGGCAAAACTTTATTTTTCATGGTTCCAAAAAACTTCCTTTTGTATCATTAAAAACTATACAATACAATTTACAATTTCTTAATTGCTAATATTTTTTCAAATTATTATAGATGGAGGTTACACCAGTTTTATTTTTGGTGCAGATTGTTATGTCTTGAACAAATAAACAATTTTTTTTCACAAATACAATCAAACTTCTGGGTAGTAAATTATTTAGCGTGTAAAGAAAATATATGTTATGTAGAAACTTCATTTTATAAAAATAGTTAAAATGGAAGAATAAAAATAAATGTCATACTTATTTCAGTTTTTTTTTTTTAATTTTTCATGGCTATAATAACTTTTTCCATATTTTTCCGGTGTTAAAAGCAAAAGGCCAACATATATAATTTAGTGCCTTTGTTATGAATGAAAGCGCACTAAAAGAGGGGAAAAAAATCACTGTTTATATGTATAATACAAATTTACCAATTACCTTCAGCAAGTGCATTGTATTCATTTTTCATCCTCCCAAAATTTTTTGTATTTTCAACAAACATTCCCAATTTATTTATTTTAAAAAACTATTCACTTCGGCTATTTCTGTAGCTTAATTTTCTTTATTGATAGAACCAGATGTTTATCATTAGCCGCAATTAATCATTTCAATATAGTTTCATCAATGTCTTCATGTACATATTCACACAGGATTTGATGCACTTTCTGTTAGAATTTGCATTACCAGTCTTTTTAAAGTTACTTCTTTTTTTTTCTTTTTGTTTTATAGAATTGTGTTGAGAAACTTTGTGAGTATTTCGGAATGAGAGTTCTAATCTTCTCTCTTTCTTTTTTGATTTCTATTATGATTTGCAATCATTCATTTAAACTTGGACACTTCCACTTAGAATTTCCGCTAGAAAAAGCGTAATAAAAAATGCAATTCAGCAATCGCTATATTAATGGAGATTATATCACTAAAAATTAAATAAATAAACAGACATCATTACACTAAAATGATAATATTGATGTTTTCTAAAAGGATTGCAGTATTCTAGAAGTAGAATTTTAATGGAACTGTATGATTAATTAACATGTACAGTATGGAAACCTGTGTACAGAAGATTGTTGTTCATCAATGCAGCATGTTTGCTATGACAATTTAATCTTTATGTTTAAGTTGAACTGACCAAATTAGTAATTATGAATAGTTCATTATGTTAATGAATTTGTAATTAAGCGTGATAGCAGTATAACTAAAAATTAGTTACAATAATGAAAGTTATAACACTTACTGCTTTAATATTTTGTTTTTTATATGAGCGCTTTCATAGTGATCACTACTTCATCGGATTCAAAATTGTTCATCTAGATTCTTCTAGGAATTTAGATCGACTTAGAAGATGAAACATACTTCTCTATTTTAATTTTTAACATAAAAATTTTTTATTTGAATCTGATGAATTCGTGATCTCTATGAAAGTGCTCATACAAAAAACAAAATATTAAAGTAGTAAGTATTACAATTTTTATTATTAATAATAATAATAATAATAATAGTTTACGTTATTGTAGCTTATTATGACTTCCTTTCATTAATGAAATAACATAAGTTGTAAAATGTATTTCCATTAGTTATTAACTTTTTAACGCCTTTTTAAATCTTGTATGTAAAACAAAAATTTGTGAATAGAAGAAGTACATTGTTGTAAGAATGGGTGTCTGAGTTAAAATAGTTTTCTGAAATCATTGTATGAAGAAATCCATCGAGTAGAACTTTGTTATAATTTATTGATTGCAAATACTATAAAATGAATTTTTTTATGAAGGAACACTTCTTTATTTGTTCCTTTTTTTAAAATAAGACATGGAGAACTTTTCGGTCAGAGTTAGGATCGTGCAAGTATTGCTTGGTTATTCTTGTATGTCTGGGTAAACAGATGCAAGTAATCATTTAGATCAGTTTATCAAATAAGAAAATATTTTCTTATAAAAACTGAATGAAATACTGCGATAAGTGGTTTTCACAGGCCTCTTTTGAAGCTAATTTTATTCTGTTAGGAATAAAACAGAACAAACAATATCAGGACTATTTAGTGGTGTATCAAAACTTCCTTCCCTGCCAAGCTCTCTTAATTTTCCAAAAATGTGTATGGACTGGCATTGTTGTGATGGAAAATGATATCTTAAATATCAATCGATTGAGGTTAGAATCGATAGTTAACCTGTGGCAGCAGCTCATAATGAACTCCTTTCTGATCCCAACACACACACACACACACACACACACACACACACACACACACACACACACACACACACACACACACACACACACACACACACACAAAACATTATTTTTCTTGGCCTCAATCCTGGCTTTGCTGCCATTTGCAGAGCATCACCTTGCTTCAACCACGATCTTTCCATACATTTTAACTGTGAGTGATCCATTTTTCATTGTCTGTAATCAGCCTTTTTAAAAATGCTTCAATTTTTTTTCACTTTAGTAATGAATTGCAGATGGAAATTCAGTTCATTAAATTTTTCATTGTTAAATCATGTGGCATCAAACATCAAGATTTTTTTCGTATCCAGCCTTCTACAAGTAATTTAAAACTGTTTTGTGGCTGATGTTAAATTTATTACTGATATCCTAACTAATTACTAATTGTCCAGTCTTGCTCAGTTTTATTGCTATTTTCAGTCATCTTCTGACCACTGTGAAGTACAGGATTGACATCAAAATAAACAGATTGAAAACACTTGAACCAGCTTTGTACTGTATGTACTGATTGTATATCATGACCATACATATTTCAATTATTTTCAGTAGCCTGAGTCACATTCTTCACTATTTGTAATAAAATTTCAGAATGTATCAAATTTCTTGTTTAACTTTACTCATTTTCAAAACGCAATAAGTTTTAAATAATTAAATAATGTAACCATAACTTTCTAAAAATACTCAGTGGTATGTCACCTTTCAAAACACAATTGTTGATAGATTTGATTAATATGTTATGCAATTCTAAAGGCAAATACTGGTAGAATACAAAGAAACTTTTTTTCCACTGATCTCAATGTATATATATATATTAATAGCTTTTTAACTTGTTATGTCTTTCTTTTATTAATATTTAGAGACCGAAAGCAGTTATGGAGATGCACCTGGTGAAGGTGAAAGCCCAATAATGTTGCCTTGGCAGACAAAAGGTGGTTTAGAAGGTGTAAACAGTATTGATAGTTCTAGCACTGACGTTACTAGTAAGTATTTTATTTATTATTTTTTAATTATAATTAATTAATATAATTAGTAATTCTCTTAGGAATCATGTGAAACCTTTGTTGTTAACAGGTGATAGCTATCTCTTTGTAAGCCTTTAAGAAGGCAAAAATAGCCATCCAGTTTATGCTACCATAATATATGGATATCTGTATGATTCCTGAATGAAAGGGCACATCAGCCTTTTTCATAAATGTTTTCAGAACACTTACTGATTGATAGTTGAGATAGACTTCATACTGAAACATTCAGGCTTTGAGAAAATTATTTTACTTGCATACAAGAGGTGGCTGAAATGTAATGCACAGTTACTTATAACTCACAAGAGATAGTCAAATGAAACAAATATGGCATAAAAGTAGATTTTATTTGCTGCAAAAGCTTATATTTATTTTTTCATAAACAGTTGTTATTTTTACAGCTATTTATTTTTCCTAATTGTGTACCAGTGTTCTCATTCTACCAATTAATAATGTTGGCAGTGTTTCCTAAATCCACAACTCACTGCATCCTTCAGTTATTTATCATCGTGGTGAAATGTAAACCCTTAATAACCCTTTTTAATTTTGGAAAGAAGAAAAAGTCACAGAACACTAAATCTGGTAAGTATATAGTTACTTAACTGTAATTTTAGGAAAATAAAGCAATTCTTAAATTTTCTTGCATTATAATACTGATTTTATTTTCCTTGGTTGATCTGCCTCTAAAAGGTTGAATCTGTTACATTTTTAATCTGTTTGTAAAGAGAAAACGTAAGTAATAAGAGTATTATTTCATTGGAGCATAAACAAGACTGGCCTTAAAATTTCATTATGACATTTTTCATTGAAATTTACCCACAGCATAAAATAATTCCATTTCCCTGATTAAAAAAATTAGAATAAATTTTGTGCTAAACGAAGACCAGAATGCCTACTCTTAAGAGTTTGTGAATCTATAATATAGAAAATAGAATCATGAATGAGCATAGAGCTACCTATGTAGACCCACCCAGTTGGTCTAGTGGTGAACTTATCATCACAAATCAGCTGATTTCGAAGTCGAGAGTTCTAAGGTTAAATCCTAATAAAGGCTTTTATATAGATTTGAATACTACATCATGGATACTGGTGTTCTTTGATGGTTGGGTTTCAATTAACCACACATCTCAGAAATGGTCGACCTGAGACTGTACAAGACTACACATCATTTACATTCATACCATCCTCATTCATACTCTGAAGTAATACCTTATGTGGTTCCAGAGGCTAAACACAAAATGAAAGAAAAGAAGACCTAGTTCTGTAAGGCTGTACCAAAAATGTCCTGCTCCATGCTTCTCTATGATTGTGTCACTGCAATCAAATGCCTGTTAAGTGTGATCAATTGCAACACCCACCCCTTCAACCCAAATCTGATTAATTCAATATAACTGTCAGCTTGATACTTGTCAAAGACCTGTGTATGCTTACGATTCAGAACCAGATCTAATGCTATTCATTGCCACCATTTCTCCCCGACGGGGAGTCTTATTCTTTAAGACTTTGGGGGTTGGCGTCCCCACGGGCCTAGCCTCTGCAGCTATTCTTCCCACTATACAGTGAGCTGCAGAACACTTTACATTATACACATATACTACACCAAGAACACTACATAAATTACAACATACACACTTACACAATTACACAACAACATCCTACACTGATATTTCTTACATTAACACTCGGTGGTGTTGCGACATCTTACGAAACGCAACCGTAACCCAAGGTGGGAACAAATCGTGCCGATGGGTGAATGGCTCTACGTAGTGAGTCTTGAACGATGTCCTCTGGGCACCAGGGCGAACCCAGTTGTACTTAGCTCTAGCTCCAGTACGCGTGCGCTCTGCTGGAGTGGTCCATTTTTCGCCGGTACTCGTGGGACCAAAATTTCAGTTCCAACAATAAACACAATGATGGTTGGTGGTCCATCTGAAAAAACCACCAAATTATGTCTTGCGAAGAGACCTCGGTCAGCTGTATCTGACGAGGATAAAAGTCCTATGGAAGAGAACTACAAATCTTTAAACATGAACACTAAAAATATTCGATTCATTGTTCTCCGAAATAGTCAGGAAGGTGGCTCCCTCCAAAAGGTTTCACCCTTCCTTATAAATAAAACCCTAACAGGTGCAAGTGGCTCCCCTAAGAATATCAGGAAATTACGTGACGGATCGATTCTGGTTGAAACATTCAACGATGATCAGAGTCGATCTATCTTACGTCTCCGTAATATGGGTGGCATAAATATAAGCGCAGAATGCCACAAAACGTTAAATACGAGCCGGGGTGTAATTTTTTGTAGAGACCTTCTAGATATAGATATCTCTGAAATAGTTGACGAGCTTTGCCACCAAGATGTTGTTGAAGTGAAACGTATAATGAAACGGCAGAATGGAACAGAAGAACCGACACCGTCTCTTATATTAACATTCAGTCTCCCTGTTCCACCAGAAAAGATTAAAGTGGGTTACCTCTCGGTTCGGGTACGACCATTCATGCCCAACCCACGGCGGTGTTTCGGATGCCAAGGTTTTGGTCATACTGCAGCATCTTGCACGAAGACTGAGATCTGTGCTCGATGTGGTGGAGAGGGTCGCAACGACACTAACTGCGAGGAGGGTGAGGGGTGTGCGGGCTGCGGTGGTCCACGTGCGGCCCGCTCCCGAGATTGCCCAGCTTTTGGGGAGGAAAGGGCGATTCTCAGGATATGTGCGGAGCGGAAGCTGTCTTTTCCGGCTGCACGTGGAGAGTGTAAAGGGATAAACAACTCACGGAGCCTGGTTGGGCCGGACGTGTCTTTTGCCGCCGCTGCAACTAGACAAATTCCTGCGAATGCTGATGGTCAGCAGTGCGGATCCTGCAATGAGCTTGAGGGGCTTGTTCAGATGCTGTCTGATCGGGTGGCTTCGCTTGCAGCCACTGTCTCGGGGCTGACAGGGATGAATGGGGGGTCCTCCGTCGCGGCTGGTGAATCAAGCGGTATGATGCATGCGAGGGTTCCTGTTCCCAGGGTCGTGCCGCCGCGAATGACGGCTGGCAGTGGGCCGCCTAGTGGGCTCCCCATGGGGGGAACCCACGTAGCTGTCTCTTCTGGGATGTCGACTGCAGCATCCCATTCGGATGGATCTCCTCCACCATTACCTCATGTACTGGAGGATGTGGTTGGGGAGCCACCCGACCCTAGGGCGTCGGAGTTCTTTAGAGTGAAAAGTTCAAAAGGGAAAGGCCGAATCACGTGCAACTGATTTTTATATGGTTTCCGAAGTTTATTTTTTTATTTGTTTTTTACACTTGTGAACATTGTTCGGTGGAATGTTGGGGGTGTTCGGTCCCGCATTGGGGATGTTGGAGTGCTGGCGCGCACACGTGATCCGCTGGTCGTGTGTTTCCAGGAAACTCGCCTTCTGCAGCATGACCGAGTTGCGCTTAGAGGATGCTTCTGCGAGAGATACGACTGCCTGGTAGACAGTGGGGAGAGTGGTGGGGTGGCGATTTTCGTGGGGAGTGGGGTGTCGGCTGCAGGAGTTCAACTGGCCGCTGTCATTCCTGCTATTGCGGTGAGGGTCGCTATTCCCTTCAAATTGCATGTCTGCGGTCTGTGTCTCTCACCGAACACTGTGTTCAGTGCTTTGGATGTCTCAAATCTCCTTACACAAATACCATCTCCATCGTTGATAGTAGGAGACTTCAATGCCCATCATATTTCCTGGGGCTCAGCCTTCTGCTCCGCTCGAGGAAATGTGATGGGCGGATTGAGACAAGATTTTGACCTTTGCCTGCTGAATGGTGGATCGCACGCATTTGTGTCCTTATCAACTGGTGCTGTATCTGGCCTTGATCTTTCCATATGCTCACCGAATGTGCTCCCTCATATTAATTGGTCGATTTGTGATGACTATCACGGCAGTGATCATAGACCAATTATTATTAGTTTCGGTGTAGACTGCGAGATTAGAGGAATGCCACGGAGATGGATTGTTGAAAAGGCAGATTGGAACGGATACTGTAAAGCATTCCAATCTCAGTATGACGATGGAGCGAACATCCTCGACCAATATTCTTCTTTTACGTCCATGATACTTAAGAATGCCAACAGATATATCCCACAAACATCGGGTAATCCTGGACGTCCTTTCGTTCCATGGTGGAACGATGAATGCAGGGATGCTATTGGGAATCGACGGCAGGCGCTACGTGGGTTTGGTCGTGGGCCCGCAACGGAACATCTGAATTTGTACCGCGGGGCTGGAGCGGTGTGCCGTCGAGTGTTCTTGGACGCTAAGAGGAATTCATGGACGAAATACGTGAGCACTATCTCACGCACTACTTCCACGTCTACTGTATGGAAGAGGGTTCGTGCAATCTTCGGATCACCGAAACAATCTGTTCTTGGTCTTGCTGATGAGGGAGAGCTCCTTTCAGCATCCTCGGAGGTGGCGGGTGGTCTGGCAGAGTCTTTCCGCTCGGTGTCTCTCACCTCATCGTATAGTGGCGGTTTTCAGCGGTGCAGGATGCAGATGGAGGAGTTATCGTTGAACATTGGTGGTTCGGTTGGTGGGTTGAACGCTCCATTCGTGTTTGGAGAATTGTTACATGCGCTTGGAAATTCACGGGACACTTCCCCTGGACCGGACAGCGTTCGCTTTTCCGTGCTTTCGCGCCTTCCTAATTCGGCGCTACAACGGCTTTTGAATGTTTTCAACGGTTTGTTCTCCGAACAGGTCTTCCCACCCGGCTGGTCGGAAGCATTTGTTGTACCAGTGCTGGGGCCTGGTGGGGACCGGACGGGCCCCTCAAGCTACCGCCCTGTTTCGTTGACAGGCGTTTTGTGTGGGATGGTGGAGAGAGTGGTGAGCCGCGGACTTGCATGGTGCTTGGAGAGGCATGGCTTTCTATCTCCAGAGCAGTGTGGTTTTCGACAAGGACGATCTTCCATTGACCATTTGGTGTCACTAGAAACAGCCATACAGGACGCTTTCCTCAATCGGCAACACCTCGTCGCTGTCTTCTTTGATGTAGGAGGGGCGTATGACACAGCCTGGCGACGTGGTATTCTTAACACTCTCCAAAAGTGGGGAATCAAGGGCAATATGCTTGCTTTTATCCGGGGATTCTTAAATCACCGAACGGCTCGTGTTCGTGTGGATGATTCGCTCTCGGATGGTGTCATCTTGGAGAGTGGAGTGCCCCAAGGTGGTGTATTAGGTGCCACCTTGTTTTCTGTAGTCATGGATGATATTGCCGGGTGTGTTCGGGCTCCTGTCTCATGCTCTCTATTTGCTGACGACTTTGCTATCTACATTGCAAGCCGTTCGGCACCTACAGCAGAGCGCTGTATATCGCCTTGAAGCTTGGTCCAGGATTACTGGTTTCACATTTTCACCCGAAAAAACAAAATGTGTAGTTTTTTCTCGGCTACGAAACCCTTCTATTCCGCAAATTTTTTTGAACGGTGAGACTGTTACTATCTCTAATTACGTTAAGTTTTTGGGTTTAATTTTTGATAGCCGTCTTGCTTGGGTCAAGCATTTAAAAGAATTGAAAACAAAATGTTCCAAAGTTCTAGATATGATGCGAGTCCTTACTAACACCAACTGGGGAGCCGATGGATCATGTGTGATACGTTTTT
The DNA here is from genome assembly GCF_047948215.1 of Lycorma delicatula. Taxonomy (NCBI): domain Eukaryota; kingdom Metazoa; phylum Arthropoda; class Insecta; order Hemiptera; family Fulgoridae; genus Lycorma; species Lycorma delicatula. The sequence goes on from NC_134465.1 coordinate 82,488,735, forward strand.
ACTATTCCTTTGTTCGCTCCCGGTTAGATTACGGTTGTGTGGCCTGCTCATCAGCTCGTCAAACCGTGCTTAAAATGCTGGATGGTGTGCATCATGCTTTCCTTCGGCTTGCCGCAGGCGCGTTTGGATCTAGTCCTGTCGCAGGCTTACTGGTGGACTGTGGTGGGCCATCACTTTGGGATGGACGGGACCGGCTTTTGTTGTCATGTTTTGCTCGTCTCGGAGGACAGCCAAATCACCCGGCTCTTGAGTCAGTCTTTGGAAGTCCTAGTCTAGGAGAGTATGGGGATCATCCGCGTCGTGCTGCACCGGTGGGTGTCCGTGCCTGGCGTCTGCTGCAGCATGTGAATGTTGACAAGCCGTCATTCTTTCCTATGTATCCTTGCTCGTGTCCTCCGTGGAGAATGGGCCTTATAAATTTTAATTTTGACCTGACCACATACGGTGGACAATCAGCACCGTCTATTGTGTTTCGGCAGGTGTTTCGGTGTGTTCTCTCCAGGATGAAGCCGGACGCGGTTGTTTGCACTGATGGATCGAGGCAGGGTGATACGGTTGGGTGTGCATTTGTTGTTAGTGAGGGGGCTTGTATGTTTGGACTCCCCGGTATTGCGAGTGTGTTTGCCGCTGAACTGTACGCTATGGATGGGGCTCTGAACATCATTAGCCCTAGATGTGGAAGAGTTCTTGTTTGCAGTGACTCGTGTAGTGCTCTCCAAGCCTTGAAAAACTTTTGTTCCAAACATCCTATCGTCATTGGGATTTGCAGCGCGGTCGCTGAGTTGAATAGTCGTAGCACGGAGTTGGGTTTTTGCTGGGTCCCTAGCCACGTAGGGATTCCAGGTAATGAACATGCAGATTCCGCTGCCAAAGAAGCATGTAACCAGCCTCCTTTCACCACCCGAGTTGCTACTTCTGATTTCATTAACTATGTAAAACAATTATTAAGAGCAAGGTGGCAAGGTGACTGGACGGCTACCGTTGATAATAAACTCAGACAGATTAAAGATTATGTGTTACCATGGGACACCTCATACAGAAAAACTCGGCGTGAGGAAGTAGTCCTTTGTCGATTGCGGATAGGACACACGAGGATCACACACGATTACCTGATGATAAGAGGACAAGCACCCCTATGCACACGATGCAACTGCCCCATGACTGTGCACCATATACTTGTGGATTGCATATGTTATGCGGCGTTGCGTCGTAAATTTAATCTACCAAAAAACATCCGTGGTGTCTTGTGCAATGATAATAAAATTTTAACCCGGTTGTTTTTATTTCTTCGTAGCGCTGGGTTAATGCAAAAAATTTAATATCGTTGCGTATATTTTTTAATGCTAGAAGAGTTTTTAAATAAGTTTTTGATTTTTTTTTATTGTTTATTTTTTATTTTTTTTTTTTTTTTATCCGATTAGGAGCCTTTTACACTCCTTATCGGAATTGTTAAATTTTATATAGTTATTTTTTATTTATTTTATTTATTTATTTTTTTTATTTTTAATATTTTAAAGACAGTCTGTGATATTAGTTGTAAGATTTTAGTGATGTTAGTTTTAAGTTTTATTTCAACTTTTTAATTTTTATTTTTAACCTAGTTTTAATTATATAATTTGTGTTAGTTCTAAGTTTTATTTCATTTTGTTGTTTTAGTTTTAAGTTTTATATTAGATCCTTTTAGTCTTTTGTTATCCAAGAATGGGCCCTTTACACCCATCTTTGACTTTGTAAAATTCTATTTATTCTTGATTTTATATTAGTTTTTATCTGTGATATTAGTCGTAAGTTTTATTCATCTTTTAGAATAGGTTTAAATACTTTTATTTTTTATATTAAAAAAAAAAAAAAGACTCCGGGCGATGATAACGCGCAAGCGTTTTTCGCCCTAAAAAAAAAAAAAAAAAATTGCCACCATTTCAAGTCAACTGAAGTCCAACATGACCTTAAGGGAGTCGATGAAGCTACTAGAAACAGAGAGGCTTCTGTGAGTGATGTACTTTGTGTTGAGGATTGACTCCATTGCAGACTTTAGGCAAGGCTGTCTGAGTCTAAAATCTAGTCCGCTGCATCAGTCCGACTAGAACTAACTCTGGCATAGAGGTTTCAAAGCAGAGCCCACCGACTGAAAATCAGTTTGAAATACAAGATAATGTAATCAGGACAAAAAAGACTTATACAGTTTGATGTCTAACCTCTTGTCTGTCCTAAACAAAAATAAATCACCACTGCATCCCTTCCAAGAGTCCAAATCTGAATGCTGACATAATGAATGTTTTGTCATTATCGTTTTGTTACCGGGGCATTATAACTGCCCTTAGTACCGTATGCTCAAACTAGTTAAAGACCAGTTTATTTTCAGAAAAGAACAGGTGGTGTACACAAGAAACAATTAAATTTTCAGATTAATTATACAAAAAAAATAAAAAACATAAAGGTACAACTGCATGAGATCATTTCTAGAACATGAAAGATGATTTTTATAATTTTTTTTAACAAAATAGAGTAAGGTTGAATTATAGAAAAAGGAAAACCGTTTTCATTTTTTACAAGAATTGTTTTTCCTGTAAATGTAGAAATGTAGAGAAGGAAGCAATTTTAATGGAATGAGACTAATATAGCCCTGTACATGGCACTTCATTTTTAATTTGTGGTTTAGAAAAATAAAAAAAGGAAATGAAAAAATTATTTAATAATATTCTTTATTTGTTGATTCTAGAAATGTATACATGTTACAGATATTAGACAGATTGTTAAGGAAGAAATTTAGTTTAAATATAAACAAAATAATGAATATGGCATAATGTGGGTAATCTAGTTAAATCTGGGTTAAAACGTAACTAAAGATCTAATTTTACTTGTAACTAAATTAAATACCCACATTTCTGGTGTAAAAGTAGTATCCAGTTTCTGGTGGAAGTGTACAGTAACCCGAACATTTATAATACATTTCATATTTTGGCTTCAGGATTCAATTAATTGATCTGTATTAAGGTTAGATAAAATTCTAATGAAGTACTTGAAATACAAATATTACTCTACTTAATAATAAAATCTGGTATGTAAGACGCTATGATACTATTTTAGAAGACACTATGAACAAATGCAACTGATTATCTATAAATGGATATTAATACTCTGTTTGGAGATAACAACAGTATGGTAAAATCACTCATAGTGATCAAATCCATACATTAACTACCTCTTTGCGGTAAAAGTATTTCTTAGAATGAAAATTTCTTTATTGACTTGAGTATATTGAGTGTTAGAATTAAAATGTAGTATTCAAACTAAAACATTACCAGCACGAGTAAATAATTTCTAAATCTGGTTGATCTGTATTTGTAAAGAATACTTCTAATTCTGCAGTTTCACCAAATATACATTGTTGGTACTGTGTTAATAGGTTATTGTGCAGAATCAATATTTGCTGTCAACACTGATTAAGTATATGAAGGCAAACAACTAAACCTACCTTTGGATACAATCAAATAATCAGTATATATGACTAGAGAAATCATTATATCCAATAGTCCAAATATCCGAAATATCAATCTAACAGTTATTTCTCATTGCTTTTATTACTTTTGTAAATAGATAATTATTCTTTAATTATTATTTATTTTACAGGTATTGCTCAGCGTTCAGTAAGTGATAATTTAAAAAGTCATTCAATGGTCCGCAGAGATGTTTTAAAATTTGTTGAACAATTATCTAATCCAGTTTTATATAAAACCTGCAAACAAGCTTTATTACAGTAAGTATATGTGTATTAAAAATACTTAAATTATCAAATTTTATTCTCTATCTTTTTAAAAACGTTTATTATAAAGTAACTACTGATTGAAAACACAATTACTTGTACTTTTTCTGTGAAGTATTTTGTATGTGAAAACTGTAGGTTCAAATTCAACTTTCCAAACAAAAGGAAGGGACTCTACCTTTACAGCACAGAGGTCGGAAGATGACTGTGCTGTCGTCTTCTGACCTCTTTTTCAAAATTTTGAAAAGAGGAATTACTCATGGAATTGTAGAACTATCAGTGGGCAGTATACTAAAGCTCCTGTGTTAGATTACTTATTTCTGGAGGGAAGAGTAAAAAGAAATTAGATTGATAGATGAAGAAAAAAGTATGAAAACAAAGCTTTTTTCCTTTTAGCATAGAAAACTGGGAAAGTTGCCCTCTATTTTTCTTAGCTTAAATGGAAGAAATTCAGTATGATATATCTTAACCATATGCCCTTGCTGATATATATCCACTAGAGAATGCAATAATCACTTTATCTTGTTAACAGCTAGATGATTGATTATTTGTGTTCAATCACCTGTCTGGTTACTAATTCCTCAAAATTTCTTTGTCTCAGTGTTCAAGAAAATAGAAAGTACAAGAAAATAAATAATAGAAGAACATACTTGGGAATGTAAATGTAGAAGATTAAATACTAATGCTAAACCAAAAGAAGTATTGGGAAAAAGCAAAAACCAGTTAAATGACTGATGAAAAAAGAAATTATTATAACATTTATAAGTTTGTGATTTATGTGTGAAAATAAAAGTATGTATATAGCAGTCTTTTTTAAGTAATTTTTAATTTATTGCAATTTTTTCCAGCTTAAAACAAACCTATAGTGATGTATTCCAAGATGTTTGTGTATATTGTGATGTTTACAATATAATGTCATCAACATCACATCGCATACGATCAAGGAGATTTCTTCAAGAACTTTTTCTTGATATTCCTTTCACAGAGGTAAATTTTATTCAGTTAGTGTTAAAATAATTTTGTGAAATATATTATTTTAAGTTAAAAAGGGTTGTATAAACTTTATTAGAAATTCAAAATGGCCAACTCATTCTGTTACTTGTATTGAAATAACAGTGGTCGCTTGATTTATACTAAGGTTTTACTGTGGAAAATAACCATGAATATTTCATTTGCAATAATTTTTCAACTATATATAAAGTGTGATCAAAAATAACAAGTATTTTTTTCAATTCTGTATGCTGTCTTTCAACTGAGTATATCTATAATGTATGGTTATTTGCCATACATTTAGTATGACTCAATTAAATTTTCAACTATATAAAACATTTAGTTCAGATTTGGCTACCAATTAATTAAAATGTATTTTCCTACATATGAAGATTTATTTTGTTTGAAAATAATTTAATATAATATTTTGTTTTATCAACAAAGGATGTGCATTAAATTTTGCAAAAATGGAAGTTTTTCACTACATTGAAATGGTGAAGATGTTACAAAAAGCTTTTGGCAGGATGGTATGTCGACATCTGGTTACATACAGTTTCAAGAAGACTATGAAAAGGATTGAATAGCCTTATGCATCAGCAACCAATAAAAATATTGATAAAATGAAAGACAAGTGATCAATATTCATCAAATCAGTATTATAGAAATTGCTGAAGATTTGGGAATTTGTTATAGCTCACGTGGAACAATTTTTGACAGTTTCAATATAAAACTAGTAGCTAAATTTGTAAAACTAAAAATTTTCAAAACTGCAGCTATTGCAGCAGTTGTTAGCTGATGACTTTGCATTACTGAATTACTCAAACGTGTCATAATATGTGATGAATTGTGGGTGTACAATTATTATGTTGAAATGGAAGGTCTAATTATCCCAGTAGAAGTTCCTAAAGAACCAAAAATGAAAAAAGGACACTAAGTTTCATCGATATTAAATTCCTCCTTACTATATATATATATATATTTTTTTTAATTACAGGGGTGTCCATTATGAATTCTTCCATATGATTGTAGTTAAACATACAGTATTTGTTTTATGCCATTTTTTAAACAGTAGCAGTTTTATTCTTTTTTATATGAGGCAGCCTGAAGAAACAACCATAAATATGGTTAAATAATTCTTGAATTTGACACTACGATAATGCTCCAAACTCACTCACTCAATTAATTCCTGATTGTGTAATGAAAAATAACACCATACTGGTGCTGCAACCTCAGTATTATACAGACGTGGCACCCTGCAACTCTATCTTGTTCCGACTGATTAAGGACTGCAAATTGTGACAGTAGTTGAAATAAAGAAAAAATTACTGAGTCAATTTAAGAATATGTAAAAACCTTTCTCTACAAATGGTTTAGGATTGGAAGAAACGCTGGCATAAGTGTGTCACATCTCTGCACGTCTACTTAGAAGAGGACTTTATCGGTATAGAAGAATAAGAAAATTGTTTTTAATAGAAATTAAAATTTTATTACTTTTTGATCCCACTTCATCAATCTGCAGTTTTATAGTATTATATTGCATATTAGTTATGTATGTGAACTGAAATTTAATAAATAATCTGCCAGCCCGGAAAAATGTATACACAAGTTATCTCATCAAAGTGGTGTAAAATACACATCTTGCTGTAAGTTTCTTCATGATTTAAATCATGTTATTTAATAACTGTGAAACAATTCAAAAGAACTTACAAACCATAAGTCTAAATATTGGCCATCACATTCCCCAGATTTCTCTACTTCACTTTTATTCGTTTGGGAGTTATTTTAAGGATAGATTTTATCAGTGAATTGAAAATGAACATTCAACAAGAGAGCAACAGCATTGACAATGTTTTACATCAGTTGACTCTCAGTATGATCTCTCAAGCACAATAGTGCATTGATGCACAGAGGATTCACTTCAAACATCTTTTGTAAAAATATGGTAAAATTTATTAAATATGTAAAATTTTATTAATTTAAATATCTGAATTTAATTTAACTTATAATTTCATTCAGAAAATGTAATAAGTTGGGACTGTTTAGTTTTGCAATTTTTTTTTAAGTTGCTCACTGGTACTTAAGATGTTTTTGCTTAATTTTTTTTTCTAGATGGAATTATGAATTTTTTTAATATTCTTTTTAATGTAGTTTTTTTAATATTCTGTATCAAAATATTCTTAATTCATTTTGGTTTATTTTGTGTGTATTTGTGTACTTTATGTATCATACCATAAAATGTATTTATTTTTTGTAACTAAGAATGATTTGATTTTCTGTTGGTGGCAGTAATATGATTTTTGTTTTTTAAAAATTACAGTTAACTGTTTCATTATTTTCATTAATGTTTATTACTACATTTAAAAAAAATTGCTTTCTGAGGTAAATTTTAACATAATTTAATTAAACTTAGGACACCAGGACCCCAATAGCAACATCACCATTGGAAAACATCAATCCTCCTGTAATAAGGCTACCAAGGCTAATGGTTGAGATGAAGAATTACAAAGCGGTGGAAGAAGATCAGACCTTTACAGATATAAACATGCAGGAAGACCAGCAAAGATCGCTCTCCAACAACTTGTCAACATCTGGATGAAGAAAACACTCCTAGAAAAACATACAAAATTCGTTGAAGAATCATCATCAACAGGATTGGTTTACAACTTGAGAAAGAACTAGAAAATACCAGGGGTTTTCAGATATTGGAGGAGCTGTTCAGACTAGATCATGAGTCTCAAGCAAATAATGGATTATAACAGAAACATTGACAATGCCGAGACATTGTGATGACATTTGTTGACTTGAAGAAAGCATTTGATTGCATCCACTGAGAATCCTTGCTAAAAATTCTAAGACACCTTGGACTACATCCCAAATTAATAAACATGATAAAACTGACCCTCACAAAGTAGTATAATCATAGGTCCAGAAATGTTTTGTTCACACTATAGCTGCCAAAATATTTTTTGCTCTATGTATTAATACAACGCAAACAAAAATTTTTTTGACCCTAATAATTATGGTAAAAGTTCCCTAGAACTACATTTCTAATATTTTTTTTTTTTAAAGTCATTAAAATTTTAGAAAATGCAAGTCAGAAACAACTTTTTTAGTTTTATTATAGTTTGGTTTTATTTTTAATTAAATAACTTTATTAGATTGCCAATTAACAAATAAAACTTTGTAACAAATTTTTGAGAAAATTGATATATTTAAACTCAATAAAACAAACACTAGTTTGAGAAATTAGACTTAATTGCTGTTGATGCAGCCAAGGTAAAATGTAAATTGTAAACTTAAAATAAAAAAAAAATGATTAAGCATTAAAATTATACTCTTAAAAAAGGCATTTCTGTGTTTATGAAGTAAAAATTAAACTAACTATTGTATGGAAAAATTTTGCAGCATCCTGCAAAGGAGTCAAAATTGATAAGGAAGTTACATTTAGAACTGTCTACGAGTCGGAACATACTTTGGTGGTGCCATCTCTTCTTGCGGAGAAACTACTATCTGATATGTGGACTTTTGACTCGATTTAACATTCCTTATGAAAGTACTGACTGGAGACTGTTAGTAGATTTTTCCAAAAGAAGCCTCAAAGTTGTCCTCCTTCACAATAGGAATACATACCGTCAATACCAGTTAGAATTTCTATCCATTAAAAGAGGGTTATGATAATTTTGAATTTGCCCTCGAGTATTAGAGTATACTCGATAAATTTATAATCTAAATTTATTTAGATTTATAAATTTAGATTTACATTTATAAATCTAAATTTATACAATTATAACAATTTTATACAAATCAAAACCTAAACCGACAACGATTGTTAACGTCTATATGCCTACAAGCGCCCATGATGATGATGAGGTAGAGTGTGTATATGAAGAGATTGATGAAGCAATTAAACACGTAAAAGGAGATGAAAATTTAATAATAGTTGGAGATTGGAATGCAAGCATTGGAAGAGGCAAGGAAGGAAATATAGTGGGTGAATACGGGCTGGGCAAAAGGAATGAAAGAGGGGACCGACTTATAGAATTTTGCACGAAGTATAATTTAGTAATTGCCAACACCCAATTTAAAAATCATAATAGAAGAATATACACTTGGAAAAAGCCAGGCGATACTGCAAGGTATAAGATAGATTACATCATGGTTAAGCAAAGATTTAGAAATCAACTCGTTGACTGCAAAACTTACCCTAGAGCAGACATTGATAGCGACCATAATTTGGTGATAATGAAATGTAGATTGGGGTTTAAAAACCTGAAGAAAAGGTGTCAGATGAATCGGTGGAATTTAGAGAAGCTTGAGGAAGAGGAGGTAAAGAAGATTTTTGAGGAGGACATCGCAAGAGGTCTGAGAAGAAAAGATAAGGTAGAAAATGTAGAAGAAGAATGGGAGAATGTTAAAAAGGAAATTCTTAAATCAGCAGAAGCAAACTTAGGCGGAATAAACAGAGCTAGTAGAAAACCTTGGGTTTCAGACGATATATTGCAGCTGATGGATGAACATAGAAAATATAAGAATGCTAGTGATGAAGAAAGTAAAATGAACAATGGTAAAATAGACGGAGCATACAGGAAAGTTAAATTTTGGGGTACATAAATTAAAATCTAGTAATGTATTAAATAAAGATGGTACACCAATATATAATACGAAAGGTAAAGTCGATAGATGGGTGGCATATATTGAAGAGTTATACGGACGAAATTAATTAGAAAATGGTGTTATAGAGGAAGAAGAGGAAGTTGAGGAGGATGAAATGGGAGAAACAATACTGAGATCTGAATTTAAGAGAGCATTAAAAGATTTAAATGGCAGAAAGGCTCCTGGAATAGACGGAATACCTGTAGAATTACTGCGCAGTGCAGGTGAGGAAGCGATTGATAGATTATACAAACTGGTGTGTAATATTTATGAAAAAGGGGAATTTCCATCAGACTTCAAAAAAAGTGTTATAGTTATGATACCAAAGAAAGCAGGGGCAGATAAATGTGAAGAATACAGAACAATTAGTTTAACTAGTCATGCATCAAAAATCTTAACTAGAATTTTATACAGAAGAATTGAGAGGAGAGTGGAAGACGTGTTAGGAGAAGACCGATTTGGTTTCAGGAAAAGTATAGGGACAAGGGAAGCAATTTTAGGCCTCAGATTAATAGTAGAAGAAAGATTAAAGAAAAACAAACCGACATACTTGGCGTTTATACACCTAGAAAAGGCATTCGATAACGTAGACTGGAATAAAATGTTCAGCATTTAAAAAAAATTAGGGTTCAAATACAGAGATAGAAGAACAATTGCTAACATGTACGGGAACCAAACAGCAACAGTAACAATTGAAGAACATAAGAAAGAAGCCCTAATAAGAAAGGGAGTCCGACAAGGATGTTCCCTATCTCCATTACTTTTTAATCTTTACATGGAACTAGCAGTTAATGATGTTAAAGAACAATTTAGATTCGGAGTAACAGTACAAGGTGAAAATATAAAGATGCTACGATTTGCTGATGATATAGTAATTCTAGCCGAGAGTAAAAAGGATTTAGAAGAGACAATGAACGGCATAGATGAAGTCCTACGCAAGAACTATCGCATGAAAATAAACAAGAACAAAACAAAAGTAATGAAATGTAGTAGAAATTACAAAGATGGACCGCTGAATGTAAAAATAGGAGGAGAAAAGATTATGGAGGTAGAAGAATTTTGTTATTTGGGAAGTAAAATTACTAAAGATGGACGAAGCAGGAGCGATATAAAATGCCGAATAGCACAAGCGAAACGAGCCTTCAGTAAGAAATATAATTTGTTTACATCAAAAATTAATTTAAATGTCAGGAAAAGATTTTTGAAAGTATATGTTTGGAGTGTCGCTTTATATGGAAGTGAAACTTGGACGATCGGAGTATCTGAGAAGAAAAGATTAGAAGCTTTTGAAATGCGGTGCTATAGGAGAATGTTAAAAATCAGATGGGTGGATAAAGTGACAAATGAAGAGGTATTGCGGCAAATAGATGAAGAAAGAAGCATTTGGAAAAATATAGTTAAAAGAAGAGACAGACTTATTGGCCACATACTAAGGCATCCTGGAATAGTCGCTTTCATATTGGAAGGACAGGTAGAAGGGAAAAATTGTGTAGGCAGGCCACGTTTGGAGTATGTAAAACAAATTGTTGGGGATGTAGGATGTAGAGGGTATACTGAAATGAAACGACTAGCACTAGATAGGGAATCTTGGAGAGCTGCATCAAACCAGTCAAATGACTGAAGACAAAAAAAAAAAAAAAATATAAAAAGCATACAAATGCTGCATAATGAATATGTACAACTTTATCCCGGTTTCAAAATCGCCACAATAAACACTTAAATTACTTATATACGCTATTACTATCTCGTATCAGACATTTTATTATTTTTATTTTGTTTATTATAAAATTATACATTATAAATCATGTTTTCCAGTTTGATTATATATACATGATATATGATAACATATATATATGTTGTATTTTTTAATAAAAAATTCAACTTGAACAACCCAAGTACAGAATTATAAAGTAAATGAAATGAAACTTACCTTATTTTTTATTCCAAAAGCACCTTTACAGGATCCTGCATCATCAGCTGTATATAATATATTTATATAAAATTACATATCAAACATAATAAAAAATTAAAATATTGTAAATAGTTAATTTTAATATTAAAATTTCCATGTAGTGAAAATATCAAGAAATTTAATTTAAATAATACTAGGTAAAGTTTAGACATTTTTCAGATATTTAAACATAAATACAAAAGATTCCTACTTGATCAACTTTCAGACAGAATATGAAGATGACACTTATAAAAGCAGCAACAGATGGCAGCACATTTTTATATAAAAAAAGGAATAATCATGATTTTTATAAATAGCGTGATTTAAATCCACTCAGTAATGTAAATTGGCTTTCCAGGTTACATAGCGTAAATTTATTCTATTTATTTTATTTTTACTGCATGAAGTACATTAAATTTGACAGAGTGTCTTTAACTATCCTGCACATATGAAAAGTTGTCTCACCACTAAATAAGATATCTAACTATAAATAAGAGTTATAACTTGTATTCTTGCAAACTGAGTGCTTATGGTAATGTTGTGAACAGTAGAAAGAGATATTTGCAGTCCATAACCAGGTCGCCTAATAAAGTTAATGGGACGGGCAGTGAATGCGTCGCTTACTTGATCCATAGCCTCATCACAACTGTAACCTTTGATGATTTCTGTCTCTTAAAGTCATACCTTTGAGGACGTTAAACTTTGATGTAAAAGAATTGATATTCCATTCAGTTTGTACAAACTGTTAAACATGTGTAAATGATTGAAACTCCATTAACAAAAGCATGCACTGAATGGTTTTTGTGGGATCCACATCTTGATGGACTACAATCGCATTGGAGTCAGCCTGTCTGCACATCATACGCATATTCTACTGAATATTGAATGTACACTGTACAATTCTTGGAGATTTATGCTATCATTTGAGTCTACTAAGAAGTTAGGACTGATTTTCTAAATATAGGCTATTTATTTTGGATACCTTTAGCCCAGACAATCTGTAAAGTTTCAGCTGTGTGTATAGATATGCAATAGGATAAGTAAAGTTTGTTATTACGTTAAACTTTACTTGTGAATCATTAAATAATATTCCAAACGATGTTTATTTTGAATATATGTTTAAAATATTCAGTTTTTTATCCATATTTTGCGGCTTTTTACAAAATAGAATAATGTTATTTTAATGGAAATAATTTTACATTAATTCATAATTACTTTTTAACGATTGTTTTAATTTTACAGGTTGTTATTGATAAATTAACCATCACTGCAAGTACTAAGAATTGTAAGAGATGTGTAAATAATTCGGTATATGATGGAATTATAAAACAAAAATCCAGTGAATGTAATTGTGCGAATGGCGATGTAAGAACAGAAAATTTAGTCAAGGATATAAGTAGTGAAAATGAGTTACCTCAGCAGAAAGGAAAGAAATTGGTTTGTGAATATTGCAATGAAAGATTCAGATGTAAATGTTATTTAAAGAGGGACATTAACTTTCATGCTAAAGAGAAAGAAAATAATTCTTACTCTTGTCAAAAGTCTGTTATTCTTGAAAATAAGTTAAAAACACAACTTATTACGCACAAAGAAGAGAAAAATTATGTTTGTAACTTTTGTCAAAAGTCATTTAATCGCAAAAGCTTTTTAAAAATACATCTTAATATTCATACAAAAGAGAAGAATTATATTTGTAACTTTTGTCAGAAGTCATTTAATCACAAAAGCAATTTAATAATACATCTTAATATTCATACAAAAGAGAAGAATTATATTTGTAACTTTTGTCAAAAGTCATTTAATCGCAAAGACAGTTTAAAATTACATCTTAATATTCATACAAAAGATAAGAATTATATTTGTAACTTTTGTCAAAAGTCATTTAATCACAAAACCAGTTTAAAAACACATCTTAATATTCATACAAAAGAGAAGAATTATATTTGTAACTTTTGTCAAAAGTCATTTAATCGCAAAAGCAATTTAAAAATACATCTTAATATTCATACAAAAGAGAAGAATTATATTTGTAACTTTTGTCAAAAGTCATTTAATCACAAAACCAGTTTAAAAACACATCTTAATATTCATACAAAAGATGAGAATTATATTTGTAACTTTTGTCAAAAGTCATTTAATCGCAAAAGCAATTTAAAAATACATCTTAATATTCATACAAAAGAGAAGAATTATATTTGTAACTTTTGTCAAAAGTCATTTAATCACAAAAGCAGTTTAAAAATGCATCTTAATATTCATACAAAAGATGAGAATTATATTTGTAACTTTTGTCAAAAGTCATTTAATGTCAAAAGCAATTTAAAAATACATCTTAATATTCATACAAAAGAGAAGAATTATATTTGTAACTTTTGTCAGAAGTCATTTAATCTCAAAAGCAATTTAAAAAAACATCTTAATATTCATAACTAATTAGAAAAATTTCTGTTTGTAACCTTTGTCAAAAATCTTTCAATGAGTTATAGTTCAAAATATATCTTAGTATCCATATTAGAGAATTGTTATGACCTTTAAAAATCTTATAGTAAGAAAATATATTATGGGAAAAAATGAATATAATTTTTTCAAGTGTGCATAATTTAAAACAACAATAACAAATTTTATCCAGGTAAAGATAAGGAAAAATTGGTTTTCCTTAGGTATTGTTCAACATTGTGATCGTTGGTAAGGGATAATTGTTGAAGAAATTATCTGAAGTCGAAACTTGAACAGTTTTATGGTAGGTAAACAAAAAATTAACGTTTGGCTTAGTTATAGCTACAAAGTACATTTTTAATAATTTTATTACCACTGTAGTAGCACTGCCACTATTAGGTATTGCATCAGATGATTAAGTAAAATAGCAGTTTTGTAGCCATGGTATTTGTGAAAAATACGATTCCTGACCGGGATTTGAATCCAAGACATCTAGATGAAAACTGAATCATTACCACTGACTCCAAGGCTACAGACGACCTAAAAAGAGTTTAGATTTATGTATTACTCTAGAGTATAATATGCACGTGATGATGAATATATTAACCCCAGAACCACGTATTATGCCAGTCAGATAACTTGGTTGGTGCTGAGAAATTCTACCATTTCAGAAAAGGTTGTACAGAAAAAACATTTGTGAAGTTCCAAGTGAGACTTATACAAATCACACATTACATGTGTTTTTCTCAAATTCATTTTCACAAATAACGTTGATCTTGCATGAATTTAAAACCTCATTCTGATTTTGTATTTAAGTTTACTCGCATATTAAAAACAAATAGGAGGATTCCTGAACCTGTTGTCATTATTGACCTCAAAAACTTCATTTTTAATTTTTTATCAACATGTAAAAGAATGACTGCCTCTTTCATGTGTCAATTTCTTAAAAAAATTTTCTTATCTTATCTCCTTGTTGCGAGTTATTTTCCTCTTTGTTTTACACACTAAAATGGTTAAAAGTGCTCATAACCTTGAATATAAACAGAAACTAACATTTTGAAATACATGTCTCAAATCGTTGTTAATATTCCTATTATATTCTCAAATATATTCTATTCACAATAGAAAAAGGTTTTGGAAAGTATAGGAGCTGAAAGTTAAACAATAGAGGGCAGAGATTTGAGATGACAGGTCTCTTACCATACTTTGAAATTCGATCTACTTCTGTACCACTTTAACTCTTTACTGCTATTATTATATTAATGCTATTGTCGGTTCACAGCTGACCCAAAAATTGAAATTCTCACAATATTAAATTTTTTTTTTGGTTGACAAAATTATTGACCGTATTTGCAATGCAAAAACATACAAAGGTGGCTTTTCAGTGGTTTTATATAAAATTTAATTAGATTACCTGATTGTAGCATGTAAAACATCATATTACTACTTAATATACATTATTTCAAATATCTATCATTGCATTTAAGAAATAAAATATTCAACATAATGTTTAGAATATATATAAATTAATAAAACTAATTTGATCTAAATATGTGATATATGTATTAAAATTGCAAACGTGTTTTTTGGTAAAAAGATTAACATTTTTAATGATATTTTTTTCTAATTACCGACTACTAATGAAAGTTTTTTACCCGTATTATAAAATAAACAAAGTAATTAAAAAATTAAATAATCGAAAAATCTTCTATGTATCATGAAATTTGAAAATGTCTGATTCTTGAATGAAATGTATTTGTAACAATAAATTGTGATATTTCAAAACTAACTGGAGACAAATATGTATTGAAAAATTTTAAATGAAGAAAAAAAGTATTAATTTTATTCAAGATCTTCATTTTTGCAACTATTTCTTCTGATGTTATTTGTACTTGCATACATGGTCTCACACTCACTACAGACGTTGAGATGTTTGTTGTCATTGATTGATGGGCACATATGACATCGCCTGTGTTTTTTCTGTAGCAATTCAGGTTTGATCTTTCCTTTTTTTTTTAATTTTTAATACATTTCTAATAATAAAGTCAGCGATGTTGAAAGTCTGGATTCTTCAAGTCAACGTCTCATATGAGTTAAGGCAAGTGATTTTCTTAAATATATGTCCATATTTTCAGGGCTTATTTTTCATGAACATTCAAAAGGTGCATAGATCCTGAAAACTGACAAGCATCTTTTCTACAATTAGATACTTGGAGGGAGAATAATTCGACCGGCAATTTTAGATTAACATTTTAAATAATTTGAAAATATGAGCAGTTTTGTCACCATCTTGTATACTGGAGTGTACTTTAGTGCCGTTAAAACTAACAGAAATACAAACCGCTGAAGGGACACGGTTTCCCTGAATATAACATTTCCAGTTCCATCACTTTCTGTAGATTCCTCACATCTTCTTTACTAGAATTAAATATACCAAATAAATACAGTAGTCCATTAAAGCTTTTAATTCAATATTATGAGTGTGATTAACAAAGGAAGTTGCAGAGCAGTAGTTTTAGTGATAATTTAATAATTTTATGTTCTAATATAATGTATAACATTTCATCAGTAAACAGTAATTCCCAATAATAAATTGAATTAATAGAGATGCAAGTTTTTAGCAGTTTCTTTTATTTGAGAAAGATGAGTCCTAATAACCTAAGTTCTTGAACTAATAAGTTCAGTACTCAATTTATAACAATTTTTTTTATAAACAGACTTTCGTCTAATTTCCTCTTCAACAATTCATCGGATACACTCATCGGATTTTTGTTTTTAATTTCACATACATTTTCAGGACTTTCTATGTCACATTCACTATCGCTATCATATTCACTAAATATAGATTCACGGTCCTACAGATCATCAGTTCATTAAGATATCTTCAATTTCATTTTCATTCAAGCTTTTACTACATTCACAAGAGGTACTTATACTCAGTAAACTCATAATTTGTTAAAAATGTAAAAAATACAATGACGATTTTATTACCAAAAAAAAAAAGTAACATTGCTACTATCATCGGTTTGATTGTGAACTCTCGTAAAAAATAAACTAATAAGTTTTCATTGTACATGACACTATAGCTGGCCTTGAAACACCCTTGAATAGAGTGGACAATGAAATCAGGGAAGTAGCAACTGTCATTGCAACATAGCCAACAAAAATATACCTCTCGGGTTAAAAATGACCAGATGACAGCAATTAAGAGTTAAATGTGTATAACTTTGCAATTATTTTGAATTTATGCCCGTAAATTTACCAAAATATTTTTCAAAATATATAATATCAGAAAATGTAAAAAAAAATTACATTTTTTTTTAACACCTAAAAAAATTAAGAATCTTTAAGATTAGATCATACTTTGTTGCTACTGGTATATTCCGATACATTCTTTAAGAAATTTTTTGATACATAATTTAAGAAATATATTTCAGCAATTACATTTACCATTTCTATTTGAATCTTGCCCGATCTTTTGTAAAGGCAAAAAAATCTCTTCTTTACTATTTATTTTTTCCACACAGAATCATCTTCCCTTTCTAACCCACCCTGATATATTTCCCAATTTGTTTATTGATGTGCTCTTCTCTTCTTTGTATTCTCTACAAGTTTTATAACATTTTAAAGGTTACTGAAAGGAGAGACATTCCACTGTAAATTTTGTCTCCTCTTTTGTGTCAAGGATGAATGGGGGCAGAGTGGCCATTCTGGCAGGATTTTTTTTGTCTTCCAAATATTTTCTGTAATAGATCATTGATTAATTAGCTAATAATCATAATTTAAAAAATTACACAGTTATTGGGTCCTCACCTGGATGCTTTATTATTTTTATGAGATCAGATTATTCTTTATTTCTTGTTTATTCAGGGGACTTGAGTTTTCTAGTTTAGTTACTGGTTACAAATAGTTGAGCTTTTTTCTGGATTTTTTAGCAGATTCAACAGTTTTTCAAAATTATTGACTAAAATTTTACTATCGCAAAATAATATTTTTTATTAAATTATATATGTATTCAATTTTTTATAAAATAAATATCTTTATGAAATAGAGTATTTTATTGTAATAAAAAAATTAGTTTATTATATTTCAGTTTTAGAAATGTTTATAATATATAAATTGCGATTATTATGTGATGTTAAGAAATAATATTTTGTTCATAAATTAAAAGATTTCAGAATTATATAGTCTGATTTTACAATATGTATGTGAAATGAAAACTTAATCTTCCACTTAAATATTTAAGTGGATTAAACTATATTTATATACTCTTATTATTTAAAAATTATGTTTGATTATTTTCATATGTACATTCAAAGTTATTTATTTTTTTAATCAAATAAAGTTCTACAAAAAACAGATTGCTTTTTTATTTAAAATGTACACCATTCCTTTTCGTAAGAACAGTTGGTTGTATTATATTATGACCAGATGCATTTATCCTGTACCAGTTAGATAATTAAAACTAAATTAAAGCTACCCTCTTTGCCCGACCTACATTGTGAATCTGCATAGTCTTAACTTTTCCATTTAAATTTTTTAGTGTCCCAGCCATGGGGGTTTAAATGCGGTGGCCTCACATAAAAAAGTAGATTACTATGAGGTTGTTTCATTTATAAAAATCTCATTTTTCTACATTTAATGGTATGTCATTGTTATAAACTTAGGCATATTGTTATAAACATATGGATAGACGATGGGCATGGATAGGTATGGGCATCCTAATGCGCAGCAGTTATTCTAGTAGCTAAATACAATTATTTATACAGTACGAATTTTCTTGAGGGTGACTAAGATTCAGTCGGGATTTATCTATTCACTGAAATAGAATAAGAAAATAAATAATAAATTTTTTCAATTTTATTGCACAGAAAAACGTCTGAAATATTACTTACTCATTATTTTAGATAATATCTGTCAGTGCATTTTTATTTTTCAATATAATTCATTAGAAAAGTTTGGGAAAATTATTGTAAATTAAAAAGTAGTTTTTTTTATTATATAGAACCATTTTCAGTAAACAATGCATTGTTTACAGTTGCATTATTTGAATAGCTAACCAAATTTTTCTTAGTACATATAGTAAAGAATAATTACTATAATTATAGTAATTACAAAAACATAGGGCAATATTTCAATCAAATTTATAGTTACTGTGTTGTTAAACTTATAGGAATTATTAAATGTAGCTGTATTAAAATTACTGTTGTCTAATGTTAATTGATTTCTACTTAACGTAATTTTAAATATTTATGCAGTACAGAATAGTAGTAATTTAATAACAAATCGCAAAAAACCCTAAACTTAGAAAATTTTGTTGACATGTTGTAAAAATACACAGTACGTACTGTAATCAGTATATTCTTAAAATGCTCAGTTTAAAAAATCACAAATGTTTTCTGTTTCAATTTTGATATGTGCTTCCAGGCTGCACAATCTCACAAACACTTAAAACATTAATAGTTAGCTAGATGACCTGTTTTCTTGTCTTTCAAAGTAGGTAACAACAACTGCTTCAACATTTCCATGGCTTCAGAATGTTTTGGAAAAGTTACATCTTTCACCACTTCATCGTCCAAACCATTGTTTTAGCTAACCTTTTTTTTCTTTGTAGAGGTGGGAAATCAATTTTACAGACGTCATATGGCAGTATCTGGGTCACCAACAGGTGCCGCAAGATGATGTTAAATGCATATGTGTACCTGCGCACTACCGACTGACTAAACCTACCCCCTGACTACCTGGAATTGCTTAAAGAAGCATTACTTCAGAAAGGGGGAGGATGCATGCACTTACACATTCATAGACCACAGTGCAATACATCACCGTCCAAACGGTACACAAACAAATAATACATCCAACGACAAATAATACAAATCGTGATCAAACAGAATCAGATCAAATCAAAACATATGCAACAAATCTAACAAAGAAAACTCACACTAGTTCACATCAAACACCATATGAGCAAAGAACATAATTGCAGACAGTACATCAAAGGATATCAAATCGATTTAAATCAGCCCCTTTCAAAGTCATCATATGTACAAAAACCCATGATCATCCAGACAGATCACAACCAGGTTCCGGAACATAATATATCAACATTATTACGTCAAAGGAACATATCAATCATATATGCAACAGAGATATCAAAATTATACAGGAGACATCTCAAACTAATAAAAGAAAGCACAGCAAGATCATAATAAAATATTGCTACTATGAAAAGATTGCATGCATGTACATACAAAATATATGAAAGTAAAAATAGCAAACATACATGAAAAAATCAGGACAAAGCACTCAGCCGAGAGCCTGTCCTCACACATGCCCTCTGGTGCCGTGCTCTATTTCGGGTCTCGTCATAAACATGTAACATTCGCATGACAGTTTTGGTGTAGTCCTCCACCACCCTCCAATGTCTTGTCCTACAGAAGCATCCTTTGTGTTTCGTCAGGGTGAAACATACATGTTCAGTTTAGTCTGTCCAGCATCTTATTTCACGCATCAGCAAATCTAGGGCATACAAAGAAAACATGTATATTTTCCTTCTTTTCCCCATTCCAGACATTTGTCATTGCGGTCACTAAATCGATGTAGGTTTGATCGGAAGCCTCCATGATCTGCCAGGAACTGTGTTAGTTCATATCCTAGCAAGCCATGCCCTCTACAACACCACCCCTTGATGTCTCGTATATGTTGGTGTGCCACCTGCCATTCGTGGTCCGATTCCATCGCTCCTGCCGCATTTGTGTCATCTCGCCCTGTATTTCCTGGGTCTGATGTTTCTTTTCATCTGCAGGCGGCGGGCCCAGTTCCTTTATCCTACAGCACTGCATAATGATGAGATCTATGAGCGGGAGTCCAGGTAGGACCTCCACTGCTTCCTTTGAGACTGTTCTATAAGCCGATATTACCTGAAGGCAACACCTCCTATTGACAAACTCAATTTTTCCTCTATATTTTGCATATCATAAAACTCCCAACCACAGTTTTACACCATACAACAGGGCTGAATGAACCACTCCAGTCACCGGCCTGTTCTGCTACGTGGGCAGCAGATGTTGGAGGAGAGATAGCACATGCAGTAAACACTCTAGCCCTCACGAAGCCAACTCCCTAATGTATGTCCTGCGTAGGACGAGACACACGTCCACAGTGCCGCACCTCCATCCTCAGATAGAATCCAGTTCGGACGGCGTTGCAGTGCATATGGCTCTGAAACTATGGCTATGTCCATGTCCATCTCCACTATGTGTCTGGCAAGCATATTCTGTGCCAACACACAGTGGTTCATGTTTAGTTGAACTACTTTCATCTGCTTGTCGATTGCTGTCCATTCCTCCTCCGGCTCTCCTTTAGTTTATTTGTTCACCACTTTGGGGATGTTATGCTGCCAGTCCAATGCCCCTTGACGTTACATGAAAGGCATTTTGGCATGCTGCTGCAGTCTGCCGCCTGGGTTCCAGCTGCTCCACAGTTAAACCATGCAGCTGACCTGTCTGCACTCTTGCAGTTCCTTGAGACACGCCAAACTTCAAGGCAGCTGTAACATCGCTGAGGGCAGTTTACAACATCCACCCTAACAACCTGTCAGGCTGACAGGCAGCCTGTCAGATGTAGGATCAGGCATCATTGCATCTGTACTGATCTTCGCAGGTGTGGCCTCCACGTCAATATGTTTGATAAGTTATCCTATTCCATTTTGCTGTTACAGACATCTTAAACTGTCGAAATGTTCTACACTTCTTAGCGAGTCTGTAGACACATTGCATGAAAGTGCAAAAATTTTGATGGGGGGTGATAGTGATGAAAAAATAATTTTTTTGGGGGGGATGGGGTATCGCCCGCGAAAATGGGAAAGTGGGGTGGAGCTACCTTGAGGATCTGGCCTGGAACCCTAAGGATTTTGGGGCCGAGAGCCTAGCAACTACATAATAGGGAAACAGCTGTTTCCCTATGAAAATCCCTCGTGAGACTTAGAAAAGTTTCTAAGTCCCACTTCGATCGGTTTGAATCTGCTGCCAGATCAAAGAGATTGAAGAAGGCTTCAGATCCATTTGGTTGGTAAAAAAGCAACTAGGTGGCAGACCTTTATGTACTAGGAAGTTCTTGACCACGTGGCGATTTTAAGGTTAGCCATGTGCTTGTTAAACTAACTTATTTATCCTATTAATTATTGATCAATAGTTTCTACCAGTTTATAACTTCACATTAATTCTGAAAATAATATTATCTACTAAATTAAGCTATAAGTAAACTCTTTATAGTCAATATAACACGTTACTTGCTAAAGTTAACTTAAAAAACTTATAACTAGAAAAGTAGCACCAGATTTCTATGATTAATCTTGTTTTAAGCACGTGTAATAGATGTAAACAATTATAGTAATAGATATAAAACATAATTGTATTAAAAGCAAAATTATTAATCAATAAAATTTTTACAAAATATTAAGAACTGTTGATTTCAATGCAGAAAGGAAGGTTCTGTTGAGATAGGAATCAAAATTCTTATTCCATTAATTTTTTAACTATTTATAATATCTACAATTGTAAGAGAATTGTTACAATTTAATTCCCCAACTTAGATGGTACTATAATCATTGTCTAGTATGGAGTGAATAGCTGAAGACAAAGAATTTACGCTACAATAGAAACGGTGATGAAGGACATTCTCCAACTATCAACTGGCATAAGTAGATTTTTTTTAGTTATATTATTTTTTTTTATACAAATGAGTGATCCCTCTAACTTAAAGTTTTTTTCTGAAAATATCACTAATACATATTAAACTACATAAGTATATTCTTACTAAGCAATGTTATGATAACACCAGAAATGATGTAATTGAAAAATACTTCAATCGGTCATACATATTAATACATTCCACATTTACTGACAATATAGCAATGGATTTAGAACTATTATTCATATATTGTTTAAGTGAATAAGTTTTGTTGTTGATCCTAGCCTAACAAATGTCACCCTCAAGTATTTACATTATCATTCTATGAATTCCTTATCAGTACTGAATTCAAGTTTAAGTATTGATGGCTTATTACAGTATCAGATTCTGTTACATCTTGCATATTATGTTGTGTGAATTTAAAATCTAAATTACAAATTTTTTGTTTGCTCAACTTAAACTAAAAGTTCAGATGTGTTAGAATTACAATAATTCTGTTAGTAAACTATTTCATAGCTATAAAATTTTATTCAATTACTAAGAATATCAGCTTCATTAATTCCATTATCAGTGATACTTGTTATGCAGACCCATATCTTGTGGCCTTTTTCATAGAAAAAATATTTTTATCGCGTTTGCAAATTTAGCACCACAACTCACAAAACCAATAATATTTTAACTGCTGTCTAAAACAGTGATCATTGATGCATTGCAGTTATGCGAGTTACACAATTTTTAAGTCCTGTCATATTCTTCATTAATTAACGCTTAATTTTGTTAATTCAAATTACTTTTTACCTTCAGTCACAAGCCCCATCAGAACATCTTTTAATTATGAATGTATATAATGATGATAAAATATAAACTGTTTTTTTTTTTTTGTCAGAATCACAAGGTTCTTCATTGTTTCTTATTTATCTTGTACAAATATTACTAAATCATTATTCATAGTTATAAATATGTAGTTTAAAATATAAACCCGAGTTTCATTAGATTAGTAGTTTGTTTTATTCTGATATTTCATCCCGGGTATTAAAAACTATCATGTAAAAAAAAACCCTACCACTGTAGGGTACTATTTTACTTGTAACAATATTATTACAATATTATTATTACACACGTATAATTTATTTTTTTTTACTAATATTTAATCAAGAAATATGGATTATGTAGAATTACTAGATGTAATATGCAAGCAAGAGACATATGCAAGCTTATTTGAAGAAGTCCAGTCACTTCTTTCAAGACTAGGAATTGAAGTCAAAACCTTTCATTGATGAGTTAACAAATTTAATTTAGTTGAGAAAAACATATTGATTTGGGTATGTTATTGGTTGATAATTTTAAAAAAATAAGTGGAAATCAGATGAAAGAAAATTTTATAGAAGGGGACTCCCCTTTTCTAGTTATATTATAACCTTATAATTGCTAGAAATTATCTGATGGACAGGTGAAATCTGCTGTAATATAGTTTCACTGTTTAAGCTGGTTTGGAAGTTGGTCCTAGTAAATGCAGTTCTTTTATAGGAATTTGAATACTAGATCGTGGATACCGGTGTTTGGTGGTTGGGTTTCAATTAACCACACATCTCAGTAATGGTTGAACTGAGACTGTACAAGACTACACTCATACATATCATCTTCTGAAGTAATACCTGAACGGTAATTCCTGGAGGCTAAACAGGAAAAAGAAAGAAGATGGTCACATTTAGTTGTTAATTGTTATTAAAGAAATTTGCTAACACATAAAAATTACTATGTGGAGTTAATCAATTCTATCTATTCTGATTATGTGTCCTGATACTTTGTCATTTTGATATTGGTTTACAACAAATATTGACGTGGTCAATTATTTTTTTAAACAGATATCATATTTTTAGAACAGTTAGGCACATTTTCAAATTTTGTTGACTTTGTCAGTTTAGTAGCATACCCATGAGATAATATATATACACATACTATAAAGGATTGTTCTATGAGAATCAAGTTGTAGTAATGTGGAAGTATTTATTTTAATTTCCTCAGTAGGCTGTTATGACCTTGTCAAATGCAGAACTGTCATTGAGGATAACACATAATTCTTTTTATCATCTTTTTAAAAGCATCTTCCCTGAAGTAGTTATTCTATCATAGAACATTAAAAGCCAAACTGGAATGGATCCTGTTTCATCAATATACAAAGTGATATAAGACAATAGAAAATATTCAGAGATTTAATACAGTTGGGAGGAGACTGGATATTAAAGTTGATGAACTGCCTTTCCTGGCTTTAAAAAAAGAGTGATAATGAAATGGAAGTGAATTTGAGTGTAAGCTGCTCATAATTTTATTTTGTCTTCAGTCATTTGACTGGTTTGATGCAGCTCTCCAAGATTCCCTATCTAGTGCTAGTCGTTTATTTCAGTATACCCTCTACATCCTACATCCCCAACAATTTGTTTTACATATTCCAAACGTGGCCTTCCTACACAATTTTTTCCTTCTACCTGTCCTTCCAATATTAAAGCGACTATTCCAGGATGCCTTAGTATGTGGCCTATAAGTCTGTCTCTTCTTTTAACTATATTTTTCCAAACGCTTCTTTCTTCATCTATTTGCCGCAATACCTCTTCAGTTGTCATTTTATCCACCCATCTGATTTTTAACATTCTCCTATAGCACCGCATTTCAAAAGCTTCTAATCTTTTCTTCTCAGATACTCCGATCACCCAAGTTTCACTTCCATATAAAGCGACACTCCAAACATATACTTTCAAAAATCTTTTCCTGACATTTAAATTAATTTTTGATGTAAACAAATTATATTTCTTACTGAAAGGCTCGTTTCGCTTGTGCTATTCTGCATTTTATATCGCTCCTGATTCGTCCATCTTTAGTAATTCTACTTCCCAAATAACAAAATTCTTCTACCTTCATAATCTTTTCTCCTCCTATATTCACATTCAGTGGTCCATCTTACAATTCAGCTAAGGGTAAATAAAGAATGAAATCATAAGGCTGTGTATGTAAAAGACAGCTTAAAAATTAATCCATGTTCCTCCAGGACGTGGGGTTGGTAATCCATGAAAGGATGGTGAAAATTTGTGTTGCTACAAAGTAAACTGCTAACATTTCCACATTAATTTTAGGGTTGATTAGGTCAAGATAGGACAAGATTAACTTTTTAACTGTGATTCGGGTTACAGCCACCTCTGAGACAATATGGCCTGCAATAAAAAAAAGGTACCAATAAATGTAAATTTGAGGATGAATACAAGGTGAGCGAGTAGTGGAAGTAGTTGGACTGAGGTTATCCTAGAACAGTCATTCTTTTCACGGAAGATAAAAATTAATAAAAATAATAGCAGAAAATGTTAATTATCACATTGAGGAAAGGGAATAAAAACCAGTAATTACTAGCTATATTTTTAGTAAATTATTTAGTATTTGTGAATAAAAAAGCAATTACTACTTCAGTTAATTTTATCAGTATTTATTGAAATACTATTTACCGATACTACTAAGTAAATACTGAAATTTGGGGGAATAATACGTTTCATTTACTTAAATTTATCAGTTATTACTAGCTCGTTGATTGTTAGTAGTAACCATACTAAAAACATTTACAGTTTAATAAAATGGCTGCATTTATGAGCATTTGTACTGTAAAAACAGTGTGTGTTGTAAGAACAATCAGTGGTGATCAGTACAAGAAAATTTGTGTTTGTGAAAGAATCTGTTGAGTTTTTGACAATATTTTTTTTACCTGAAACAAATGAAACTAGAAGAGTTACTTTAAGCATGCAAAAAAAAACTGAAGTTTTTCTCAGACATTAATCATATCCAGGATTTCAGAATGGTGTTAGCAAGGATTTCATACAGAAGAGCTGATACAAAAGCATTCAATTATGTTCTCGAAAAAGCAGTTTTTAAGGAAAATTGATGGATAATTTTTTTCTGAAATGCAACTGAAATTGCTAAAGCCAAAGGAAAGTGGAGTATTAGATTCAAAATTCCATATGTAATTGGTGCTGTTGATTGTAGAAAAAAATAATTACATTTCATTATATAAACTAATAGAATTTGCCAGAACATTGTAATGTGGACAACAAAGTATCCAGCACCGAAGCCGTATGGTCTGGAAGCACTCATGATAGCTGGATTTTAAAACCCAGCATAATTTGTAATGACATTTGTAAATTTAGATCTAAATTCATCAGGTTCTATAAGTATTTTTCAAATTTAAAGCAATATTACACAAACAAGTTGCTCTTCAAAACTTTTAATCTTTTTTTTATACAAGAAAAAATTTACAATTTTCTTTTGAAATGTTGAGTATAGGATCCAGGCCAACCTTTTCTATCCACTTCTTCGAATTTTTATTAATCAATCAAGTTGCTGTTATCACAACGGTAATGAGTTCAGTCTGCAAATTTCCTTATACTCTATTGCCAGAGGGTTGTACTTAGTTATTTTATCTACTCAGCCTTAATAATATTGTGATCAGATATCAATGAGAAGAGCAGT
The DNA here is from genome assembly GCF_047948215.1 of Lycorma delicatula. Classification (NCBI taxonomy): domain Eukaryota; kingdom Metazoa; phylum Arthropoda; class Insecta; order Hemiptera; family Fulgoridae; genus Lycorma; species Lycorma delicatula. The sequence goes on from NC_134465.1 coordinate 82,515,725, forward strand.
CTTTTCTTTAATGTTGTGGAGAACCACGTCTGGCCTATTCGCAGCAATAATTTTATCAGTATTTACCGAGAGATCTAACACAGTCTATAGTGCTCATTTTCCAGCACAGGCCTCGCCTTATATTCATAACAAGGACACCCTGACATCCCTGTCATCTACGAGTCCTAATTTCAACGCCAACGCCTGATGAACAGTGTTTAATGTAAGATCGTGGTGATGCAGATTTCCATGCTTGGATCCTATGTCTAGTTGTAATGATACTGTGTAGAAATTGTCAACATTCAGATTTAGAGGGGAGTAACCCTTGTCAGATGCAACTACTGCTTTGTCGAATGATGATGTTTCAGATCTGGAGAGAAAATATCACTTCATTGAAGCAATGTGTGTTACAAAGTGATTTTAGGTCGAGGAGGCCTCTATCATTTTCTTTAAGAGATATTTAGACATTTGACTTCGGATTTAGGGTGATGCATTCTGTATTTTGTCGGCGATGCGCGTACAAAGATGTTCATGTTTCAAGATATCTGGGCCCAATAACCATCTCCTAACAAGTATATGAGAACATTGTTATTATTATTAAATGCTGGCTTAATATTTTTATTTTTATTTTAATAAATTACAGTCGCTTCTAAGAATTTTATGAAAATTTCAGTACATTTTTTATTTTTACATTAAACCACTTAACTTTTCCGTGAATGAAAAATTATTTTCAAGTATGTTGTGCAATATTATACGTATGTATATATATATATTTTCCAAGATTATATCCAGAGGTCGTATGTATTAAAGTATACAATTGCATGTGTTGGCATCACTGATCAATTTGTGGGAAAGCGTTGTTAGGAAGAGGTGTAGTAGACGTTGTAATTTTATTGTGTACTTGGAGTTTACTTTGTTTATCTGAATAAGTAAGTAATGTTATGCTATTCAAATATAAATCAATAGAATTTAAGTTTGAATTTTTTGTGTTGATCAATTATTGGTGTGAACTTTAACCAGTCATGTAAATTGTTCTAATTTTAACCCACTGGTCTGGTCTAGTGGTTAACGCGTCTACAAAGGTTGGCCTTATATATATATATATATATACACACACACACATAATTCTAAAATGGGGCATACAAATTAGAAAAAGTTTTTAGATAACAAGAGTGTGGGCTGGTGGTTCAGCTTGTTATGGAATTTATTATTACCTTTTTGTATAGTTTTTGGTTGGGGATTCCTCCATTAAATTCAAAATGGCAGCTTCCAACTCGTGATGTTTTGTAGTAAACTTAATTAAACATTTTTATTAAATAAGTAAGTTATTTGTATATTTTTAGTCACAGGAACCAAGTGGTATAGTGAGTGTTCAAATCTTATAACTGGGAGATCTTTAGTTCTAGTTTTCATGATGTCTTATTTTTTTTTTAACTTATTATTTAAATAAAACACATGAAATAATGTTAGGTAAATATATTAATAAGAAATAGCAAGGTGATCAGGATGCAGAAAAAATATTTTTTTTAATTTAATTAAAAATTCATCATCAGAGTAATTCTTTAATAGTGCCATCACAAATGAATCGATATCAAATATAACCTCATTCAAGCCACTATAAAACATAAAGAACAGTCATTAAGGAATTATAAGAAAGCTGTCTATGAGAGGTGTTTGGAAGAGTCTATTTATTAATGTTGTTAAGTGTTTGATTTAATTCAGTAATATTTTGAAAGGATTTTGTTTGTCAAAGGTAAGAAGGAAATACCTTTGTCGTTATTTCATTCTGTTTCATCTGTTGTTTTCATGATTGTTTCTGTAATTTGCTGCAGTAAAATTAACCCTTGCTACCTTGTTATTTAATTTCTGGCTGATTTTGCATATTTTGATTTAATTATTTTGTTTGGATTTTTCAGTTCAAGTTGCTAGATTTTGAATTGAATTGTGACCTTGGCTTCTTGGTAGTTTAATGATCTTTTAAAGTACTTGCTGGAATTTTGCAATTGTCTTTGCTGTTGTGGCCTAATTTTCTATTTTTACCCTAAAACAAAGACTGTACAATTGCTATTTGGTAAGTATGTTAAATTTTAAATTGTATTTATTTATTTAATTGATATAGACAGGCATGAAACCCATGAATACAAAATCATATTAAAAAAACAACATAATTACATAACAAAATTATCATTCATAAGTTATCATTCATAAGGTATTAAGTGTACTTTACATAGTATAGGTGACATAGTAATAGATAATCTATGTAACCATGAAAATGTTGAAAATTATACCAATCAATGTAGTTAATATGAAAGTTAAAAAACTGCAATAAATTAGGATAGTCAAAATAATTACTAAAAATTTTAGTAGCAAATATTAAATCTGTCCTGATCAGAAATCTCTCAATTCTTGGTATTTTTAACAAATTAAAGATATGAATAAAGTTATGATTGGTAATAGAATCATAGAATTGGCATAGAATCACTGATTTTATATGCAGCACATGTAAAAAAAATTCTATGTGGTATTTCAGGTAATTTTAATTGCAAGTCAGCAAAAGGTCACCATACAACAGAGTTTATTAATTTTAATTTAGTACTTCATAAATGCATGACCTAAAATTTTAATTAAAATTTGTAGAGAATCTCTTAATAAAATTTATCATTTTTAGTGACTTACAGTATTACCAGTTTATTCATTGAAGGATAACTTGCTATCAAAACATACAGCTAAGTCTTTAATAGAAGAGACCTTTTGTATTGCAGTATTATTTTATATTATTCAGCTGCACAATTATATCAACATTTTCAAACCATCCAAATTGAATATGAAATTAATTTTTTTAAAGTTAGCAGAAATACTATTTTTGCTCACAGTTCAAGTTGATCGGAAGTAATTGAATATCAACTAGATTTGTAATCGGCTTAAACAATTTCATATATCATCTGCAAAAAATTAAAAAATGCGAATAGCATATGAATAAACAGTAATTTATAAATACAAGGAAAATTTGAGAACCCAAATGCATGCCTTGTCTTAATCCATATCTAACATAAATAGGCTTAGAGATAAAATTATCAATTTTAACATAAGGAATTCTGTTTGTACAAAATGGATATATCCAAGACAACAATTTATTATAAAATCCACACGCAGCAAGTTTTTTAATAAGTAATTTGATATTAACTACACCAATGGCACAACGAAAATCAGTATAAAATGCATCAAGATATGAAAGAATGATTGAAGAGCTTAGTTAAAAACTGTACAAAAAACACAGAGCGTTTCTTCACTACTAAAAGAGGATGATTATATTCTGGGCCTATGAAAGAGTTATCATTAACTCAAATGGCCTTTTCAGTATCATTCTCAGTTAAAATAATGCAGGAATCGTTACAGTTAAATGTAATTTTAGTTAAGGAAAAATCGTTAATATAGACACTTTCACATTTTTAAGCGAAAAGGTTATATAATATTGGCGCCCTTATTAGCATACTCACTTCAAAAAGCGTACAAGATGGATAAGATCTGCTGTTGTCATTTTTATTAGCAAATTTAAAAAAAAATCTTTGACAAAGAGTATTGCATACAATTTCTTTTTAAATAATTCTTAATAATAAATAGATTACGTTTTTGAAGCTTATGGAATTTTTTGTTAATAATAATTGCGATAATAATTTCACTAGAGAACTGCTTCGAAAATTAATTTTTTTTTTATAAGTAGTTTTGGTACATGCCATTCAACAATATTACTGTAGTAGTCGCCATGAAAGATGCTACTTGCGTTTAAACTGTTGTATATCTGTTAAAACAAATCACACAATAAATGAAGGTGTTATTGGAAACTGCAGTTATTTTTTAACTAAATGGATTCAGCCAATTTTAGTTACCATCATGTATTTCAAAATGAGGGATGGGTCAATCCATTTGATGTGAGCCAAGGATGGTTTGACCAATTCAAAAAAAAAAAAATTGAAACTTACCCACTTGGTTCCACATGTCTCAGGATCTTAAAAGTATTCTTTTAAATTTTTTTTAGTAAATCAGGAGTATTTTGTATATTCCTTCACAGTGAAAGTTATTTAGTTTATACAGTCTTAATAACTAATTTCTAACGGTTTTATTTAAGCATTTTACCTGTGGTGGCCATTTTTGTTACAATGCGCACACTTTTTTTTGTGATTGTAAGGGCTTACAAAAAGATTCATAACTAAAGAAAACCATTAGTCCTGAAAGGATAAAACAAAAACAATTTATTCATATTTTCTCAAGGTATAAGATTGTTTCAGTGGTTTATTTACATATCTCTCGTCTTTCTGTGAGAAAATTAAGTTGAACATGAAAAATACAGAAATTTCACTTTTGGTCATTTTTTTCAAGAGGCAGTGATGGCATGCACAGTTTGAATTATTATTTTTATATGTAGGTATATGTTAGTAGTTTTACCATAAATAATATTAATGGTTATATACATACCCCTAAATTTTTATGATTTTTTGAAAACTAATTTTTTTACAAAAAATTAAAATTTTGGCTTTAAATAACTTTCATGGGGTTAGCAATAAAAATCTCTAATGTGGACAGCTTAGTCTGAAGTAAAGTAACATCTTACAATGCTTTCTGACACAAGAACATATTTATTGTAGCTTCTAATACCTTAATTTTTAATTAATTTTTATGGAAGTGATACACCCAAAATGCTACAACCAACATCCAATCGTTCAATTTTGTGATGTGGGGCAATATATTGCTCTTGGTTTTTACATTCAAAGATCTATTTGTTGATCTATTCAGCAGAACAAAGATCTATTTGTTCTGCTGAGAAAAATTACTTTTGAAGCAGTTAACAGAAAAAGACTTTTACTAAATTTAAATTTGGAAAAATGTGTTCTTTTAGAGCTTGCTCTAATGTTATTTGTCAAGGTTTTCTTAACTGGTTTTTTTATGAGTTCTCAAAGGGTTGCAACAGAACTGTCAATGCAGGTGATTGAATGTTGACAAAAACATTCTCATGATATTTACAAACACTAGTGACATCTGAATTAACACGTAAAAAAATAAGTTATTTGTTTTCATCAGAAAATTCACAAATTTTAATGAGTTCTTTTGGCACTGTACCAGTACAATTTTTTGACACTCTTCATTCACATAAATTCCTATGGGACATTGTTCTTCCATTGTTTTACTTGAAAAATAATTTAAAAATTTGCTAATATAATAATGAAAACTTATTTATTTAATAAACACTTTATAAAACAGAATGAAATTTACGACACTTGGTAAAGACCTGAACAGGTCACTGACTAATGTCAGACACACCAGTCTGTAACTGCGAAGCTAAATGATGCAACAAGCATAAATGAGTATGTTGCATCATGAATTTTCCTGATGACGAAATGAATTCAAGCGCCTGTTATAAGATGAGCACTGCAATTGAATGGTTCAAACAAGTCTATTTCAACTGTAGTATTAAGTATAAAAATATTAAATCGCCAAGAAATCCCTTTTATTAAGTCAAAATTGTATTGCTTGTAGCAAGTTTTTCATGATTTTTGAGAGGTTATAAGTTTTTTATTAGTACAGTACACAAGAAACTATTTTATTTTCCATAAACATCTATAAAAACACTGCAAGCGGTGCAAATTTGAAATTTTTATTACCAGCCCGTCAAAATTATTTGAAGCCAAAACTTAAATCATGTAAAAAGATTAGTTTTCAAAAATGTAGGGTTAAGTATTATATCACTATTGATATTATTTGTGGTAAAACTACTAACAATACCTACATGTAAAAAAATAATTCAAACTGTGTTTGGCATCCTCGCCTCATCAAAATAAATTACCAAAAGTAAAATTTCACTGTTTTTCAAGATCAAATTTATCGCTAATTTTCTCGTAGAAAGAAGAGAGATAGGTAAATAACCGCTAGTCCATTCTTTCACCTTGAAAAAATATGAATATATTGCTTTTTGGTTCATTCTTTCCGGACTAACAGTTTTTTAGTTACGATTGTTTTCATAAACCCTTACAATCACAAAAATAGATGTGTGTACCATAACAAAAATGGCCGCCACAGGTAAACTGCTTAAATAAAAAAAAAGGACTTTTTTTTTAAGGTCCTGAGACATGTGGAAAAAAAGTGGGTGAGTTTGAATTTTTTTTGAATTAGTGTCAACCCTTGGGTCACATTAAATGGATTGACCCAGAAAGATATTTGGAATATATGTAAATTTGTACAATGTAACAAAAAATAAATATGGTGGAAAAACAAAAAAAAGTTTCTATGTGTAGAAATTTACTTTTATAATTGAGATTAATAAATTCCTTAATGTGTATG